>NC_088981.1:10771194-11078878 GCF_963932015.1 Anas acuta | reverse complement strand
GTGTGAAAATATATACGCAGACTGTCAGGTCTTTGTGACTTTTTTCTGTTGGACAGTAACCAAGACCACCACATGCATCTGGCAGTCCGGAATCTACTGATGAATCAAGTCACTTAGTACACATACTTTGTCCTTGTGAACAAGTTACATTTTGAAGTGGAACAGTGGTTTAAGGGAAAAAAAAAAAAAGGAAAACACACACAACCCTCATCACTACCCACCCCTCCCCCCTTCAAAAAAAAAAAAAAAGCTCCAGCATCTACAGCAAGGCAGCGAAGTTCCCAAGCCAATCTCTCAACCTTCAACCCGACCGTGGAAGAGCTGAAAACCCCACATTCATCTCCACCATATCCGCAGCAAGCTGCTGGGCACTGACTACTTCTGAGAGTCAAGCCACTGATTTGGGGACCTGAATATTGACATTGAACTTGAATGTCCTAGGGTATGAGCAATTAATCTGGTAAATCTTACTGATACATGGATATCATTTTCAGGAACTTCGAAAATCCCATCCTAGAAGCTTACTGTAGAAATTGGCTTCTAAACATTTATGTTACATGCAGTACTTAACCCGTGAACACACTGATGAGGTCAACCTCCTTGATTTCAGTGCTGTAGCAGAGAGCATCTGCTGTGGAAGATCGACCACCTGAATGGCTTAGCTGGAAGAAGGGAGAGAGGAAATTTCTATCCTCATTTCACAGGTGGGAGACTGAAGCACAAGGAGGAAAAGGAGGGGCAGGAAAGATGTAAGTGATATGTTCAAGGCCACCCAGGAAGACTGGTGCAGAGAAAGTTAATCCACATTTTTCATTCCACCCCCTTTCCCTCCTCTCAGCACACAAGGTCTCTCAGGCAGCTCTGAGAGCAGAGTTTGTGGTAACTGCTGTCATGCATGGTGGTTACCAAGAGGAGCCTACATTTTTACAGGTGCAGGTGCTCCATTTACTGCTCTCGTACCTGTCCAGCAGAGAAAAGAACAGCACTTTACTCCTGCTCCCTAGATGCTGAAGCAGTGGGAAGCAAGGATGATGATGATGTATTTATGCAAAGAAGAGCAGCAGAACAAATTTTTAACCTTTGGGCCGCATGCTAATTACAGGACTAACTGCTCACAACTGCTAACCATTGCCAATGGCTTTATTCAAGGATGGAGACGGAGCTGGTAACTGAGTCCTAAGTACAGACATTGAAAATCATAGAGAAGCACAGCAGATGAGCACTACTCACAACCTGGTCAATACTCACTACTGAAGTGTAAGAAAAAGGGGTAGTCTTAGTACTTTAAAAAGGCAGTTTAAAAGATTAGTTCTGCTGATTTTAGAGACAGGAGAACAGCATAGGCAGGTGTGAAGATAGTGGAGCCAAGAGGCAGAAAATACAAGGTCTAAGTCTAACCAGGCTGCTGACTCACTGTGTTAGGTTCATACAAGTTCCACAACCCTGATCCTTTACTGGTTTCAGAGTATGAATACCTTGAGGCAAGGACTATGACCACATTTGTCTTCATTTCACACTGACCTGTGGACAGTCACCACACTTGAGTTTGAACCCTCTGACTACTCAGACAGAAAGCTGATAATGCAATCCTGAAAGCTCTTTAAACCTATAAAGGCCTGCATAGCTGTAAGTGCTGGAGGTTCATTTAGTGCCCAAGCATTGATTTTAAACATGCTAAAATCAACCACAAATATGGGCAGGATGGAAAGGGGAAGAATCACTTAAGTACCAATCATCCTCTGTTTCTTAACTTCTGTCCAAATGACAGAAGACTTCTCCCCTGGTTGGCAGAAAGGGACCCCCAAGCATAGCATGTCCCCAGCTGTGCACAGGCTGGTACAGAAAACACCACCACAGGCAGGGCTCTGCCATGGATTCACTCACTGTTGGCATAAACCAACCTGAGTGTTGGTTGTGTAGGTTCCTTACACAGGGAAGACACCTTGTGGGTCTGCACAATGAATCCCCAGCAATTATGGCTTTCAGGAATTACTGCAATGGGATTTGAAAACCCACAGGGAAAGGAGTTGGTTTGATTAATAGATGTTTCCAGTTAGCTGGGAGACATTGTCCAGCACAATGAACCAATAAAAAAGACATTTGATGAACTTTGGCCAGTAAAACCAGAGAGGTATTATCAGCTATAGTCTGGTCTCCAGAATGTAAAGCCCAATACATCCACCAACAAGCTTTGGTCTATGCACCATAGTCTGCATTTGGGAGAACCAAACACTGCATCCATTTCAGCATTTGTTCAGAGTAAATGTGCAATTTGGAATCAAATTGCTGGACATCAGGAAGGGGTTCTTCACAGAGAGAGTGGTTGCACACTGGAACAGGCTCCCCAGGGAAGTGGTCACTGCACCGAGCCTGACTGAATTTAAGAAGAGATTGGACTGTGCACTTAGTCACATGGTCTGAACTTGGGTAGACCTGTGCGGTGTCAAGAGTTGGACTTGATGATCCTTAAGGGTCCCTTCCAACTCAGGATATTCTATGATTCTATGAAATCCACCGATTGTCCCCAGTGCTCACATATAGGCTTGCATCACTGAGAATTTAGTGTAACACATGCTAGCACCTTCCTTCAGAAGTTTTAAGTCACACACACTCACAAGGTTGCCTCCCATACACCTATTTCCCCTATGGAATTGACCTGAAATCTGCAAAATCAAACACAATTGTATACCTTAATGATTACCTTATTTTTCAGCCAGCAGTTCATCAGCATTAGCCCTTCTTAGTAGTTATTAGTTCCATACTAATATCTAGGACCTGACTAAAACCTACTGATGTCAACAAGATTTTTGAAATATTCTACCTTTCCACTGATGTTATGGTAATTAAGCTAAGCACGGTGCTTTAATAAAAGATCTCAACACCAACCCCCATCCACGCTCTTCAGCTTAGGAGCAGGGAGTGGTTGGCATCCCATTGCCCAGTCATCCCTGTTTTCATTGAATACTGTAAACACAATCATCATAAAAATCTGTTTCAAAACTTGCTGGGCAGCGTACATTACATGTGGTACGACATGATACCACTCCTGAGGCTTTCAGCCCAAGATGTTTACAGGCTGTAATGAAAACCAAAAGCTTCTTCCATTACCCAAAACAACATACATTCCTTTAGCCCACTGGCAAATAGGAGAACGGAGGAGAGATTCTCAGTGATTAGCCGCTTATTTTTCTGACAGTTTGATGTGATTCTAGGAGTGTCATACTAGCTAGCAGAATATCAATACAGTTTTTTATTCTGTCTTCTCACCAGTTTTCATAGTTTTGGGGTTAAAACAGGCAAGAAATTCTGATGCTACTGAACAGAATAGTACTTCTCCATTTTTAGGCTGAATGGGAGTTCCAACCCATTTAAAAAACTGCAAACACTAAGACACCAATTAGATCTGAGTTAATAACTAGCATGATGTTATACCACTTTCTTAAGAAGGGCAATGGGTTATTTCTCTCAGGTTCCATTAATCTTCTTGAAAAGCCTAGACTGGAGGCAACAAGGAGCAAAACGAATAACACTCAGCTATATGAAGCAGAACACCCAGCCAAGATCTGCTTGCTTACAGACAGATGGCAAATACAGCCAGAACTCTGAAACTACAGCTGCGTGCCTGAGATCCCTCAGATCTATGTGTGTGATCATTAAAGATTTTCAAATTATCTAATAGAGCAGAGTCTCCTGGAGATTTGGGTTTCCAGACTTTTGTTTTCTTTACAAAGGACCACATTAAACTTACCCAGAACATATTCAAAAGAAAACAGTTCTCAGGCTTTTCTATTAAAGAAGTGTTATGCACACACAAGTGCTCTGGGCTTGATTTTCTCCTATGAGTGCAATTTGTTCACACTCTCTGTATCGGCAGGAACAGTTGGGAACACAATCATTGCAGCAAGACTGAAAACACTCCCTGCACCCCTCCAGTCCGGAGGCCTTCTTCCTTCTCCAGTCACTCCAGAGGACAGCTACAGCTTCCCTTGTTACCAAGGGGTTCAGCATAAGAACATCTTCATGCCTGCATGTAGGGCAAACATCATATAGAGCACATAACCATGCATCCAGTCTGCTGCAGGTACATATTTCTAGCCAGATGTCTATTTAGCCCAGTCGGGATACTAGTATGGCATATCCAGGCATAAGGGTTTAATGGACACAGGTCTCTGTGCTGCTTGGCATTACAACCAAGCTGGCCAGAGCGTGACTATATGTTGGGTGAGGATTTTGCTTTCAGCACACATCAGATCTCAGCAAAATTTCTCACCAGAAATGAACATTTCACTCTTTTGGCATGTGAGGAGTCAGTTGAACAGTGCTTAATATCAAAAAGTCCGAACATCTTATTTCAGTACTATCCTCCTGACTTCCTATTTCTAGATATTTACACAATAAATCAATGCAACATAAAAGGTAAAGCCGCAACTTGCTCTAAAGGAAAAATGGCTTTATCCAAATAAAAAGCTTCAGCACTTCTGAATCAACATTTTTTATAGAAACTTGTTTGGCAAGTGTTTTTAAAAAGAACCGATATGGAAGGGGAATCCTTATTTATGAGTCCATATTTCTCATGGAATGGAAATCCCATTTCCTGTGTAGCTCAGTGGGCTTCCATTTTATTACTGGTTACGTGTGTGGTAGTGGTTTTTTGTTTTTGTTTTTTTCTCTCTCATGTGAAGTGCATAAACTCCTCATGAAGGCTGTTGGAGGTGTGTTTGTAAAATTACTTGAGACCCTAACTCCCCTAAAAGGCCACTGCCAAACATCTGCCTCAAGACATGTTCCATATAAAATACAACAAACAAATGCAAATACAGAGGGAAATTCTCTTGTTACCTGATTTGTGACCACAATTAAAATCTCTGAAGTTAGATTCAGACTAAGTCAAAATGTCCAGGTAGAAGCAGATCTGAAAAAAAAAAAAAAAAAGTAGAAAAGTTAGTTACATCTTGTACCTGTAGGATTGATTTATCAACCTTAAAAAAAAATCACATAAAATTGTATTTTCAAAGGACAATAACACTTTGGTGTGTGAAGTCCATTATAATCCTACTGTGCGCTAGACTGACAACCAGATAAACCAAGATATGTATACACACACGACCACAAACTAAAACGGTGCCGAGCCAGAGAGTACACAATATGAAAGCCTTAGACATGGAGTCCCTAGGAAAAGGTGTGTTTGCTTCACAAAAACAGAACAAGTAGGTTAGATTGCAAAGCAACCTTTCTTTCTGGCTACGACTGATAGAATTCATATGCATGCAAATGTAGGGGAAAAAAAAAAAACAACAACAAAAAACCTTTGCCAGGCTGCATCAACCTGTTTATTTAGAACTCTATGTCTGCACAACCAGAGCAGCACTTCATTAGATAGCTTTGTTCTACAGAATTTCTTGGCCATGTAAGCTATAGCCACCCTATCATAGTGGCTTGCAAAGTAAATCACTTGTATGTAAAGTTTACGCAAACAAGAAAACCAAAACAATCCATCTCATTATTTTCCTCAACAAATTAGGTCAAATACAAACAAACGAAGATACCACGTATGTGCGGAGAACACAGACTGAGGCTGGTTTCACAGAGGAGTGACCGACTCCAGTAAATTAAATGCCCAGGGCCTCAGAGACTTCATCTGGTCCTAATTTTCAATCGGCAGTAAAATGATATGTTTTTTTCACTTTCATTGTAGCTTGTTTTCATCTAGTTCATGTTCCAAGACGTCCTGTTTTTCAAGCTCTGATCTGTCACATTAAAAAAATGGACTTGAAAAAATGTACAATAGCTGACAGAGTGGCACCGCTAGGGCAGAGGAGCTCCTGAACCACATGAGCAACTAGACTCTCCTGCACTGCATTGTGGCCTCTCCAAAATACGCACAACACTTATGAACTGCAACACATCTACAGATATATTCCAATACAATTCACTACCAGAGGAGAATGAAAAAAAAGTTGTCATCACCACTGAGCCTTCTCTCAACCACAGAGCATTATCCCTCGCCCTCCCCAGCACCAGCAGCTTACAGGAATCAGTTCACTGAAGGGTTGGGGAGATGAGTCCATAAAAGTAATTAGCAGCATACAATTGCGGTACCTCTTATGCCATACAACAGATCACAGTAATTTGTGTAAGGATAGTTTGTCCTCTCCTATAACCAAGGATGACAAGCCAACATCCCAGACAAAACAATGATATAGCTGTATGTGCAGAGAACGCAACTGTGGCACATGCTGAACTGCAGCTGCAAGGCTGAGCTTGATGTCAATGGTAAAACCTCCCCAAGAAGGAGGGCAAATAGATGGCGACTGGGATATGACATGCTCCGCACTGCTTTGTGAACAGTTGTCAGTGCTAGAGGGAGATAAAGTTGCAGTCGCATGTTTGAATGCAGCATAGAAGTATTCCAAAGATCAATTTGTTAGCCATAAAATGAAACCACAGTTTTACTGGCCCCATCCAGCTTAAATTAAAACACTTCTAAAAGTTAACTCTGCAGATGTTTCTAAAGTACCCTATCTCTGTGCAACAGGCCAGGCATGAAGACACTTACTTAAAAAATTGCATACCAACATTTCCTGAGAGATCTGAACAATCTGTCCTGATCACCTGATTAATTCAACAATCTTCATTCAAATAGATATACACCAACCGCATGCATGTATATTTCATATGAAAAAGTCTACTAAATTAAGTGAACACTATTCTCCCTCAGTTTTCCCACCTCCCCCTTGAAATAAAGGAGTTTTATTTCACATCTTCTGGTCTGAAAAAAATAAATAATTAAGAAAACAGCTTGCAGCCCCCCACTCAGACAGATTCCCAGGGTAGGATTGCTCAGCCTCAGCATTCTCATTGCAGCTTTGCCTCCCACCCTATTTTTTATTTATTTATTTATTTTTACTTTAAGTCTTGCTGCCAAAATCTCTCTCATTGTCCCTCTATATATTCCTAGGTTTTTCTTCACTTGCAGGATCACATATCTGCAGCTCTCTCAAGACCCTTCAAGGACCCCTCTTGGCTGTGTAAATCAGAAGGAAATTCTTATCCAAGGGATGCCAATTCCAGCCTGTAACAGCAGAGAATTTGGCCTCTCCCTCAACCCTTCTATCCTCATGTTGATTCCATGAGCCCATGCCTCTCTCTGCCTCTAGGGATTCACTATCAGGACACAAGCTTTCCTCATTCACCATGTATTTGATCCTACACACACTGAAGCTGACAGTGAAGTCCGCAACTAACTCTGTCTCCAAGAATCATGTCTTGATTCATATATTCTGGCTACCTTTACACTCCTCGCTATCGGAGCACGAAGAGCAAGATAAGCTCCAGAGGAGATGCTGGCAGAGTTGTCCTTCCATCCATCTACCTATTAACAGGCAACACAAAAGAAAACAAAGCCTTGATACTTAGCACTAACAAAGTCTTTCTACAGACTGAGGATGTCAATGTTTTATGGAAATTCTCTCACCTAATGATATGCCCTTTCCTTTTTCCATCTCCATGTGGGCTTTCATGAAGAAAATTAATTTTAAAGTGAATTGGGTATTTACCAGCAACCCTTTAAAACATCAATTAATGCTACAGGTTCACTTCATAGTTTTTTTGTCTCACAGCTCCCTTTGCCAGGAACACGTCAGTCACTGTAATAGTGGTTAAATAGACTAATTCTAGATGTTTTTATGTCTCTGGTTTTGAACCACATGTAGAAGATAAGAAAAAAAAAAAAAGGATGGTGTTACTTCAGTTTTCCCAAGAATTCACAACATCAAATTCAAAGAAAGAGGTGCCTCATCTTTGATGGCTTTGTGCTTAGTCATTTAGAAATACTCTCCTTAATTCCTTTTAGCAAGGGCTACCCTGTACATTGGCAGGCATATCTCCTTAAAGGTGTCAAGATTTTTCTTTTAAAAAGGAATAAAAGAAGAACCGCTTCATTTGTACCATATTCTTCCTCTAATGTACAATCAGATGAGTGAAAGACAGGGGGTGGGGAAGAATTCCACAACATAATCATTTGGCAGCTTATATTATTTTCTTTCAAAGGGCATTACAATACACTTCTCTCACTCGGGGAACTTCAAGAGAAGATAATTATTCTTGTCTGCCTTGTAATATATATTAAAAATGTTCAAATGTGGCTTTCCAGGGAATTCTGCCAAATATTTTTAGGCACCAGACCCATCTTTACTTAATTTTATATTGCCTTCCTAGTCTATTATGAAATACCCTTCCATGCAGTTTGAATTTGGTGAAAAGGCTGAAGCATACTCGTTTATATTAAAAACAAAAATGCTTCTTTCCTTGAAATAGAGATCTTTAACTCCTAATGTGACAGCCATTCAGATGCGCTGTAATTAAAGGGTCTCTACAGAGCTTAACACACATCAGTGAGGCTTTAGTGACACAGAAAACAGAAGGATTTTTTTTCTGAGGCAACATAACAAGAACATAAAGTAGTTTTAAATACTTTTGTTTTATAACCACTTTATTAGTAGTATAACAGTAGCACCTTAAGACTCTGAAGAAGACCAGAGCCCCGCTGCATGAGACATTATAAAAGCTTCAAAAGATGCAAATCTTAAACCTTCAAGTGCTGTCATCAACTACAGTACAGCATTAAATTACACCAAAGTTGGGAGGGTGAAGGAGGGTGTTATTTGAGGTAACAATCATCTCTTATTATTAAGAATAATATTTATCACAAGGGATAAGATAAAACAAGGCAGTCGGCAAACCAATGCAGACAATTTGCTCCTGAGTTTACAATCTACGTAAGCAGGAATGCCAAGACTGGACACGGAGACAGAGCTCATTATACAAACGTAGAATATGTATAGGTGGAAGGAGATAAGCTAAATAACAAGGAGGGATAAAACAGGTGTAGAGTGAATTTGAAGATATTATGCCCACAGACAGTACCACAAGGCAAACAAATAGTTCAGAGCTGGCAGCCACTGGACAAAGTGGGAAACGGAGACACAGAGGCTTGCTCCAAGACACACAGCAGAGCAACTAGCTGTGACAAGCCTTACAACCAGATTCTCACTTCAGCACCCACCCAATAACCTCTGGTGCTTCACTTTTGTAAAACGTTCAAGGCTATCCTAATGCATCCCAGAGAGAAAGACCAGTCAACCCTCATCCTGAGCTTCAGAAGAGTCAGATGTGGTTTACATGGCAAGAGCAAGATCAGGATGAAGCCCACAACATTCCCAGCAGTGTGCTTCCTGGACACTTACTCTTCCCCACCACCACCTCCCTTTAAAAGGCAGCATCAGAAACTGCATAATTAGCTCAACAGTCCATGTGAAATATTGTATTTGTTTATTTTGGCTTCCTAAAACAGGCTGGAATCCAGCTCTTGGGCTCAGCCCCACCTTAGTTATATTTGTCCTGTTATGCACAACAAACTTGGAGCCACATCTAAATATGAAACACTTTGAAACCACATTAACACTATCTCTTTATCATTAATGCACACTAACATCTTCTACTACTGCCACATAGGTTGATTGGTTGTCAGAGCTTCCTTTCAAGGGCTGGTTTCTGAGAGTAGCAACACTGTTTTACTTTTCTTAGCTTTCCCTGATAACCAAAAGGAAGCCAGCCCAGAACTGCCTGATGAAAACTGAAACAGCAGAGTGGACTCCTCCTACCCCCTCTCTCGTGTTTTCATCTTTATGGTGGCAGGCTATTCTGTGCCAGACAAGCTAAGATTTCTTATATTCCTCAGTAACTCGGCTGTTCTTTCCCATAGATGTTCCAACAGCAGATTAATGTCAAGGTTTGCTGAGCCAAACACATGAATCCCCATGAAGACTTCAGTCGAGCAGGAACACTGCTGGATAGACTCTTTTTTGCTGTTAAACTGAGAGCTTGTAAACTGAACTTAGTCTCTCATGTCAGTAAGGAGTAACTCACAGCAGAGCCTAGTAACACGGGTGTATGGGAAGTCAAAAATCAGGTCCCTTAAATAGAGTCCGAAGAAACGCAGTTGCATGGGGAAGTGCAGTGTTCCCTCTTTAGCAAGCAGCTGTGTGTGCCCTCCTCACAGTGTCAAAGGACTGGGCTGAAGAGATGCAGGGCCATGAATAACTGTGGCCTTACCCTGCCACAAGCTTACCAACGGCCCCATGCACCTACCCAGAGGGTGAGCAGTGTGGGAAAAAAAAAAAAAAAAAAAAAAAAAAAAAAAAACAAACAAAAAAAAAAAACACCCAAACCCACAAGCTGCTGAGTAGCCTGTGGCACCCCAGAGCCCTCGTATTGCCGGGGCAAGATGCACGAAGCCTCACACCCCCTGAAGGGCAGGGCCAGCAGCCTGCAGCAGGAAGGCCCAGGCAGGCATCATTATCTTTGGAGAGCGGACTCAAGGCTAGCAGGAGGGAATTAGCAGATCAGGGGAAAACACCCATCATCCCCAAACTCAGCGGCACCCACCATCCCCAGTGGAAGTAAGAGTTCATATGTTCTTACCTCCGGGAGGGGTGGCAGCTCCCACTGAGCAGCTACCCTCATCCTTAATCCCTAATATGAGAAGGAAAACACATTCTTCAGTCCCTCCCTTAAAGCAATGCTAATCCCTTCCTTAGACACCTTTATAAGTCCTTCACAGGCCCAGAATCTTCCTTTCTCATGACAACTACAGAGGAATGACACAAAGGGAGGAGAATGACTACAAAGAAGTTAAAATGCCAAGTTAAAAGAAAAAACAACACAGCAGAGCAACATGCACTTCTGAACATAATTCCCTTCCTAGAGGACACAGGAGTTCAGCACCCCTTCTCACCTGTTGCATCCTTTTGCAACAAGACCCCAAATGGACCAGTAACATTTAAGCCATTTTTATCAAGGCTGTTTACCTGGAGTCACCTTATGCACCACACTAGCACAACACCATAGCAACACTTTGATTTCACCAGCCTGTCTTCAGAGCCTTCACAGATCTGCCCACAGAGTTCCTCTCAGAAGAACATGGATCCCAGTAAGGAGCCAGCCACCCAAGTAGACCTTGGCTCCAGAAGGCCAGCCCAAGCCCAACATCTGTACTGTGAGCAACCTGAGTTTTAGAGAAGGCACAAAAGACCAGTTCCTTACGTTTAGCACCTAAGCCACTCTCAGCCTGATGAGATGCTCTCAGCACTGCTCCAGGCTTACCCCACTCAACCATCCAGCTGAGGCCCACCCCCCTACAATTTGTAGGCCCTACACAACAGGGGGAGGACATGACACAACACATACATGAAATAACCTCTCCTTGGCAAATCAGAAAAAAAACTAGAATTTTCCATCTCTATCAGCACATGGAAACAGCAGTAACCCCACATAAATACATCTTAACATAATTCAGTTTCTTAATAAAATATCAGACTGCAAGATTACTAACCTAGCATAAGCCTCTCCTCAGTACCAAATTGGATCCTAAACTTCAATCCAAACCTTCTCTTAGAAGAGCAGCTCTGAAAGGACTTTCCAGGGAGAAGAGAGCCAAGTCCCTTGCAGGTGTACCTACTTAAAATGTCAGCAGCTCCAGGTGCTGCCACTCGCCACTGACTGCCCTCCCCAGCAGCTCCTGACAACCCTTTCTTTGCCAGTTTAGGGTTCAATTCAGCCCAATGCATTTCTTGAAGATGGTAAACCAAAAGTCCACATGTGGAGAAGTTTGTGTCTCCAACCTTGGCCTGTGGGCTAAGCTAGAGTGCCCCTTGGATTCTACACAATTGGCATTGCTTTCCAGCTGTCACTGCTGTGATGACAAAAATTAGTAGGTTTCATGCTGCCTACAGAAAACAAGTGTTGGGACCTCCAAAACCACCACTGGGAGATCAGGGACTTACTGTCTTGTCCATTGTCAATTACTTGAACAGACTAACCTCATTCTTCAGCAGTGTACATCTGCTTCCCATCCCATTCCAGGAAAACTGAGTAACAGTTTAAGGGAAAATTATATGTACAGCCATAAGTATACAGATCTACATCCCAAAGTGAGAATACTCCTGATTTTCTTCAGGGAAAAGCTCGGTCTACCATCAAATTAAAGGACACAGCCTTATCAGTAGATGGGCAGCCTTATCAGCCGATGGAAGACACTGAGTCTTTTTTTCCCCCATTAGGAGACACTAGTATCCTTTAACAGCTAGGCATGTATGTTTGTGTGATTGACAAGAATATGAATTATTTTTGTTATCAGAAAAGGGAAAAAGAATGTCTAAGCCAATATGGCTCAAACTATGGAATACTAGTGTTTGCATAGGCCTGTAATCAGCCCACGAAAACACATGAAAGAGTAAAAATTATAAATTTGTTTTGTCTGTGCAGTTATGCAGGGGATCTGTGAGATGGATCAAAGGTGCACAGTCTTTTCTTTCCAAAAAGTTTGGAATCCAGGACTCCAAACTCTATTGTTTATGCTCATCATCTATCAGCAGCTTATGTTTCTTTAAAAAAAAATAAAATATTTTGTTAAATACTTTAAATACTAAACTACAAACTTCTCAGAAGACATTATTAAAGAGCTAAAGGAGAATTGGATACCAATGTTTTGCAGTTTAAGGTGCTGGCACTTTATAAAGAGAAGCCTTTTGTTAGAGACAGGAAGTTTAGTTTATTGCCCAGTGTATACAGTTGACCCACTGCATTATTTTGGGCTATTTTCATTCCTCACACAGTAAAGAGAAAATTCTAAGATCATTTCATTGCTTCTCTTTGTTTGATGAACAAGAAAGGTTTGCAGTTTACTGACCACTGTATTGCTTTGCTACTTTTGACATGCAATTTCACTTCTCATAGTTCCTCTGGAGGATTAAACATTTGTTCTTTATAAAAATGAATTGTTTCTGCCTCAGTTCGTGTTAAATCCATTGCTTACCCTCATCTTTCATTACTTCACAGAAATAATTCTTAAATACAAAACTACAGAAAGTTAAAAACAAAAACATAACTTCACACACCCTTTTTTTTTTTGTGAACAAAACTTCAGGCTCAGAAGCTAGCAAGAGAGGCACACGGTAAACTCTTCTTCCCTTAGCAGTCTGCCCAGATCTTTTTCAGTCAGACAGAATCTGAGGCAGTGCAATAACAACACTCCTATGGTTCATTACTATTACTTACTAGTGTGATTGCTTTTCTGAAGGGCATTCATTTTTGTTAAAATAGATACTTCACTTTATTTACCTGTACAATGGCGTTCTATGCAGCTGAAGTTATAAAGCAAACAGCTACAATACTTGCCCATCCATTTACTCTTTTACTTTTCCACGATTCACAAGGTTATCCTGAATGTTTTTATGTCATTCTTGCCTAATAGAAAAAAAAAAAAAAAGAGAGAAAAAAAAAAAAGGATTCCTCATAAAAGGCTTGGTTTCTAAAAAATGCTAAGCATTTAAACATTTATTAGAAACAGTTCTAGTTCCTCATTAATCTGAAGATGAAGTATTATTGATTTACAATGAGCAATTCATCCGATATCCATCAGCAGCATATAAAAACAGAGTCTGAGAATAAAAAATGGGTGATGCCTTTTTGGCAGCAACTTGCTGTGTCCTGCCAATGGCATAACCTGTCCAACTGGATGGGAAACAGCCCTGCTCTTTCTGTGTGTTCTGCATGCTTGATTGTATATGTCCCACAGATCATATACTAACCTACATTTATTTTTATATTACAGGATCAGCAAGTATATATTAGATCAAGGCTTTGGGGACTTTACATATTGCTTAACCTCAGTCACTCAGGCTCTTAGTCACTCTAGCGATGAGCATGGTAAAAATAGATAAATTACACAGATAGATTGACAGAGAGACACATACATATCTGCACACATAGACATATATATCCCTAGGGCCTGATGGAACTCTTCCAGTTGACTACAGTGAGCGCTGGACCAGGCCCAACATTAGTATAAGATACAGACTAACTGCCTCTGATCTTTGAAACCAGTTTTAGAAGGCTAATGCAGGGGGTGAGTCTCCATTCTGTGATCCTGGTTTTCCACCAGTGTAACTCCATTGGCTTTAGCGGCATGTAAAACCAACATAATGAAGTGGAGAACTATGCTCACATTATGTTTTTTAAGTAGCTGATTAGCCTGCTTATTACACCCTTTTTAGTGAGTTGGCATCTGTGCAAAGGACTCTAAAGACCTAATTCACTGAAGCTGATATGACTCTTCCCACTGGCTTTGGGTCGGAGCCCTAAATTCTTCTGAAAATTCTGGGGAGAGGATGTCATAGAGGTACATTAAAGGTTAAAGGGTGTTAATGAAAGTCTCTTGAGGAAGGCATGGCTTTTAGTAGTTTGGAGGAGCTTTCCACAGATGAAAAATGTTTAAAAAACACACACATTAAAGTGTGCCAAACGTTCCTGAATGTTAGTTGTTCTTCCTTGTTACCATTAAAAAAAGGAACCAAACATGACCAAATTTCAGGATGGGGTATATATATATATATATGTATATATTCCAGCCTAAATAGATTTGTTTACAATTTATAACATGGAGAAAGTGTATGGGGTGGTGATGGAAGGCAGGGGACAGACAGATGAGGAAAGGAAACATGCCTGTGCCACCCCCACCTCTGTTGCTGGCTGCGTGGCCCTCGGGGTGAGTTTCCTGCCAGTGCTGCTTGATCTTGACTCTTCTCCCTCACTCCTTTCACAGTTGCCTCCCTTGCTGCATGTCATGTCGTAGTTGCATCTCTCAGCCTCTAGGGCTGCACCTGCTTGGTGCCTGTGCTGCCACTGGCCATGCATGCCTCTCCTGGCTGCCTCCTGTCACACCCAGCCCTCCTGCCCGCCCCAGCTTCCCACACGCATGCACTTAATGAGGAGGTAGGTTTATTGCTTTCATAACATTTTTCCCACAATGACATTTATTCGCTCAGGCAGGATTTAGTGTTATTGTGCCAGTTCCTCAAGTCCTGCCTCGGACCAGGTTTGCTCAACGCTATTAATAACAAAACCAGGTGATTTGTTCCAGAAAAGAATACTGGACCACATCTATCAAGGCCTGGGAACTGCAAAGATATCAGTGGTTGGGCTCATAACCCAACTTCTCTGCAATTTCATACCACCTCTTTCTCCTCCAAGTTCTGCAGAATGGAAATTAGCAAGTCATTTTCCCCACAGAAGAATTACAGGAGCAAAGGCATCAAAGACAGAGAGATGACCGATTCTCAGGTCTACACAAGCACCTGAAACACACTTAAAATGCAAAACAGCATAACTAACAATTTTCTGAAATTATGCCAGTCCTTGGCCAGTACTTAGAACTGAATCCTTATATAGATATAGATAGGCCAAGTTCAATCTATCCAATATGTTAGCATATATGCAGAAACCAAGGGGAAACTACAGATTTCAAACAGGATATACCCAGCGCCTGTAAACTGTAAAATACTTCTGATCCATCCATTGCAATGCTGATGCTTCTTGTGACTGTTTCTTTTGTCTCTGTTCAGCAGCACCCAAACATCAAATTTTCTTTGCCCATGAGCATGCTGCACAAGGAGGTGGCAGGCAGCATTCAGAGGCATACCCTGGCTAGACAATTTAGGCACCTGTAGCAGCTAACCAGCAGCACAAGCAGCTCTGGATAATACCTGGGATGATCTAAACTAGAGCAGTAGAAACACCAAAGTACAGCTTGATCCCCCATCCTTCACTGCTCTTTGTATTGGAAATTTAAAGCTAGCTCAAATCACTGCTGTTGCTAAAATCATATTCCTCATATTCCTACTTTCCTCCTCAGAGCTGGCTATTTTCATTGAAAAAAAAAATATGTTTTGTTCTGCTTTGTTTTTCATTTTTTTTTCTATTACTTTTCTTTTGGTGACCTTAACTCCTGCACTAAAAAATAATAAGCAAACAGCATGCCAATAGACACACGTTATTTTTCTTACAAGGGATTATGAGTATTAATCTACTGTTCAATTATCATAACACAATAATGAGTAAATGTTTAATATTTGAACTTGATGATTTTGAGGGGAGATGAATAGAAGGAATAACTACTCTCATTTTTTTAAATTATTTTTCCCAGAATATTTTTCAGAATCACCAGAGGAAACTATTCTTGAAATTACATGCTCCAGTCCAGAAATGCCAAAATATTTCATTTAGACATTCTGTAATGAAACTTTATGTATTTTCATTTCAAAATACTACCTTTTTTTTTTTTCAAAATATCCTTGCAACAGAAAGAAAGTGGAGAGTAAAGTCATTTTGTAATCCAAAATATATATTCTATTTCATGCCAAAATATGGATGTAATCTGAGAGGTTCACATTTTCTTGAAAGAGAAAGAAAGTGGCTGCTTTAGTTCTTGTTCAAGCAAATTATTTTCTAATTGTTTGCTTTGGTTAGCAAAGCACAAAGAAGAAAAGCATTGATTCATCCACCTCTTCAAAAAATATTTTTTGTTACACGTCATGACTACAAGATGTCATATCCCCAGAAAGCAATGATATCAATGCAGGAATCTTACAATTTCAAGGACTGAAGAGAGCTTTTGGTTCCACTATGACTGGTGTAAAAAAGGAAAGCAAATCCACTCCAATTTTATGGAAGATGGAAAGGTAAGTTTGCTGAAAAGTTTTGTGGGATCCTAACTCTTTGCAAAATCCTTAAAGTCGTTTCTTTACAAGACTGCATGGTCACCATACACCCAGATCTTCTTCCATCTCCTCCAAAAGGAAAGCAAATCACAGACGAATCACGCACAAATCATGCACAATACAGTCTGCTCAGCCACTTCAGAAAAGTACTCAGGATAATCTCCTGATAGCTGTGGACCTCCCACAGGTACAGTGAGCGAACTGCGCACAATAGACCCATTCTGACCACACGTATTTAATGGGTATTCTTTCTTATGTGGAGGTAATAAAAGTAAATTAATAATTGTTTCTATCACTAACAGGCAATGCTTGTTTTATATCACCAATGCCATCGAAATCATTGACCACACACCCAATTGTTAAATGGAGATACAGTTATGGACGAAGAATTTCACCATTTTCTGTTATTTTATTGGACTTTGTTTTATTTATATAAGAAAATAGTCCACTTAATATCACAATAATTAACAAAACTCTCCACATTTCTCAAACTGATGTGCAAAAAGATCAGAAAAAAAATCTACGAAATCAAAGCAGGTGCAAAAAGCTTGCTTATATTTTAAAAATTTCTTCATAAATCTCTGGAGTGCAAAACTCTGGAGGCTTTTAATGAAGAAAAGAAAACCAAAATGTCCAAGAAATATTTGCTGATAGCCACACAGGCTTGCAATTTCAGAATTCTCTGCAATAACTTTAGGTGAAATTTACCTTAATGAAGAAAATCCTATACAAGCCCTTCAATATCAACTTTCAAGTCCTTCTCCTTTTAGAAAGTACGTCACTCTTTAAATGATAAAAGCAAGGAATAACTGTGCTTAATTGTACCAGTAAAGTGCAAAGACATGGGTCAATGAATACCTCGTACTTATGATTTTGTATTACTTTGAATCGACTGCTGCTATTACTCACTCCCCCAATAATAACATTGCATCATAGGCTTTGAAGACGAGAGGAAGGAATTTATCATTGAAAAGGTGAGTCTGAAACAGTGCCAGCCCTCATGGAAATTTCTTGACTTCATGTTATACATACCATAACATGTCTCAACCATGCCACAGACAACTTTCTCCATAACACAAACATCTAAACAGCGTCACCGGATTCTGTGACTTACGTCAATGTGACTACTTGTATAAATGCACATTACTCATATGAATAAGGGACTGAGACTTCAGTCAGTTCAGTGTTTGGAAACCCTGTTGATGCAAGACACAATATGGAAGTGAAGCCATTAAAAAGTCAGCAGTGGGCTACGCTTATCCCACTGGTATTTGAAGTGTTATTGGGACGGACAGGAGAGGGGACAAAATTTTCCAGTTAGGGTGGGAAGGAAACCCATTGTTTCTGGTACAGCTGTGTTTCAACTCTGAAAATGCTGGGGTTTCTTGAACATGACCCCTGAACCGTGCTGCTGCAGCAGGATGAAGATTAATGCAGTGCAATATTTTAACTAGCCATGATAATTTCAAAGCACGCCCAGAGGTCAGTTAGACTATTTTCACAAAATAAATAAATTAAATAAATAAATAAATAAATAATGCATTTTTCTAGCGGATCTAAGGTTTGGCATCCAGTTATTACTATTAAAGTTATTATTAAGCTTGAACCTGTAGGCAAAACCGAGATCCACTGTATTCATTCCTGCCTCCAGGAATCTCTAGCATTTCTACAGGAGTTTCCAAATCAGAATGAAAAACTCGCTGAAAGAAATCGGTTGCACAGCTATGTATTGGTCTGTCAGTTCAGAACTGATGGAAAGTTTCATTTTCATCTCTTGAACTAGTCCATCATCTTTGTTTTTGAATGTTGCATTTTGCAGTGGTATTACACCACTTTACAGGTATATGGTTTAGGGAGTCTAATGCTTCCTTCACTTCTAAACAATGTGCTCTCCTACCCTGAGCCTTGCTAGAACTCCTTTCCCATGAGTCAGTAATCTCTGTAGGTAAAGCAGAATTAAACTATGAGAAATATGTATTTATAAATGTAGAAATGTTTCTAATATAATTCTACTACTTTTTGAAAGTTCTTAAACAGACAGCACTGGCATTTCTAAAATGAAAATTTTTAAGCATGTGAAACAAAGATTTGGTATAATGTTTCTATCAATTTCTATTTTATTAAAAAGTAATTAGAAGGATTTTAAAGGTGTATTCAAATTGTAAATCATATCTTTAACTTAATTGTATAAACCATAACAGGCTTCTTTTTACTTCCAAATGGGAGCTGATTTAGTTTTTTTAAACTTAAAAATTGCTACAAGACATAAGATTTCTTATTTGTCTTGGACATGGATACACTGCATTTCCATATTAGGGGTATGCTGTATATTTAAATATATACACTTCTCTCATTTCATAAGCTATTTCTAAAGAGCAATATAATCTTAAAAGGTATTTCATGCTTCTTTTTTATGCACGCTGTAGCTGTCCTACTAACTCCATCTTCCACCATGATATATAAAAACGAATTCTGTTATGGACTCATCTTAAGGCAAACAGATAAAAGACTCCAGTTATCCTAATATTAAATCTTGCTTGATCCTTGACCACTGAAATATAATCAGAGAAGAAGATGGAAAGTATTTACATATTGAATGAAGCAAAAAAATATCCTCTACTATTTTGTTTTTATTTGAATGGAGTAACCTGGAGTTCTTTTAATCAATATTATTATTTTGTGATAGTATCCAAAGTGTATTGGACACTGTGTAACATAAGGATATAGAATCTGCACTGCTACTCTTACCTAGCTTCCTCTTTCTGTCTGTTAGCTCATTCCCTTTTCATAGGGATGGCCAGAGAAGTGGTTCTTGACCAGGATTCAGCAGCTGTTGCCTTTAGATTTGGTGCATGTTTGCATTCCCTTCTAATTACATTTTCAGCTGAGACACTGAGTGACCCAGTGTGCTTTCAACGTTCTCAGTGGGTCTGCCAGAGTATTTCAATTCTCCCACATTCATCTGAAATTCCAAAAAGACTCCCAAAATTTGAGGCATGGCAGCAGCTGATCCCTGCTTGCTCACCATCAGGGACAGGGCTGGCGGCAGCACTGCAAGCCCTCTGCCCCTGCAATGTCTTCTCCTCTGCCCATTGAGGAGCCAATGTGCCATGGGACAAACAGGGGCAGTAAAGTGCCTTGAGGCGTTCTCCATGAGGAGCAAGGGACTGTTCCTCCTATCACATTTCTGGGTTTTGGTTGTTATTAAGAATGAACGGTTCTAGGCCTGAAAGCCAAGCATTTTATATACTGGTCACAATACCATCTAACTATCTTGTTTTCTGTCTAACATAATACATAGGGTGCCATAATTTGTTATTTTTGCATTTAGTCGACCTTTTCTCCCCGTTTAGACTAATATTACAGGCATCATAAATTTTACATAACTGTTAAAAGCACCTTTGCTTTACTTCAAATATTCTGAATAAAACTTTATGTCTCTGAAAGGTAATTTTCTCTTGAACTTTAGATTTTTTTTTTTCTTTCTGCAACATCAATGTATTACTTTACAAATGGAACAGACTAACCACCTTCCTGTTTGGCGGCGACTCATGAATCTACGGAATTTTACACCTTCTATTCTTCCTGACTGTGGCAAACACCCTTTGCTTAGAAGACTGTTCATATGCAACCAAAAATTATAAGATTTTTCTATAAGGTGCTTTTTAAATCTTAGACTATTTGCTCATCCATTATGCAATTAGTATACGCAGCAAATATTTGCAGCTTTGAATAAGTATCTAGGGAGTAGTCATTACAACTGGCTAAATTACCACAAATTGATTAGCAATCAATTAACCTGAGGGAAAATTATCTAGAATAGACTAGCAGAAGAGGAAGAATGAACTCCCTAACGGCCCGAAGTGGTATAGTACTTAACAGTCACAACCCTTCAGGAAAACAATGGGAATTAGACCTTCCCAGCCTGCTGAAGTCTATTCAGCACTCAACCTCTTATAGAACTGGACCTTTAACTCCTTTAAAATCCCTGTAACAATTTCAGATATTCTGATACAGATTTATTTTTTTTAGAGATGAGTCAGTTCTTCTGTATGAGAGTTGCTAATAATAAAGACAACAGGTTTCTGAGTCATGTATATGCAATAATGTTCTTTACCGGAAACATAGCATTGATATATGCAGATAAAACTAGATATAACTGTAGACAAATGATAGCATGTGATGGTACAAAGGCTTCATTGGCACGGGCTTGAGAAAGCTGAATTGCTCACGGTTAGTGAATTATGCAAAATGTCCTCAAGGAGTGATGACGCTATATGCTTCAGAAAAATTGTTACACTCTTAAATCAGACCCCGACTTTTTTCTTAATTTCTGCTTCTTAAGGCATGTGCATGCTTAACTTCACAGATAAGCAATGAAATTCAAACATTTCATTTTAATGTTCACCCTCCTACCTTAATTGCATGGCTTGTTCCTGAACATTCACAATTTCTGAAAATTCCTGGAGAGACACCAACAGATTTCTTATTTCTAAAAATTAAAAGTAAATTTTGGGAACACCAATGCAATTGGTGGCTGAAATAAGAAGGGATAATCCCATGAACCATAAGTGCTCTTTGGATGAAAAGGAATTGAAAAATGCAAAATTGTCCCTGAAGTCAGTTGGAAAACTGAGTGAGCTCCGTGCTTCTGAAAATCTCACAACCTGATTTGCAACACTGCAAATCAAACACTTGCCAGAAGTCTTTTTATAGAGTTGCTGAGGATCAAGAATAAACACAGCTATATTGTAAAGTGGGTTCCAATTAAATGCAATCAATTTGATTAGTTTATGTCTTAACCTCACCAGCATTTTACCATCAGTTTTTATGTTCTGCAGATTCTAGATGCTGATAGGTCGTCTCAATTCCCCATTTTTTCCATTACCAAGGTTTCATTATGCACGTTAAGCATGTTTCCATTTGCCTGAGGTACACCAGGGGCAGGGAAGCATTTTTCAAAGATAACTCATTTAATATTAAATGTCAAAATATTACTCACTTCTTTAGCAAGATCATGCAGCTGCAACCTGGAGAATTAATTTGGGATGGTGTCTCTGTGGAGTTCAGGGCGTTGGTCTAAGCATACCTTTTGCTAAACAAAAAATCATTGACTGTATGGAACTAACTAAGGAGTAATAACGAACAGCTAAACATATAAAGGAAGTGTTTTTTTTTTAAGCCAGAAACACTGTGATTAATTATGGATGAAACAATGAGGGGAACTGGGGAACATCTCATTGCATAAGGTAATGAAATAAAGTCAATTAGCATGATAACAAAAAAGTAGTAATGACTTCAGGATTTGTTTTGAAGATTATCACCACAGCATTTCACTTCTGCACAAGCAATCAAGAACACATTGAAGAAAAGAAGCATGAGCACCCCACACTTTACCGGCAGAAGATTAATGTAGGAGGAAAAAAGTAGGCTGTTTATACATCACCTGCTTCCCTGTGTTTCACTGGGGACAATTCCTCTCTTACATTCATGTAAACCAGGCTAGATCCAGCCTGCAAATGACGTGACCAAGAATCGGTGTCAACTGAGCATCTTAGCTCTTAGAGTTAGCCACAAAGCCTTCCTCTTCATGGCAAAAATTAAATTATACCCTGAATTCCAAGCAGAGGTGTTTCCCACTGCCTGCACAGATAATTGTTACAGGACCAACTGACACTGTCCATCACTGAACTGTGCTTTTGCAAAAAGAGTACAATACAAGATGACAACAGAACAGTCCTCCTGTGGATTTCACTATTTATGTTGCTATTTGTAGGTTAAGGCTTGAGTGTTGTGGGTTTTATTTCTATGTTTTTCATTGCCTACTTAGCTGATTCCTTTCTTCTATGTAGTATCAAACTGGGAAACAAATCTTTTTTCTTTTCTCTCTCTCTTTTTTTTTTTTTTTAATATATACTCTTTTAGAGGCCTTCTATGCATAAAAGCAATTCCAGAAAAGTGGCTGAGTGTGAATTTAAAATAGAATAGCCATTGCTGAATAAAACCATATGGAGATACTTTGATTTTGTAATAAGATTGTCCAAACTGATCAGTCAGATACAGTAACTGTGCTTCCAATTTACATCCTTTCTTATCTTGAAAACTGTCACAAGTTCTTAAACCCAAACTGCACAAACTCTCACAATGCAGCATGTTGGTACACCTAGCACAGTGGCATTGCAGTAGGCAAAACACTGTCACCTCACAGACTCACTCCAGCTCATTCATTACAGAAGCGGAAGGAAGGAAGGAAGGAAGGAAGGAAGGAAGGAAGGAAGGAAGGAAGGAAGGAAGGAAGGAAGGAAGGAAGGAAGGAAGGAAGGAAGGAAGGAAGGAAGGAAGGAAGGAAGGAAGGAAGGAAGGAAGGAAGGAAGGAAGGAAGGAAGGAAGGAAGGAAGGAAGGAAAGAGGGAGGGAGGGAGGGAGGGAGGGAGGGAGGGAAGAAAAGGAAATTAAGAGGATTTTGAGTTATCCCATGTTTCTTTAAAATTGCATTTGAACACGATAATGGCAACCTGTAAAGAGGCCAAAGTACTCTTTAAAATGATAAGTCAATTCATGAGCCTAGGAACCATTTCAGTCCCTCTGTTTAGCTCTGTTATTTAGCAAAAGTGTTTAAGTTATCTAGACTTATTCACAGGACCTAAAGTTTCATCCTGAAATCCAAGCCTTGCAGTATGGCCTTTTGAAATGCTCTTCTGTTAAGTCTTCCCACTCTTTTCCTGCAAGTGTCTTCTGCTATATCATCTTTCTGCTGAAAAGGAAACAACCCTTTCTTTAACCCCATGGTTTTCTCTCAGGACCTTTATTTTGAAAATTGCTGCCTCTGAGCCATCAGGTAATTCTTGATGCCCCAAAACATCCTTTAACGTGTTCTTTTGGGTTCCCATGCATTTTCTTTTTCTTTGACCCTATGCCTGTAAAGGAAAATAAACACCTCAAGAATGCTCTTGAGGTTTGCTCTACAGCTCCCCTCTAGCGTTGGCCATATGCCAGGCTTCTAGGTGGGGCTTTATAACCCCGGGATGACCTAAGATAAATTTGTAGCACAAGCAAGAAGAAGTTGGCAATGCAATACTTGCTTCCATTTCAGAAAATGGCAAACAAACAAACAAACAAACAAACAAAAAAAAAAAAAAAAAGGCTTTCTGATGGCTATATGCAAATCCAAGATTTGAAGCTATCCCTAAGAACTGCCTAGTGCTAGTTGCTACAACCAACATAGTCCTACCTGTCAAGGTACTTGAGAGCATGGTGATGGGTAGAATATAAATACATTGAATTTCCTATAAAAATGATAACCTCTGGGGTGCACTTCATGGACATCATCCATGGTGGCACAGCCACCCACATACAGGAAATGACTTCCCTGTTTCTGACAAATCTTTCCTTCACCATGATTTGGCTCCCATGTACATGGCTAGTAAATGCTCCAAGCCGTAAAAATTTAGCATCTTAGCAAAAATGTTCAATTTCCAGACAATCCTTTTCCCTAGTACGCAGTAATGATTAAATATAGAGAGTCCTGCAGTTCCTATATAAAGACTGGGAAATTAAACAAAACAAGAACAGAACTGCTCTTAACTCAGCAGAAATATTTCAACACTTGCCTTTCCATTGGCCAAGTGGCAATGTTTTCATCTATGTCCAATCCGCACAGATGCTTGTGTAGGAACTGATGTCAAAGTCCTTTAAACTGAGGTGTATCTGTTAATATTATGAATGGAATTAACATAGTTTGAGGACCCTTGAGGACAGGTGCATGGAGAGGGTGTTTGGTCTAAAGGACTGGCTGAAAAGCTGTGTGTATATAATCCGCCCAGCTCTCCAGACAAGAGCTACATTTCCTAAAAGCCAGCACAATCCAAACAGAGCCTCACTTTGAACTGGTTCAGTTCTGCTTTCTACTGATCTCTCACACAGTTTTGCGGGTCATGCATGGTGTTGGGAACATGTAGCGTTACTTTGTCCTGGCTGGTTCCAGCACTGCCAGGTAGCTGCTCACACTGGCACTGTGCTGCTAGCTGACAAGAAGTATCACCACGCCCTATAAAGTACATTACACAGTCCAATGATTATGCAAGTTAAAGAAAGAATTATTGCTGCAGGAAAAAAATAAGACTTCATTATAGAAGAGCAAATAAATTCATACTAATGTCTGCCCATTTAAACTTTAAAATTGTATTTATTTCAAATTTATAATGAACGTTTCTCATGAGGATATTGAAATTTATAAATTTCTCTAACAGTTGTTTATAAATATCCAGTATTTCACTTTCAACATTCACTAACTGGTAATGACAAAAATTTGCTGGGATAGTGCCTGTTTCCAGCCTAAATAATCTAGGAACAGCTCAGCCACTTTATAAGATTTGACCCAATCTGCTTGGCTTCATATCCTATCTCTTACAGTGGTCAACACCTGATTTCCCTGAGGAATCAAGAAGGTCTCGCTGCAACATGTAGTAATTTAATTCCCACAGTGTCTCTTCTTTGTCTTTACAGTCAAGTATTGCCTTGAGCCTGGAAGCTCAGAATTCCCTCTCTAATTTTGTTATAATCAGCTCTAATTCTAGAGATGCTTTTTATCTATATTTGTTGGATTTCTGTTAAAAATGTTTAGTTTAAAATTTGCTATTGATAAATATTTTTCCTGGTAGTCCCTTGGTGTTAAATGCTGTCAGAATCCAAACACAAATGAATTGTGAATAATACTCAACAAAAAACAAGTTTCGCACATGCAAAGTAGTTCTTTAAAAATTTCTCTTTCCCTCTTTACTGATTATCTAAGAATTCTTTTTCCTTTATCTGGCTTTGTGACTGATATGTTTCACCATTTGACACTTCATGGCAAATCAGACTATTTTATTTTGACAAGGTGGCTCCACTGAGAATTCAGACTTTAAATAATAGGATTTTATTCCGGCCACCATTATATTATAATAAAGAATTAGCATGAGTTTCACCAATTCATTGCTTTACACACCTTCATAAAGACTTTTGCTTGATTAAAGAACATGTGGTTTGGCCTGAAGTGGTGTGATACTCTGATTGTGTTTTTTGTCAAGCATTAGAGAAGCTTCTTCTAATATAATAGGTATTGCAGTCACGAAGATTAATAACTTAACGTGATAAAGCAATTACTGGAAAAAAAGTACAAGCTCTGCATATACTATGTCTTAATAAAGCCTCAGCATTCAAAGTAGAAAATTACTAAATTATCTTTGAAATTATACTATACAAATCACAGTAGTTTATTGCTCCACAAAATTGTAGTGGAGGGGTAAGTCTTTTTTTGTAACAGATTTAAGAAAATTCTGACATTTCTAATCCTCTTAATTAAAACTCTGCTCTCATGACTCATTCATGTCACTTTAAAATGTAGACATTTATCAGGCTAGGTTGTGGGTGTGCGCTGATACCATGATTTACTCTCGATTGCTGGCCAGACTTATCAGTTAAAACAATTTAAAACACATGGGATATTTTTTTTTCTCAACCACAGTCTAACAGTCAAAAGCGAAATGGATTTAACCCCTACAGTTTGAGAGTTGCGTGGGATTTAGCCACACAGCTCTCATTAAAGTCAACAGAAGTTCAAATCCTTGGGTGTGGTATGGCAACCTTCCACGCAGCTCTCACAAAGCTGGAGGCTTTGCGTGCCGGTGGGGGTAAGACAGTGGGTAAAAATGCCCTCTGTGGTGGGAGTCACTGCCATTGCATTCACTTCAGGGGAGAATTTGACTTGATGCCTTGGCTGCTGGGCCAATAACTGACTGGTGATTTCCCCCTGGAAGTAGGGAGCATGTGGAGCGTAGGCCACTTTGGAGTAATCCACTTCTCGTAGCTACTCTCAAAGCCAGCCACCTATAACACACTGTGCCAGCTGTAACTGGTGGGTGGTCTGAACGGGAAGACTTACATGGGGTTCACTGCTGTGATCAGACTGCTGGTCACAAAGGCAGAGCCTGTAACCCAAGCAGTACCAGCCCTTGGCAGCAGGAGCAAAGATGCAGATGAACCTCATAACTGCTAAGATCACTAGCCTAATGCAAGCAAAACCCATCAATTGCCAAGACCCATTTAATTTGTCTTAACAGCTATTATGTTTATGATCTATAAAAGATCTGCTCCTTCTTTACATTCAAATGCAAGTCAAGGTGTTGATGTTGCTCTTTGAAAGCCATGGGTGGAATCCTGGTCCCATGGAAGTATGTGGGAACACTGCCATGAAAGACTTCACCCCACATGTGGGTCTGGAGATATACACCTTCCTAAAACAAACTTTCCTAGAGGGCAAAGCGATTTTGAACTTTCTAAAAGGCTTGCAGCAATGTTTCAACTTGTCCCAGGCTCTACTCCTTTTGCATATTTTCTCAGTTTTGAAGAGAGCTTGGGAAAGACTTCCTGGAACCGATGTGTAAAAACAGGCTCTGACTCCTGCATTTCGGCATCTCCAGCAGCTCCTGCTGAGTTATCTGAGCACAGTTCTGGGCTCTGCCTCAAATCCGCTCTGTGACCTGGGGTAAAGTTGCTTACTCTCTCTTCCTCAGTTTTCCAATCTTAAAACACAGCTGATAATGCTTCCTTTCTTCTGTGTCATGTCCTGCCTACGGAGACCATCAGCTCCAGGAGAGGGTCTCTGCTACAAGGCCCTGTTTGTTCCGTGCCTACAACACAGGGCTGAGATCCCACTGAAGGCTCTAGGGGTCCCGGGCTCCAGGCCAAGACTCGGATAATCTTGGCTTTTGGTTCAAACAAAGGTTCTCTCTCCTCACAGGCCATCCCAGCCATTTATTTTGCCCTGTGGTGAAGTTAATGCTACATGTGTGATGTCACAGCTGTCTCCATGGCTACAGGTTTATGACTTCAATGTAAAGTCAAATGGAAGGAGAAGCTCAGGGACGTGAACGAGAGCTCTTATTCAAATCAGAAACATCTGACAGAATAACAGAGAAGAGGAATGGCCAAGAAGGTACATTTCCTTTATTGTTATACATGTTTGTGGTTTCTTCTTAAGTTTTCAACAACGTGTACTTCTTCCATCACACGTTTTAATAGCTACTCTTCCACTTACGTTCCTTTAGTTAAAGTTGTTTTCTTTCTTCTTTTAAATAAAAAATACATTTAATACCATTTGTTTAACTAGTTAATGAATGCCTTTGCCTTTTTTCAATTAGGTTTAATTTAATAGGAGTAAATTTGGACTTCAGTATAGTCTTCCTTCTGATGCCAAATATGAATGATACTATTTCTGAACAAACAGGGGAACTGTTAAAACTGTGGCTTTCCATACTTAGCAGAATAGTCTTTCAAAAAAGAAAATAAAAAACCCACATCAAAGTTTTTTGAAACAGATTTAAAAAAAAAAAAAAAAAAAAGATGCAAGAAGGCAAAGCTATTATAGAATAGAAATAAGTATTGGGCAGGGTAATGTAAAGACTCAGAAGCTTTTCATTCCTTTTTTTTTTTTTTTTTTCTTGGCTTGTTTGCTGAAAAACAAGTGAAACACAAATGCCTCCTCAAACACAGATGTCTCTCTGTGGATTAAGGTGCCACCAAGGTAAAGTGACAAATCACATGGCTCAGTGTTTGGTGGGAACCTTCACAGGAGCTATCCCTAATGCAGTCTCTACAAGGAACTCCCAGGAGCATATAAAGGTGGAGATGAAGCCTAAGGGAGGTCTGTGAAGTTCACCATCCATCTTCGTTAGCAAGTCTAAACACAAAAATTAGTCAACTCAAAGACCCTGAGAGCCACACTAAAGTTGGGATGGATGGTAATGCTTATGGTCCATGTTGCAGTTTGATCCACTGATAGTGGATGCCAATAATAAAGCCATTACTCTCAGCTGGAAAATTCTGAGGTAGCTACTGTGCAACCAAAACTGACTAGGTTTAACGTGTCGTGTCTCCACTACCCTGCCTGTTTCACAGATAGTTGATTGAGTTAGTTAATTAAGATAAATAGTTAATTAAGGCTGCAATTTTCAAAGAAGCCACAGGAATTAGGTAACCAAATTCAATGAGATTTGGGTACTTAACTCACTTGGACTCCTTTGAAAATCCCAGCTATAAATGCTCACCTCTTTAGTTGCAATTATTTGTACTCACAGAATTCGGGGTGCAGCTGTTTATAAATGCAGAACGATGGCTACAAGAGCAGACATGGCATGAGAACAGAGATTTGTTCATGCATAACATAGTACATAAATGCATATAAGCAGTGGTCATACATTTAAAGTATCCTCAGAGGAAAAATACCAGTAGAGTTAGTAATATCTCTGGAGCTGGTAAGAGCTTCTTAAGCCTACCTAATTAAAATCAATTAGATATATGTACTCATACATGTGCACAAACTAATAATATATATATAAACATATATACATATGTGTATGTAAAAGCGTATGCATGTATATAAAGAGCCAGATGTGAGCATGGGTGCAGACTGTTTTTGTATGCATTCTTTCTTTGCAAAATAGCAAATTGCAATAGTATTTACTACTGGGAAAAGGGGCAGCAAAACTGCTGTGGCAATGTCCGTGATCTTACCAAAGCACATGAGGAAATACCTTTTTTAACAAATATAATATAGGCAAGATGGAAATAACCTTTATTTAAACAATATAGAAGTAAGAACTGTAGCAAAAGTATTATCAAAACCAGTAACCACATGATGGATTGAGAAGTGGAAATAACAACCTACAAATACTCTCAACAAAACCTGACACCATGTCTTGTACCTGACTGCCAGGCAAAGGGATGAAAGGAACAGGTTTATTTGATAAAGGTTCCAGGTGTTAATGACAAAAATATGGCACAGACATTCAATTAATCCTTGGTGCTGGCTCCCACTAAAGCCATTGGAGTTCTGGAGGGGCACTCTGAGATGAGCAGTTAAACCTTGACCCTGCTGAACTGAGTGACAAAATACAGAACCTGTGACTGCCTTCCCCGAACATAAGGCAGCTGCATAATTGCACCTTCTGATCCAGCAAAACTCTTACACATGCATAACCTTAGGCCTACAAATGTCATTGAGACTATGCATGTGCTCAGAGATACGCATGGGCTTAGGCACTCTGTTGTGTAGGGAATCTCAAGAGGCAGGATATATCCCAAGGCCAAAGAAGTGGGAGTGAAGAGCACCCAGCCAAATTCTGCTCATTAGTGGGCAACATGTTTTGTTTTGTTTTTCTATTGAAAACTGCCAGGACTTTAATTCCATGTGTTCACAGCAAGACTGCTGGCCCATAAACAAATCCAAAATATACAAAAAGATCAATTTCTTCTAATAAGAAGGGTCAGTGACTTTCCATTAGAGTGAGTCACTGAGTTCTCCAAACCCTTAAGGTGTAGTAGAGCAAATGAAAATGAGGTTAGCTGTGGAATGCAAACAGATATATGGCATATATAGAGTTTTAGCTTCACTCCAACATCCATATGTGGCTGTAAAATATAGCTTCTTAATTGTAAAATGTATAGATTTCCCTCTGCAACAAAGGCATAAAATATCTCACTCCCAAACAAGTATTTGAGCATATGAACATGATCTTTCACTTCATCTAGGACTACCCACCCAGTAAACCAAGCTGTATTCTTTCTGGGTGGCTCAGAGAATAGCATATTACAGTGGAAACACCCATTTATTTCATTTACTGCCATTTATAATATTTTCCACTATTTGCAGATAATGAATTCATCCACTTTTTGCCAAGATTATGCAGCCTGTTTTATAGCCAAAATTATCCAGAATCCTTTCTAAAAATGTGTTACCCTTCATTTTCCATGATTTCTTAGTGGTTCTCTTGGAGCAGGACCAAAATCAACCATATTAACAATGCACAGCAATAACTGAACTGTCATGCTCATACTCTCCTAGCAGCAGGAAGAGTGCCATCGAGCTGGTCCCTGAAGTATGCACAATTCAAGAGCATAACTGCTCAGGTTAATTAAAGCCATTAGATGAGAAGTGAGGAATTGCTTTTGGGGATCTTTCCTCTGTGCATTCTACAATGATCTTCTCATAAAGGTAGACACATTTCAGATTCTCTGATGTTTTCTTGGCAGCACTGACTCTTCAGTTCTCCAGGATGAATTGCATTTGTAGAATATAACACAACAGAGACCTGCAATGTGGAACATGCCTGAACAGCTCAGCCCCTGACCCTGTAAGACTGACACACATCTTTAACTACACACCACAAGTAGCCTTCGAGATTGGACAGAGTCGCGGACAGTGGGTCATGCAGGCACACCACAATGCAGAGACACACTGAGACATGAGCGAGACAAGCGGGGGACGGTGGAGAGGGACAAGTCTCTCTTCCTTCTGGGATGCTGTGATGATGTGCATTGGATTAATGCTTATTTCTTCATAGACAGCTTCCCTCTCCCTTCACTGGCTCAGCTCTGCTGGCGTGCTGGGGAGGGTGGAGCTGCAGCACCATTTCACTCCCTGCTCCATGCGAGAGCAGAGGAGAAACAGGCCAGTCACATCTGCTCTTCCCTTGTGCAGGGTCTGGCAGCCTGCAAATCCCATGCAGGGGAGAAAGAGGGCTCCTTGCCATCGCCAGGCTCACAGCTGGGCCCAGCATGTAAAATGAAGCACATGCAAATCTTTGCAGGAATTCCTCAGTGCTCAGCCTGAGGGTTTGATCTTGGAGTCAAGAAAATCAAGCTCAGGACCCTAAATGCCAGAAGCAATCCCTGCCCAGAGGTTCCAGTGGTCAATGTGAGCAGCGATAGCAGACATAGTCACAGCAATAATTACAAACAAAAGCTAAACAAAACAAATTCACTTTTTTTTTTTCTTTTTTAACAATTTTATACAAAAAGAAAATGAGTGCAATAAATATACTAACAGCCAAGTCTTTGTTTCTTAACATTATCACTATTTTCTTTGGCACCACTGGGGATCTCTTAGCGGGAGCTAAGAGGAAGGAGAAACTCTGGCCCAGCAAGAGGCCCTGTAGCAGCCAAAATGAGTTCTTCACCCAAATTGCCACTGATGTGCAAGGCTGGGGCTGGGCAGCTGGCACTGAACAAGTTAACCAGCCACCGCGCGGGATTTGAGCCGGGGGGGAGGCAGGGAAGCCACACAGCAGGTTGAGTTATGGCCACTGCAGCAAAGACAGGTTGTCGTGATATAATGAAGGGTTCTTAGCGCTGACAACCGACAGCACCGCAATAAATAATGATGCTCCAAACTCGTACTTGGATTCCCATAAATGCTCTGGACTTTGCCAAGAGCTCCTTTCCCTTTGGCCACCCCATTATTCAGATTTACCATACGTAGCTGGTTGGGGACTTCATAATTTCTCCCTTCCTCTCCATGCAGCCACCCCCACCACACTTTACCCCTTCCTATCCAGATGGATCGTCCTTCACCACCCAATCGGGCCCGGCTTTGACTTCCCCAGCTGACCCAAAGCACAGAGATTTTCTCTTTCTTTGGCTCCCTCCCAGTAATATCTCGAGGCCCCAGTCCACCCAGCTGATCTCAGCGGAGCAGGTTCTCAGTTGATCAGCTTTATTCTGATGGGCTTGTTTAATCTTAATCTCTCTTGCACGAGTTTTCTTTCTTTTTTCCTTTTTTTTTTTTTCTTCTTTTTTTTTTCTTTTTGCCAGGCCCTTTAATTCCCTTTCTGGTTCTTCTCAGGGTCTCCAAGTTTCAGGCACTTCTCTAAACACCCGCTAATGTTTTGACTTTTGATGGTTAAATTTAAACAAAACTTAAAAGCTTTTCCAACTATTTTTACTCATTCTCAGAGTCATTTATCAATCTCATGGAGAGCCTGGATTGCCCCTGTATAAATGGATCTCCCTGTTCATGCATAGCTAATGTGTAACCTCCTTCATCCCACATACAAAGATGAGAGTGTGGCCCCTTCTGGGTGAAGCAACTAGAAGCCACTGAACCTTTCCTGCACAAATCCTAACCACTTCTAGGATATCTCCTGCCAGACCCACCACTAAGGTCACAACCAGTCCAACTCCATGCCTTCGAAGCAGCTAAGGTGTACCTCGGAGCAGCTGCCGGGATGCTATAACATATTGTGGCTGCAAAAGTCATCATCTTGCCCTGGCCCAAAAGGCACCATGTGGTTGACACTGCAGCCTGGCCAGCTGCATGCCAGCTCTGCCCATGTCAAAGGTGTATTTCCTTTCACAGCCTTGCTGCAGGCTGCATGAGCTACATGCCTGCTACTCCTCTTGTCTGCCCAGTTCCCCCAGCAAAAATTCTGACTTGCACTTCTTGCACTTACGGGAATCGCAGTGAGGCATATGAGAAAGAAATGTGCGGCCTCTCGAATCCTCTAAACATTGTCCAGCTGCCACTAAAAAGGTGTCCTGACTTGAATTCATTTTTTATTTTATTTTTTTAACACACAACTACTCAGTGCTTTTGTACAAAGCCATAGGAATTTTATTCTTGGACCAGCAGATAACCACAGCACATCTCTCCCAAGTTTCCAACCCCACAACCATTTTTCTTAATTTTGAAACTTTAAAGGAAGAATGCTGCTTTGGCTTCACAATTTTACACAACTTGCTAGAACCACGGGAGAACATTACAATACCAAGCCACATGAAATGGAAACATTCAAAAAGACCTTTGGGCTGGATCCCCTGCTTCCACTCAAGCTACATTCAGCCCATGACTGAAGAGTGTCTGGCTTGGGTAAAAGACAGTTTTTTTGTGACCTCAAGTCCTGATGGCCAGGAAGAGCGGTTTGACCTCCCAGTGCAATTAAGAACTGCATCAAATCTACTGAGGCTTGTGTCCCTGACTCAGGGTCCCCCGGGGACCTCCTGACAGCTAGAGATAACTGAAGCCCTACATACTGGGCTGCACTCAGGGACCTGGAAGCTACCCCAGCTCACTACCCACCAGCATTTCCCTAACACCTTTGGCAGGAGGCTCCCAAAGCTGGCTCTGTGGGTTTTGCTGCCAACATAGCAGTGTGCGGAGACCAGAGCCATTCCAGCAAACTGTTTCCCCTAAGAGGAAATGAAAAGAGAGACTGAAGCCACTGGCAAGCCGTACATTAGACATTTTGGTTAAAGGCAGTTAGACTGCACTTTGGAAGGACTCCTTTTTGCAGAACGCTTTGTTCTCCTGTGTGCATTGTACCCCTGCAATTCACTGCTCCAGTTATAGATAGTTCTTTTAGTTTTAGTCTTCCAAAACTGTAGTTTGCTGTGAGAAAATTCCACATCACAATGGGGCTCAAACTGCAGCGGAGATGTCCTACCGAAGTGAGGTGCTCCTGCAGGCTAGCTGGCTCAGGCAGCACAGCAATGTGTATGGAGAAAAGCTTGGTTAGCAGGCATCAAGAACAGAGATTCAAGAGAGATAGACTTCCATATGACAGGCCTGCATGAGAGTCTACACAGTCAGGTACTCTGACAGCGGAGCTGCTTTGGTGAGCCCAGTGTTTAGCCTCAGCCACCTTGGTCTGAGCTCCTCTGCTTCCCTGTCCCCTTGCCTTCAGAGGAGCAGACAGCCACAACCCCACACTAGTCAGGTCAGGAGTCCATGCCTTCGTGCTTGGCACTAGGAAAACACATCATAGTATCTGCCCCAACAACCAGAAAAACACTGCATGTGTAGACTGTATGTGGACAAGTGAAACACGCAGCAATTCTGTGACCTGCACAGGGTTACAGGACCATCCTGAAGCACAGCACTGCACCCAAACCTATTGACTCCCAGCCCACTGCCTCCTGCAGAAGGTCATTCTGCCTCCTGTTCAGAACACAGTTCAACATGAGTTGAGCTCATCTTACAACATTCCTTCAAACAAAAAAAAGTCCCCCAACCCTGGACTTGAAAATGCTTTACAACACAAATGCTATAAATACAGAGAGAAGCAAGAGCAGGAGCAGAATGAACGTATGAAACAGAGGCAAGATGATTTCAACCGAGACAGAGAGCTGATGAAGAGATAAAGGAAAGTCTTTCCAGATGGCTGGAGCTCTAAGAAGCCTCTTATGCTGAAGCTGGCCATACAGAATAAAGACAGAGAAGGTTTGGGATGATAACTGGGCTCCACTGAGGTCCCAGAAAAAATGTTCTTTGCAGTAGGTCAAAGGTTCTTCTTATAGGCAGACTGCTGGCAAGCCCTCAGGTGATGATGAAAGTGAGAAGGACCCTACCTGTAAACTCAGGTCACACAAAGACAGCCAATGCAATCTGGCATCACCACAACTCTTCTGGGAGTAGCCACATGAAGTGCCCATAGCCACTTAGAGGCAGCAGCAGCACAAACCTTACCACAGGATAAATGCCTGAGCCCTCACTCAGCCACCCCAGGTGGGTTTTGCAGCCATGGCTGAGTCTGCATGGGTCTGAGTGTTGTGACCAATACCACACTCAGACCAGTCTGAAGTGACCTCTGAAGTGCCCATACAGCGGCACTCACGTCTAAGTCAGCACGGATGGATCTAGGGATATTGCAGAATCCTTTCCCCACAACAGTTACTTGTCTTCCTCAGGTTTACACACTTGGAAATGGCTGAGAGAAACCTACAGGCTTATATGTTTAGAAATGGCTTTTAAGGGCTCTTTTTTGTCAGATTCCTCACCTGCTCTGTCAGGGTGTGCTTTCAATGCCTTTCATATTTCCCATGAAAGACTCTAAGCTCCCAAAGCCCCAGCATATCTGCCATCTCAGCGCCATCAGGAAAGAGCTGATGAGAATATGATTGCCAGTGATGACTGTAAGTACTTTGCAAACACAGGAAAGCATGTTCTGCATTAATTGCTCGGCTATTTCAGCCAATTTGGCACCATGACAAATGCAACTGGTTGCATCTAACAAGCCAGGGGATTGGGAATGATTTTGTTTTAGTACAGTATGTCCAGGGAGAAATATCAACCATTAACCCCAGGTGACTAGTTTCTTTATAAATATATTAGCAACATAATGGAGGGGTTTTTAATGGGATTATAACCACACAAGCAGACCCCAAGCAGCTGCTCTGCTAGTCAAAGGGAACATGGCTGACAATAAGACTTAAGAAAGTGAATGAGGAGAAAATGGCAAACCTCTGGCGTGGCACACTTAAATGACCTTGCTGCTTAAAAGGAATTGGATCGTGCTGCATACATGAAAAGCAAAGCAAAGATGCTTAAAGCAATCTCTTTGGGCATGCTCATCACCACTTTCTACCACTGATCCTCTGTCAAAAGCAGAGAAAATGGCCAAATCAAGAACTCATCTTTTCATATACTGAGAATAGGTTTTAAAGCCAAAAAGATTTTGCAGATTCTCTGAGTAACTGAGGAGTCATTGTCAAGGATGGCAGGGGCCATATATTCTCACACAGCCTTTGTGCTTCCCTCTGCAGAACTGAAATAATTCACTCTGGATACAAATGAACAGCTCAGTGCTGTAAATATGAGTGCAAGCACATGCTTGAGTATGCGTGTATATATGTATACATGTAAATATACATACAGAAAAGGAGGGACAACCATGAGTCTGTTACTGGGAAAGACAGCACAACAGCATAAGGAGAAAAAGCAAATCTTATTCAGAAATCTCTCTTGAGACATTTCACAGGAGTGTTAAAATCACATCCCTGATTCTGTCCACAGTAATACCTGCATTCCCTTTCACACCATTACTTTAACTGGGAGGTATAAGGATGGTATTGTAATATACTCATATATATAAATATATATTTGAAGCTATCAGAAGTAATGATAGACAACTGTCTGTATAAATGGCATGTCCACCTCAAAATATAATGCATATATATTTTTTCAAGTCATCACTTTTTTTGTAGCTTGGTGGCCTGATGCTGAGGGTAAGCTGTGGCTCTCTGGCTTTGAAAGGAATACAGTATGGTATAATGCACAGAACTGTTCTGGAATACAAGCACAAGCACAAGTATGTAGTTGGCTTAGCAAGGACTGTTTAGGCAGCTTAATCTTAGCATAATGAAAATCATTACTGAAGTCCAGATATAATTTGCACAGCTCTGGAATTCTGTTACCAGAGACCCTTGGTTCAGGGTGACAGAATAACTCACAAGAGTGTTTAAGGACAAATAAAACGCTAAACTTGCACCTCTGCAATACCTGTGTTAGAATCAGCTAAATATGAAGGATGCTGACTCACCTAGCCTGAGTGACCCACACCACCCACCTGCAATCCACTGACAGTGATGCAGTATCCCTAGGGATTTCAGTGGCTTGCAATCAGACCCACATGTTATTCTTGAGCACCTTTTAAACTTCCAGGGCTTGATCTCAGAGGCCCTGGCACCAGTCCTGGTGACACCATGCTTCATTTCAAACAACTGCATGGAGAACTGAGCTTGATCTCCTATGCACCAAACTCCGTTATGCCCATCAGGATGGCACAGGAAGAATTTCAGGTACGTGTTTATACACACATGAGCAGGGACACCATGGCATGCAAAAGTTTAACTGGCCTCAATTTTCATGGCTGTGAGGGCGAGTTAACAAGATTCAATAAATGCCTTCTTTCACTCTGTGACAGATTCTGAACACATCACTGTATGTTATCAAGGACCGATAGCATCCTCCAAAACAATTTCCAAACACATAACTGCATTATCCTCCAGCCAAGTAACTTTCTGAGTTTCTTCCTGTCTTGTCTGTATGCTATTAAGCACTGTTACAAAAGTTCCCCATCTTAAGTCTTGTTGTTGATGATACGTTTGCAGTGCATATAATATCAGATGCAATATGATCCCCTGACACATTTACATTTTACCAACAATAAGCACTGGCTGGGGTGTGCTAAAAATACTGTGACTGTGGGGAGAATTAAGTGGATCTCTAGTGCCTGAATCAGGAGAGCAGTTAATGCTGTGATTAAGTCCATGACTAGTCCGGACAAGACATAAGCTTATGTTTAAAGAGAGCTAAGTATGTCCGGAAGTGCCATCCTGAATAACACCAACCTCCAGACCTGGTCCCGTCCCAAGACTGTGGAAGGATATCCCTGAAGAGCTAAAAGCCACTGCAACCTATGCTGCTGGGTACTCACAGGATAAGATGTGCTGTGTTGAAGTGGCATTAACACATACATGTAGCAACCTGTGTAATTTTAATTTTAAAATATCTAAAACAGAAGACTACACATTTCTCCTCCTAAAGAAAGAACAAAAAACTGTTTACAGGACCGCCTTTATGCATATTGAATAACACACCATTGGCAGGGCACTCAGAGTGTAGTTATAGATGCCTATCAGAATCCATAGAAAACCAACTAACAAATGCTGGAATTAAAAATGAAGACTTGCAGGGAGACAGGGGCTTTGAGCAGCACAGTATTTCAGCTCAGCTTACTGAAAGCTTCAAAATATCACCGGCTCTCAGTCTGAAATGCGTCAGCAATCGTTTCATTTTTATCAAAACACAATTAGGCTGTGGTGAATGACAGCATAAAACTGAAATAGGAAAGATACAGGATGAAAGACCACCAGGGTGGAACATAACTGTAAACCTCTCTATAAAACTACATTTGAGTTCTGATCATATACACAGGAACTCCTTTAAATGATCCAGCAAGAATCTTAACTCACTGACTTCCAAAGAAAGTGTTACCAATTAAGTGGGAGAAACTTTAACAGTCAATTTTAATTACGGTAAGAGATTCACCAATCAATTCCCAGCTCAAGCTGAAGTTTTTACTAGAGACAACTGGAACCAATTTACATGCTTTTATGTTGCGTCTAGACTTTAATAAATGGTCTAAGCATGGAGCAATTCTATGCCAGCATCGAACTAGTTTTCATGTACACCGAGAAACTCACCAGCCTCTCTCAAATTCTTCAGTCTTTGTGCCTTGAAACACTCCTCTGAGAAATGACTGCAAAGGTTACAGTGTATATTACATAAGCACCACTGTGGGGACTGCTTACAATATGTACCAAGATAGTGATGCCACAAATTGTCCTCCAGCTCGTTTCTTTAATCTCACAGACACCGAGCATGCAGAGCCAGCTCTTCCCTTCAGTGTGAAACAGAAAAGCTCTTCTGATTGCAAGACATCATTCCTACTGAGCATTATGTCCATCAGACCAAAAAATAGCCAAACAATAATGGAACCACGCAGGATAACTAAAAATATTTATCCTGTGTCCGAGAAAGGGAAATCCGGGCGATCTTCCAAACACCTGAGGACTTTATCTTTCTGTTCTGTCACCTCTTCTCTGTACCTCTCATGGCCCTGATTAAGCTGCGGGCTACTGGGTAAAGGACCTGAGCATCCAGTCAATCCAGCAGCATAGATACAGGGGAAAACAAAGCACCTGGTTTCTAGATTGTTTAAACACTGCAGAGCCTGCCATGGCACACTCAGTAGTACTCTGGCTGTATGAGACTCACCACTACGGCATCACTTTGATCATTGCTGTAGGTCATGGAATCACTCCGAAACCAAAACAGTCTTTTTAAAAAATTAAGTTGAATTACCATTTAGGGAGCTCTGTTACATTTTTTTTTCTTCCCTCCCTACCTTCTTTTTAAACATGCCTGTCAGGAGTGTGAAACTGTGTGCATTTATCACTGCCCTGCTGAGCAAAGCTTGTTAAATTAAGAAAGACGTATTTAATTAAATGGATTGATAAACATTCACATACTTATATTCAGAGGACAGTGCATATAATTTTAATTTTTAAAAACTAAGAGGTTGCTTCAGTGATTCAGAGCCTCTTAAGATGTTTCCCACAGCATGACGTCAGACTAATAAACCTACAGGGAGCTCTGCATGCCAGAGGTCTGAAAAAGTTGGCCCTCTTGTCTTCTGCAAGCAAGACAGGGATTTACCTGCTACTATATTTTAGGAAAAGGTGGCAAACAACTTTGGAGGTGCTGCAGCAGGCTGGCTGCCAGCAGATGTAGCAGTGTTGAAACCCAGAAAGGGTTGTTTTCCATTATGCCCTAGCACGTAGCCCTTTGGTGAAGCGGCGAGCACAGGGTTCCCCATCTCACCCCTCCCTCCTGCGCTGCATTCTGTGCAGAGAGCTCCAGGGATGCTTGGGCAGCACATCACAAGGATTGTCTTTGGAGCTACTCTAAAAGTGCAAGAGAGGAGGACTCTTCTCTTACGCACAGTACAAATATAAAGAAAATAAGTCTGCCCTGGGGACAGGACAGTGTGGGCAAACAGCACAAAGGACAGGAAGGAAATGGAAGCAACTAACAAATGAGGTTGCGTGTCTAAAATCAGCTGGCAAGTCAGTAACAGAGCTCAGGCCAGCACCTGCCAGCCCAGTTCCCCACTCTGTTCACAGGAGTGGTTTATCCAAGGCGTTACTCCTGACTGCTGCCAGAATGAGCAAAGCAGGCTCGTACTCATGCAGCTGGAGCCCTGACTTGACAGAGTATCCCTTGCTCTCAAGGATTAATTTTGCTGAATGGTAATAATGGCTTGCAAATATCAAATGAAAACCAAATGCAGCACATGCTGCAGGATGCTGGGATCGCACTGGAAGAGATGCTTTTCGTGAAAAACAGGGAATGTTATTCATCACAGTTTTCTGCAATGGGCAATCTGGTTGCTTTTCAGGGGACTCACTCTAACATAGGATCCCTACCAACATAAAGAAGAATTGATCAAAGCAACCTGCTTTGCAAAGTTTAAGGATCGTTTTTCCTTCTTTCTCCGTCAGAAAATGTACGCAACTTTGGGTTACAATGGTTAACTATTATGTTACATAGGTCTCCTTTGCTGAAAAGCAATTACTAGCAATTAAAAATCTTCTGGTTCTCACACACTTTAGAAACACAGAATAATGTACAATGTGAAAAGTCACGGACATTTGGGGAAGCATTATGATCTTCAGACCTGACCTTCTGAATAACACAGGCCAAAGCACTTCACTGAGTGGTCGCTGCCACAAGCCCAGATCTTGTGGCTGAGCTGTAGCAAGTCATTCAGAAAGACATTTGTCTTGATTTATGGGTACCAGTCTTGATGTGAGAATGTCACACAAAACAGTTCCTGTCTTCAGCCTCACGCCATGAATTGAGAAGTTAAGCTGGTTCATGGCTTTGAAATGCCTGCAATCCAGTAAAATTCTCTCCCCAATTTCAGGCGGAAATAGTGTGTAGGTGGCTTATAAAACTTCCTTTCTACAAGGACCCCAATATAAGCGAAAGGTCAGAATCATTTGTGTTGCTTCAAGGGCTCAATTGTTACTCAGGCCAACAAGTTAGCCATGAAAAAAACTATTCTCAATCCTTCAATCTATGAAATAGCTAACATAAACATGGTGAAAGATTGTTATTGTTTACTCTTTTTTTTTTTTTTTTTCTGTACTGAGAGAAACCATAGCACCATTTTTCAGCGCATTAATTGCCTATGGTTCTCATGCTGTGGTTTGTAAATCCTAGGCGCTAATAACTACATTTTGCTCCCAAATATATATATATATATATAGTCAATAGCCCTTCTTTATAGAACTTGCAAAAGAGGTGGATGAAATCCTGGTCACAGTAAAGTTAAAAGGAGTTTTGCCAGTCTGTAAGCAGCAGGACAGTGAAGTCCCTGTGGGAACAGCACCCATTCCAGGACCAATTTAGCTACCAATTCCAGCACCAACTCAGGTGATGAAGTGACTCCTTTTACTTAGTTAAGGAAGCTTTCTGTCCTGTAACTGTAACTCCTGGCAAATACAGCCTTTGAGCTGCACCTAGTTTTAGGAAGGGGAGGCTACACAAGCCTGCATCTCAGTACAGCCCAAGGACACGGCATCCTACATCTGCTATCACTGTATATGTGCATGTGCCCGTGTCCAATAACACAACTACTCACACTTCTATGTTTTGTTCTTACAACACAATACAAGACATAAAATACATAAGTTACGCTGCATAAAACAGAATAATACTACAATTACATTAATTGCTCACGTTTTAATGCCACTGACTGAGATGGAGACCCCACAATACACATATTTGACTGACGTCCTTAGTGGACAGTGCCTCGTAAGGCTTAAAGACAAAGTAGACAAAGCAGGGAAACAAACAGCAGAAGACTTGAGAAAGAGCCACTAATTTACCAATGGCCATGCAGCGGATAGTTACAAAAATCAGGAACTGGACAAGACAGATCAGAGAATTAACGTAACCATCTATTATTTCTCAACAAATATCAACTGTTTAAGTGCCAGAAAGTCATTTATTAAGTTACAGGGCCATTCAACTACAGTCAATAGCCAGTCCATTTCCACGTGGAGTGCACCTACCAAACAAGCACACATAAGCCCCGTGGATGTGTTCTTTAAAATGCAAAGTGTTGGCTGAAGCTTCGTGTTTGCCCTTTTAAGTCATGTAAACCTGAGAATAAATCCACCTCATCTTCAATGAGGTCACTAAAAAAACTCACTTCTATTTGCAAACAGCTTAGTAGCTAGCTACCAAAGAGTAGTTGCCAATACACTTATTCCAAACAAAGATAAATTCCTGATTAATCACTGAGAAGGGTTAAATCAGAATTAAGGAAAATGACAGCCACTGAACAGTGAGATTTTCCTGGAGTAATATATTGCAACTTTCCATGCTGAGACTAGCTAGAATTGTACAGAAGATACAAAAATTATGAAAAGTAAACTGAAGAGCCATAAAAGCTGAGAAAGTAAACAGTACAGAACAACAGGAAAGACAGAGAGAATCAAGGAAGAAAGATAACAATAATGACAGGACAAAAGAAATTATATAATTAGTTAATAATCTGCAAATAGGAGTCTGACCATTACAGTCATTGAGAGGAAAGGTAAACTATTATGTAATCCAGTTTTGTTTGTTTGTTTTTACAGTAAGCTTTCCTAAATGAGACTTGCTAACACTGCATAGACATTTATGGGATGTTGTTTGCCGGAGCAGTTGCAGTGACATGCTCGTATTCTTTGCTATGAATTGACTGCAATGATAAACACATCTGTCTTAGGCAATGAAAGATATTGGAGAACGATGCCCTTTGCTTGAAGCATTTTCTCAAATTATTTGTTCTTCACTTTTTTCTTTCTATTTTTGATAATGCAAGGCAAGCCCAGACAGGAGAGGAAGAGAGAGAGAGAAATAAAGAGATGGAAGAGAGGAACAGACGGAGAAAGGGAGTATAAGAGACAGAAAGGGAGAGAAAGAACACGGGAAAGAGAGAGACAGAATGAATGAAAGGGATAAACAGAGAGAAATAAGAGGAAGGTAATGATGAAGAAGAGAGAGAGGAAGAGAGAGAGAAAGAGAGAGAGAGAGAGAGAGAGAAAGAGAGAGAGAGAGAGAAAGAGAGAGAGAGAGAGAGAGAGAGAGAGAGAGAAAGAAAGAAAGAAAGAAAGAAAGAAAGAAAGAAAGAAAGAAAGAAAGAAAGAAAGAAAGAAAGAAAGAAAGAAAGAAAGAAAGAAAGAAAGAAAAAGAATTGAAAGAAGGAGAACCAGAGAAAAAGAAAGAAAAGAAGGCAAGCAAAGCAAGCAGCTGTTGCTGGAAGTGAGCAAGATTCTTTCTCATTTTCTTGTCTTTTAATAAATCATTGTAGCAGCTTTGTGACAGGTCTCTGTTATCCATAATGCCCAAGCAAACAGCTTTTCTTTCAGGCTCTATTCAGTTGGCTGCCAGGGAAGCAGGACTGCAGGCAGGAAACTTCAGTGGCTCAGCCTGCTCCCCTGTAATTCAATTAGAAAAGCAAGCATGAAGTCAATATTCATTGAGCCAGGCCAGAACTGCACAGCACAATGAAATGATAATGAGAAAGTTCACAAAGGAGACAGGCTTAATGATAAGTTTTTAAAGAGGTGCTGCAGCGGGTGACCCTCTATACGACTGGCAAACACACACGGGCATATGGGTCTTCGCCCTCAGGGATTTACTCTCATCCCATGCCATCTGTATCCAGGGCAGACGGCTGATTGTGAATCCAAGGGAATCTCATGATATACTGTCTTAGGTCACCCTATTCAGCTATTTTGCATCTCTGAAGGGAAAGAAGACGTGTTTCTTAAACACCCAGGCCCCAGGGGAACACACACAATTTGCTGGATCACAGGCAACGCTGTTTCAAGTGGCATGGAGCTGTGACTCCCAAGCACAGTGGGGAGGTTGGGCCTGCGGGGCATGGACTGGAGAAATCATGAGAGAGAACTTCCAGCACTTTGTGGAAGCTTGGGAGAAGAAGAACTACACCCTCGCACTTTCAGAGGAAAGCAGCACTTGGTCCCTACCAGCGTGAGAACTAGGAGGAAACATTTGTGCTTTAAACTGATCAGTGCTGGGTAAATGCTGGACCCAATTCTGCCGCTCCCTCTCGGAGCGATCTCCCACTGAAGAAGGGCTCTACATGATTTCCTTTATTCTCCTTTTAGCACTTTGCTGGTGACAAGGAAATATGTAGTTATTTATTTTGTAAACATCATTGTGTTTAGTTTTAAAAATAATGAATGATTGAAGTAGTAATTAAAAAAACAGCATTGTGTGTTCAAGCCCAGAGCTGCCTTGTTCTAATTTTGCTTTGGGATTCAACATTCCAGATATACAGAATTTGTTCTTTCTGTAATGACTTCTATGGCAAAGCCCTGGGCCCCTCACAAAGAGACTTGGGCCTCACTCTTTTCGGTGCAGTACAGAAAGAATGAGTGCCCCTGAATCTAAACAGGCAAACATGAGAAACAGAAAGGTTTTTTTTTTCTCCTTTAACAAAAGGGAAACAGGGCACACAGAGCTTATATAAGTTCCCCGAGGTCACACAGGGTGTCAGTGACAGAGTCACAAATTGAATTCAGATTCTCAGGCTCTCAGCCCCACTGTGTGTCCTATTGCAGTGCAGGGCAGTCCAATGGTTTAATGCAATTTTCAGGGGAAAAAAAAAAAAAAAAAGTTATTTCCCTAAATTAATTTCTCAGCCTAACATATATTGACATTCCATTTATTCCCATCACCATTAATGGCTGCTTAATATCCTGGTAAATAATTAATACGAGACAACAGCTGTGTGTTTTCTCAAAATCAGGAGGTATTTTTCAACACTGCTCATGACAACAGCCCATTTTTCACTTCAGAGCCCAACAAAAAGGAAGTCAATTTTGCCATTCTTCCTGATTCAAAAACCCTTCAACTGCTAATAATAGAAGTGGGTGGCGAATTGCTTCATCTGCAGTAGGAAGCTCTTCATGTCCTATTGGGGCTGTTCTTCAGCTGCTCGAAACCCACACGGCTACACTGAAGGCAATTCAGCTTTGTCAAGTCACGCAAGCCAAGGGCAGACGCATTTGTGTTTCGCTGCCCACTGAATCACCTAAGGCTGACCCAATCTCTGCATCTCAAAGGGAGAATGCAGGCCTGCCCACAAGTGGAGCTGCATTCGGTTGGATGTAACAGGTAGAACAGGCTGGCTGGGACCCTCTTACAGCCATCACTCTTTTCCAGAGATCCTCCACAAGGAAAAACAGAGGCAACCACCAAAAACTGTAAGCCTGCCCCAACAAGCCTTGCAGGGTTCTGGATTTGACACAGGATAACAGCAAAGCATCTCAGAATGATCTCCTTGCTTTGGATGCTGACCAAGACTTTATGTGAAAAAAAGGGAGGAGTTTAATCTCTAAAGTTGCACACACTCGTGGCTGTTGCTGTAATTCACAGTTTTTCAATGATTTTTTCTTGCCCTAACTGCAATTTCTTGGCTTCTGCCAAAATTGTGAAGGTTTTGAAGGGTCCTGTGGTGGTCATAAGGCCCCTCTTCTGGCAGCAGGAATCAGATGCTGATGTACATTTGTATCTATATTGAATTATGCCAGCAAAGGGCTAGATGTCAACTTTTTCTTTTTGGTTAATTAATCTCCAGTACAGCTCTCTTAGAGACAAGATAAAAAGGGGTAGGGTAGCCCACATCTTCCATGTGTATTTGTATTCATTCTTACTTTATATAAATAGCCAGGAAAGGTAGGAAGTACTAGTCACTTTAGATGTCTATACTGGATGTATTTATACTCTATCTTTCGCAAGTATGTAAACCCCAATTTTCACAACCAAATGCATGCTGTGGGTACTCTCCAAAGATTCAATATGTAAAACAGACTCCACACTGCTCAAAAAATCCAGAGGTCAAATGTCCCTGTGTAACTCCTGCGTGTAGCTGTCAGAAATGATCACAATAACTTCCCCTTTCTTATTTTAGAGGCAGCACTCTCACTCTTATGTAACGAAGGAAAATCTGTTGAGGTCAGGGATTCAGAGACACCGGTTTCATCCACTAAACAGCCCTTGCCTCTCAGCGACAGGCCTAAGAAGTTCACAAGACACTGCAGGTATCTCTCTCCCTGTAGTTATCACTCACTCACGTCAGACCCTGTTATCCCATTCTGTGCTCTGTGCTTTGATGGGAGATATTCTCTGTGCAGTATCCTCAGCTGAGAATTGGCTTTTGCAGGAGACATTAATGCATGCAATTGGCGCATGCTTTTCTGGAGTATTTCTATCACCTTTCAAAGATAGAGACAATCAAATCTCTCCTCCACTCATCGAGGAAATGCTTAAAGACTAAGTGGGGAATTCCAGGCCAGCTTATGGCTGGTACTTACATTATGTTTTCTCAAGCAGCAAGGTAACATGGGACAAGGATTGTCACAGTGTTTATTTTGAGTTCCCTGGTGAGAAAAACATTTGACACTTATCCTGAATGGTTGAAACCTTCCTCCCCTCCTGGGGAAGTCAGGCTATCTCTGCTGTTCGTACACAGCTGCTGTTACTTGACTTCAGCCATTCCCTCTGAACACATGCTGCGGAGAGGCAGAGGTCAGTTATCCCAGGTCAGGCACTAACCTTCAAAAGAGTAAGGTAGAATAGAGCTCTCTAGCAAGGTCATAGCGTACATTAGAGGTGAGCTCAAACTCAAAAATCATCTAAAAGAGGACCAATGTACAAGGAAAAGAAGAAAACAATTCTCAAAGGTCTGCATCTCTCTAGTTCCTGGTGTGTGCTGGTTTCAGTCCCACATAAGACTATTTGAAAATGGAAGAGTCAAGAAAAATGCACTCAAAAGGGAAAAACTAGTCCCATAATTAAGCAGTTAGCCCAACCAGAGTTTAATTTCAAACACTGACATAAAATTGCTTTGTATCAACAGGTGGTTGGAGCAATGGACTGTCTTCACCATGCTATCTTACGAATAAATAAGAGACAATAACATTTCTCTCCTGTTCTTTGTCTCTTTTCATTGTCAGGGTTTAGAGACAAGGTATTTTGTTGTTGTTGTTGTTTGGTTGGTTGGTTGATTGGTTGTTTTTGTTTGTCTTTTTTGTTTTGTTTTTGTTTTAATTTGATCAGAAAGTAACTTTCACAACAGCCCTCTCATCTTCTCAGAGATTGCTAAACTGTGCTGTGATACATCTTTTAGTGGTGAGCTACAGAACACGCCCAGGCAACAAGGAATGTAACGCATATCCATGTTCACTCCACATTCACTGTTTTTTCTTATTTTATTATTTATTTTTTTTTAGCAAAAAGCAGTGGTTTTGGAGTAGGAGACATGGACAATCTAGGTACGGGTTATAGACAAAAGACCTACAAAATTGCATGCTGAATTCAATCCCGTGGATAAATTACAGAAACAGAGATTGAAGAGTCTATTTATGTTATTAATAATAAAGGTACTGTGACCAGTGAGTCCAGAGCTATGCAATTAAAAGGAGACATGCAGTGTACACAATCAGGAATCCTTATCAGATTGTTTGGTCTATCTTTTCCATTTAAAAGTGATGTTTAAACTATGTTTATAGACAAAAGAATTGATCAATGAACCTGTCATTTGGTACTGAATAACACCCAAAAAATGAATCAAGTGATGAAAATATTGCTATTCATATGGATAAATTTTGAAAAGATTTTGTCAAAACTTTGGGGTCACATGCATCAGCAAAGTCAAACGTTATGTCTTTGAAAATTGCTTACAAGCAAACTTTTCTAAAGGTATTCGGAAATGAGATTTTCCAAAGGTAGAATATCTGGAAAAAAACAAAAACAGAGATTTACTATTATTTAAGCATTTCAGCTGCTTCCTGAGAAAATAAACTTGGAGATAAACAAAAACTTCACTGTTTTCCTACAAAATAAATAACAGTAACATTATACCCACTAAACAGGAATCAGCTGTATAAACAGTTTACCTGCCTCTGACAGCATCAACTATAGCGAGAATTTCTGGGTAACTATATTCAAAGAAGGAAAAACCCAAACTATGGTAACCTTTGTAACCCAGTACATGATCAATATGAGGTAAAAGGTAGGAGGAGAAAATATCTAAAATCTTCATTATCTTGACTAAGAAAAAGCGTGACTACTAGAAAAAGGGTGGCAATCGCCACTCTTGTCCTCTTTGTCACTTTAAGCTTGCCCAATAGTTGCCATTATAAGCCCTTAATTCAAGATTTGACTGTCTTTAACCAGCTAGTATCAGTTCAGTCACTTCTGAAACTTGAGTGTCTGATTTTCTACATATATTTCTACATTCATTCATACTTTGATTAATTTCATTAATCTAAATCTGAAGAACTCACAGATCTCAGCCAAGCATGGGAAGGAGAAAAAAAAATAATCTTTTTCTCTGTATCATTCTCTGCAAACTTGAAGTGTAACAACGCAGTGATCAAACGATTTGCAGTTGTGAACACTAAGAAATGGGAGCCTTTGAAATAAGTCAGCATGTCAGAAACCTATCTCCCTCCCCTACTCTCATCCTTCCCACCAGCTCAGCATATGTAAACTTTTTGGTACAGCATGTTCAAGTTGTTCCCACAATATATAACAGAAAAATGAATGCTGTTGCGGAGCACAGGCATGTGTAATAAATATTTTGTGTGCTTGAGAGCCTAGAAATATGTTGTGGGCTGCATGTGTATTACAGACTTGTGACAACATAGCTAGATCCATCAGGTGCATGAAGAGAAATGATCTTGATGGACACAGCTGGATTTCAAAAACTGCCTCTACAGACTTATTTATAGCAGTAAAACTGTCGTGTTCTAGTTCATCTCTTGACAAAAGGAGATAGAACAGAGCTTTGTTGATGGGGTTGCATCCACAGTAGGAGTGCATCAGCTGTAGATCATACACTATTTGCTACTGATACAAATCATGCAGTGCAAATCTGGCATGAGATTTGGGACATCCAACACTTTCTAAGGCAGTGTTTTCTGAAGAATTGCAAAGGGTTTGACTCGACCTTGCCTGAGATTTTGTACAGTCATCCTCAACAAAGAAACCAGGATGAAAACCCTCCCTCCTCTCTTCAACAGTGGGTACCGCTACTTTTCACAGTACTTTCTGAACTACTTCATCTAGTAACCAGGTGTCTTGACATAACAGACCAAAACTGAATACTCTGAATCCATTCATGCAATTTCAATTTTGTCATGCCTGTAGTCACTTGACTTTTAGAGGGTTTGCAATAGAACAGAATCTTGAATTCTCCTTTGTGCTTCTTTGGACCAGACCCTCGGCTAGTACAAACTAACTTAACACTCACGATATCACAAAACCTTTCTGTATTTACACCAGCTGAAGATCCAGCCTCTGTTTGCCAATGAGGATGTTGCTCTGCATTAATACTTCATCTTGTCCAAATTATTCCTGACATTATTGCAATTTGCAACAATACCAGGCACAATAGGGAAAGAGTAACCACCAGGAATAAATCTTCTCTGCTTCTCTAGAGCACGTGCATGTGGCTAATATATGATCAACAGAAATAGGGATGTGCCTGTAAGAATAATTTATAGTTAACCCAACCTCCTGCTTTGGGACAGACTTCATTGTTCCCTTCCCTCAGATGCTCTCTAGCCTCCTTCCTCACACCCTAAGCACTGTCAGTTTGCTGTCAGCTTTACAGTATCGAGCATGTGATCTCTCCATTGGTACCCTGTTCAGTGTCATTTAAGCTGCCCAGTCTGCAAGGCCACCAAGGTCAAAGAACTATCAGGAGTAAGGTTTCTTAAGTGCAATGTGTGAGACACCATCTGACACTGTTTATAGATAGAGTTAGCCTCTTATTGACCACAGGATAGAAGTTAAAAGCATTGCTTTGGGAGTTCAAATGTGTTAACCTCTGAAGTGATGTTTGAATTAGGGTTATAAAGGGCCTAAAGTTTTGATCAGAGGCTTGGAGAATAAAAAGGATTTGGAAAAATTTTACAGAAGGATCAGAGTAGCTACACTGAGTGTGCCAACTGCTATATTATTGTTGATTTAATTGAGTCCATCTATCAGGTCTGTACATTATGTGATCCAGTTCCAATGATGTTTCCCTGCTGCAGCTGACAAAATACAGACTATACACTTCAAATGCAGTTGTCGGTCTTTAAAACAGGCAGTTACAAAACATGTTGGCTGCTCTAGCGATCAATAATGGGAAGGGCAGTGTACGTTGGACTAATTCCCAAACAATTAAATACTTGCCAGTGTAAAGTAAAAAACGACGTGAGACTACGCCAAAAGCTTGTTCACTGTTTGGCAACCCGATGGTATTACAAACACCGATGGTTTGATAATCAGGCAAAATTAACAAAGCTGGAATAGCAGAAATATTTTCTGAGACATTTTCTGATGAATACACTGAAGAGATAACAAATACACCTTCCCTTGAATTGTGCCCACATGCCATCTGGAATTCCCGATGGACTGTTTTTCTGGAAGCTGACTCACAGAGGAGTAGGTTAGATACCTGTGATGAATTGTATACACAAACTATGAAGATGCCTCTTACCCAGACAGAAGGCAAGAAACAGCTTAAACACTTCACAGCAGTGGAACTGCACTTTACAGACTGAAAATGAAGAATTCAGCCAAGCCCCAAGAATGAGGGAAGGAAAGTGTCATGTCATGGTTTAGCAAGGGCCAGCTACTCCCTAAGGGACAAGAAGACGGGTGTGATGGCACTGCCGGGGGACAGGCCAGTGAGGTGAGCAGGGCAGGCCTGGGGCAGCAGCTGGAGGCAGCCCCAAGGCCAGAGACCCAGCCAAGTTCATGGTGACAGAGCAAGGCTGAGGCCAGGCCAGGACATCAGATTGCAGGCCAGGCCTGGCTCAGCAGGACCTAGGCCCTGTGGCAGAGCTGGAAAGTGACATCCTACAGCGCTGCTGGGGCTGGGAGTGACAAGCCCAGGCTGGGCAGGGCCATGGCAGAGCTGGAGAGTGACATCCTACAGCACTGCTGGGGCTGGGAGTGACAGGCCGGAGCCAGGCTGAAATGGTGTCGCAGGCCATGGGCAAGAATGTGCATAGAATCCCCAGGGACACAGGCAGGGCCAATGAGGGCTGTTTTTAAGGAAAAAATGCCATTTTTTCCTTAGGAATTCCACTGGTTTTCACTGTTAAATAAGCTCTCTTCCCATGCCTTGGTTTTGCCACGATACATAGCTAAATATGTTGACATTTTAAGCACTGTGTGAAAGAATGGTAAAAAGATTTCTGCTTTATCCCATTCCAATGGCTACACTAAAAAAGTATGGATTTCCTTTTACTGCTCCACAGTCTTGCAATAGGTATGTTACCTCTCTTCGCTCTTGAGAATTATAAGGCCTAGGTGCCAGTGCTTTGGTTTATGGGTAGAAGAAGAGAGTCACTCAAGTGCTTCCAGCCAACATCCCCCTTGCTATTAATGCCAGGTAATGAGGGACATTTCTTTGTTATCATGTAACATGCAGCCACAGGGCTGTTTCACTCAACCTCTCCATTCAGGTGAGGTCTACTTTATTCCACCAAGAACAGGGGTCTGCACCCAAACTGGGCAGACAGTGCTTTGGAGATGTCATAGTGTCAGTCAGCGGTTATTGTTCATGTGGCCAAATGCAGCTGAGATCCTAACTAACATTACAGAAAAGTAACAGGCCTGGAGCCTTAGAAAGTCCATTCTTCCAGCACCAGGTCGGATGGAAATGGTACTCCAAAAGTCAGCAGTGAACTTCAAGGCTACAGACAGCTGAAGACAGCTGAAGCTTGTAAAGAGTGCCAGAGAGACAGCAGCACTTTCCCAAACCAAAAGTGTGACAAGTGTCCAGCAGTGTGAGAAACATCAGCACTGTGGCATAAATACTTGTTAGACCTCTACCTCTCAAGTGCCTGAGCAAATCACAGCTTTTAAGAAAGTGTTTCTAAGGGCAAAGTAAGGAAACATTTTTTGGGCAGGTGAGGAATGGAGAGATTGAAACACTAGGCAGCCTGTGGTGGGATAACAAACTGAAGCCTGATTCTCAAAAAAAGCATCATAACACTAAATGATTCCTTCTGTCTTGCAGTTGCCCCATCCCTCATCCCTTGACTTTCCATCAAAGACCTTTAAAGACAGCTACATCCCTCAAGGCCATGAATTCCTAGATGTGATAGAAGACGCTAGTTTCTACTTGCTGCAAGTTGGGTGGGTCTCCTGTGGAAAAGGGAGGCCTAAGAGATTTCCAGCATGACCAGTGGGCCTGAGTGGAGGTGAAAAGTGAGGTTGTACAACCACAGGCCTCACAGGTTCAATGTCATATGCTCCTTTATGAAGCTTTCATCATTCAAAGGCAGGAACTTCAATATGCAAATGTGTACGCATATGAGAATGGACAGGTGAAAACCTTTTATGCAGAGGAAAAGATGAACAGAGGCTCATTTTAAGGCCATGTTCTTCAGCCAGAACGTGAATTCAACTAGATAGGGAAAACAACCAGAACCACAACTGGAAAATAAGCATGAAAGTGAATGTGCTTACCATTACCTTGTGTAGCCAACTGAGACAACTTTCTCTCCCTCAGGAAAAAATAAAAAATAAAGGGGGGGGGGGGAATTCATCCCCTAATGAGGGATGAATTTAAATCTCATTAGCAATTTTCTACCCAGTGTACTGGCTTATCTGAATCTCTTTCCAGGAGGCCTGATATGGAGAGTCCATGCTATGGATTCCCAAATCTTGGAATTGCATTGGCCTACTTCCTTCACTGATTTACTCAAGAGTTTCAGAATCAGTGAAACATTTTGTTTGCCATGAAGTGAAACATTTTTTACTTTTAACTATGTTTAAGTATAATTAATGATGCTTTTTAAATGCAGCATCATAGTACCTGAGACTACTGGATGTTTTCATAATTCTCTTCCATTTTTTATTTTAAAAAGCTGTTCAAAATGTAGTAAGATTTTTTGTCAGAAATGTGCATTTTGGAAAGATGGTCCAGCTATAAGTAATGTACTTTTGCCTGCTGAAGACAAGGCCTTATAGGGTTCTGCTTTTATTTATAAGAATAATATATCTTTATTTCTAAGAATAAAATGTCTTACACTTGCTAAGTGAAAACCCGTTGCTCTTCCCTCAAATCCACAAATATGGAGACTTGAGATTGGGCATATTTCCCCATCTACAGTGATGTTGCAGGATATAAGACCCATATTCACGTCTCCTTCTCCGTTTATTCATATCTAGACTCCATCTACATCATTTATCTGGGATAATAGTCTCGCCATACTTTATAATCTTCCCATTGCATAGCTGAGGAAATGACACAGTAGAAGCAGCTATTAACCTTGCTTTTAAAGGTCATTTAGAATGCTCCTGTTACACACACACAAACCTCTGAGTTAGACTGGCCTTCAAAGACATTTCTGTTTCAAAGGATGGTGCATGTGCCTGGGACAATGAACATTACTAGAAACCAAATACTGTGGTGTGTAAATCAATACAAAACAGAGTAGTTTCTCTACTTCATTTCCTCATCCCCCAACCCTTTCTCACTTTCTCTTTTTTCCTTTTCTCTCCTGTCTTCTTTTCTTTCTTTCTTAACTGTAGTATATGAAACTAATGTGGAGTAACTGGATACAGAAATTTTAGCTTTTATGCTTCTGAGCCTTACAGAAGATGGCCCTGTGCAATTTATCAGCATGTACCAAGAAAGACGAACAAAGCAAAATCACCTAGCAAATGTCATTCTTAATTTCCCAAACTTACATTTATTTCAGTGTGCTGCAGAACATAGTTGTCCTTCTCTAACCTTACAATAAAATGTGTGTCAAGTCCCTGTAGACCAGACTCCATAAATTGCAAATCCAAGGCCATGCGATGATCTGCCATGCAGTTATCAGTGAAATAACTGTCCTGGGCAGGATATGTAAACAGATTGTCAATACAGAGTAACTTGGAGAACCAAAGTCCTGATGTAGACTAGTGAAAGAAAATCCTGATGTCAGTTGAATCAAGAAGTCTTAGACCTTGAGATGATACCACAGCTATACCACCAAAAAATCCCAGGCAACCATGAAGAAGAAAAGTAGTAACAGGGTGGTAAATAGTATTTCCTTCAAGAGATGCATTCTTAAGCATAGATAGCCCCAGAGCTGTTCATCTGAGGCATGCTAGGAGCGTGGGATTTCTAAGAAACTTTGACAATCTCACTGGAATATGGACCCAGTGTTGCTTATGCATCTTTCTTCATTCAGCCTTAATTTTTACTCTGAGGAAAAGGAAATGCTGTTAGAAAATGAATTCTGTTAGGACATATTAGTTTGTGGCAGAAGATACAAAATTTTACTCAGTACTTTATAAGGAAATGTACCGATTTGAGATGCAGTTCAATTTAAATAGCTTGCTGGCAAGCAGATGAACAAAAACCCTGGGAAAACCAGACCGGTTCTATGTGCCCTGTAATAGAAAACCAAAGTATAGTTCTAGAGGCTAATTTTGACCCCAAAAGTTTTATGAGCTCTCTCATAATGCTAATACCTTTTTTCTAATTCAGGGTCATTTTAGATGAACGTACAATCTGAACTACAATTTGCAGTTATTCAGAGGGTATCCAAGACCTTACTGACTTTAAAATTGATGCTTTGGCAGATTATTCCATCCTAGCAGGAATCATCAGACATTTAGAAGAGAAACCTCAGGTTCTGATCACTATCCACTTGCAGATTTTATTTAAAAAATCAGAAAGAAAAGTTTGGTCTTGAAAATTCATAAAAATGCAAGCTTGACTTTCCATCTTTTAAGAGCAGACTAAAACATAAGTTGGTTGACTTAAGGTAATATTTTAACCAGAAAGCACAAGAAGAGAAACATCTTAATTGACTGAAAATCCAGCTGTGGACTTAAAATAGAATTTAAAAAAGTCACATTTTTCATGTTACTAAGTTCAGCACTGTCTAGTCTTTGAAGAAATGGATTGGCTCGACAGAGCTAGACGGAGCACTCAGCATTCACACGGGAACTCTCTTCTGCTGTCAACTGGCCCAAAAGCACGACTGTGAGACTTACCATATCCTGACTGCTAGCTATTAAACATATCTGCTAGGGCCACCTTCATGCTTGAAGAGAGATTTAGAGATGGAACTTTTTAGTTTTTTTGTGGATGCTTTGTTCTGTTTAAAAACATCTTGGCGTTTACCGGAGAAATTTTCAAAGCTGAGGAAAGAATCTGTGGGCTGGATCCATTCCATTAGTAGTAATTAAACTCTCTATTCCTAAAGGCCCAATCTAATTCTTAATGAAATAAACAGCACAGCTCCCAGTGAGTTCTAGAGAGGAAGGATCCAGTTCCATCTACTCAAGGTTCTTCGTATGAACACTTTCTAACTGTGATCTGGACAGCAGTAGTTAGAAACAAAGTGAAGTGTTTGACATGAGTATCTCTAGCACGATAACTAATATGAGACACATTTTCCACTATCGGTCCCTTAGTGGAAACTCCAAAAAACATATCCAAAGACTGTTATACAAGCATTCTGAACTTAAACCAACCACTTCGTTTGTTGATTTCCATGTAATGCCCACCTCATAACCATATACATTAAAATCCTGCAGTGCCAAGTGTTTCAGGGATCTTAAAATGAATCCCTGTTAGCACTAACTTTTCCATCTTCAAGGCCTTTACCCTACCCACTGAACTCTCCCCCTATTTCCTTGTTGCCTCATGACTCACCACAGAACCATGCTGTCTGTGCAATGCAACCAGGCAATCTCTAGCCGCTGCGCCCCTAAACCGTCCTCACTCAAAAACAGTACAGTAACAGTGTTCCAAAATTCAGCTGAACTCACGGGCTTCTGGCTTCTCTTAGAACTGATCCTGGTTGGAGAAAATGCTGATTTGGTGAAATCAAGACATTCCACAGAACCATTTTTACTTTTTTTTTTTTTTTTTTAATATAAATATATATATATAATGGAGGGAAAAAAAAAAACTCAAGAAAGGTTTCAACCTGAAACCTCTTTAGTTTCCTGACAGCTCATCTACCCAGAACACTGACAGCTCATCAGGTGGAGAGGCATCCAGCATCTGCAGTTTATTACCCAGATGGAGCCAGGGGACCTCAGGCTTCCAACTGATTATTGGAAAGCTCAGTAGCAAGACCAAGTATTTATCTCAATTTATAAGCTTCAGGGACAAGGTTCTACAGACAGTGAAAAATCAATGCAGCTGAACAGAAATTAGCAAATGCCAGGGTATCTACAGAAGCTGTAGATCTGGCCCTTCTTTTATAATACTTGATTAGAAACGACTTCCACATCCTGAATGCTACACCGCCAAAGTTGAACATAAACTGCATGAACAGGTATGTGGCAGGATGTGGAAAACTACACTGTGTTAATGATTCCATGCTCTGATCAATATTCTACAGTCTCCCCATGAACAGGTTAGTGTTTGACAGAAGATAACAGAGAGGAAGCAGCAAGTGTCAAATCGTTAGGGCATTGCTAGATTTCATACTGCTATAATCCCATGCAGCAAACATTTGAAAGGCCGCCTGAAGCAAAACAGTAATAATTGTACAAAACACATGCAATGTAATCACAATGATCTATGAAATGTAAGGTTTAATCACATGGGTCCTTGCTGTTGGGGGGATAAGAGAGGTAAAGAACTCCAATGAATACTCTTCAATAGGAAGATAATCAACCTATGGCTGTTTGTATCACATAAGGACTTCATCATATAGCTGACTCTCATTTGGTATTTTTTAAAGTATTAATGGTGTATAAATCACATGATTAAGACCATTGCAGGGTGTTTTATAACTGTAGGCTCTCTTTATAAACTATAAACTTACTATGTGACCTAAACCTGGCTCTGTTTTATATATTTTTTATTCAGTTGCCAAGAAAATCAACTGGCAATGCTTTCTTAATTGCCTGCATAGACAACTAGAAAGTTTTCAAGGGTTTTTATTCAAACCTTTCTACCTGCCTTCACTGAAATTCTGTGAAGCTCTGCTCTTTAGCCAGAACAGCCTCCACCTTAAACCATCTGTCACCACAAACCTGTGTTGCTCTTTCTGCTAGGACTTCACAGCAGGAACTCATTCGCAGCATAAAAGTTCCAAACCTGAGTCCATAGTAACCACATTTCTATAGAAACACCCTTCATTTGCCCACCAGTTACACATGATTTTTGCCATTCATGATATTTTTCCAAATCCCAGAAGCCTGTTCTGAGCATCTAACTGGTCACTCTTTACCCTCTTACTTTAAGGGGTCTGGAGGAGAATGAAGAATGTTGTAGCATGAGATATAGTTTGCTAACATGAGTGTGGAAGAGATCTTTGGCACTGTCAAAACCACCTGTTAAAATGAATATATTTAACCAAATCTTACCTTTCTCGGTGCCATGAAAAGTTAAACACTTTATCCCAAAGGTTTCCTTTACTCTTTTGTATTGTTTTCTTATCAATTTCTAATTCTGGTATTTAAAGATGGCCTCAAACTATTTCTGCCTGTAAAGTACTACATAACTTAGTAGCCTAAACACAGGAAAAATCCCAGTCTAGAAATCCCTTCTATTTGTTTTCTGTTAGAGATTGACAACAGATAAATATCTGAGCTGAGATGGTTCAACATAGGCCTAACTAGTTAGCTCAATATTTTCTTAAAAAAAAAATAAAATTAAATTAAAAAAAAAAAAAAAAGCAATACAGGAAGAGACTGATAATTGGAAGAATAACAATGAAGTTACTCTCACAACCTAGGAATAGAGAAGTCTATGAAGGCAACCATGAATAAAAAGTTCAGAGAACAGTTTCTTCATTCTTGAACTAGAAGACCATTGGGAGAGAAGGGACATCTGTCACCAAAAAAAAAAAAGGCCAAGAAGGACAGGACAGAGGAATCTCAGCTTGTTGCAATCCACCAGCACTGCTATGTAAGTTTGTTTTACCCTGATAAGATTTTTAGCTCTCTTTGGAAGACACATGCATTTGACGCTGTGTTTGTTCTCCTTACTGTCACTACTAAACTCTTTTTATTTCCCTGCAGGGAAAGCTTAGTCACTGAATCTCTGTATCCCTTCTCCCATCTCCACTGCTCCTCTCCTCTCTGACCCTCAAAGTACAGGCATGAAGTTACAGTTCTCTATTTCTTCCATCAGCTATTGTGGTATGAGAGTTCCACTAAGACATGGGCAGGTTCCAAAAATAACATGTGAATAAGGACTTCTGTGTTTTTAAGACCTGACCCAAAATATTTATTTACCCAGAAGTTGAAATTCTCACGAGCAATGGGTGAAATTCTGAGGAGAGGAGATCTGCAGCAGGCCTGGACATAACACTGAATCTGAGGCAACAAGTGCTATGATACAGGGAACGAAGGATAAGCCATAAACCAAGTGTCAGATGAAATGTATATATTAACATTTTATAACTCGCATCAGTCACTTTTATATTAGAAAGGAGTGATAATGAAAGCGTAGATACACTTAAATAATAATAGGGATTCCTACAAATTCAGCAGTGATTAATTACGCACAGTGCAGTAATTAATTGCTTATGGCAAACAGGAGATTCACAGTTTCCCAGGAGGCTTATTCCCCCACTGCAGGATACAAATAATTCCCATTGACTTCAGTGCCTCTCCTGCCGTGAAGGACTACAAATTTATTGGCTTCTGTGGGAGTTACGAATAACTTGCATCAGAAAAATGAAAGCCTAAAGAAACAAATTAAGAATGCCTCTGTCTACTTCTTAAATCTATTTCAAATATTCCTCCCTCTGTTAGCTGGGAAAAAAAAAAAAAAAAAAAAACTCAGCTCAAACTTACCCATCTATAGAAACTCCAAATTCTATCAACATCTATAAACAAGCATACACTGTCACTGTAGAGCAGAAGCAGCAATGAAAACCCCAAGGAGCTGAAAGATTTCCCATGGAAGAAATTCTTTGTAAAGTATTTGTCTCCCGGGCAGATTTCACCAGCTAACAGCCAAGAGGCCTTCACCCTGCAGATGCCTCCAGGACTCCCTCACTAACTTGTGTAGTCATCTTGCTGTAATTGTGCACTTTGTTTCATTTACCAGTGGGGAGCAAGCAAATTAAAAAATCAACCCAAATAACAGGTTCTATTTTCTGCCAGTCATGTGTTTAAACTCCCATCCTGCCTATCTGTGTCACTTGTCTGACAGTTTATCTGGTGCAAAAGAAGAAATGTTCTTTGAGAACCGTATTTGGAGAAAATTCATTGCTTTCAAGGAGACATAAATGCTAATATTTAATCTGTTAGGCCAGCAGACAGACGATCAGAGAGCTGTTGGCCTACCTAGCCAGTTGTATCACATTTCTACTGCGGGGAAGTGTTTTCACAAAAACAGTGAAATGTGCATGTTTGGCAGCTAGGTGAGTGAAGAGGACTGTTGCAGATTTCTTACCGCTTCCTTGCAGACATCTAGCTGGGGTGACACCTGATGACAGGAAACACAGCCAAAGGATCTGCTCCGCTGTAGTGACTTGTATGGAAGGAGATCCAACTGTAATCTCCACTGGTGTGGCAGCACTGAAGGAATCACTCCTGGAAAAAAGGAATTAATACATTACTGTCAGACATTCTAGGAAGACTCCCACTGATGTCGGTGAAATATGGGGCATAGGTGAGGGAAGGAGCATGAACGACAGGGCTTTTCAACAAGAAAATGCATATAGTACTCTCAGTATTTAAATCAGTAATTTTATGTGATACTGGATTTAGGTTCAGCTGAGCTTTTCTAAATTAATGGAGACATGCACATCTGAGTAAAATGTGGAAATATGTCCTTGTAAGTGTCTCATTTATGAAGCAGATCAGGATTATGCAACAAGTTTGCATAATTTTTATTTTCAACTTTTCATATAAAAACAAGAATTCTTTTGCTTTGAAAAGCTATACTGCCTTTGGACATCCCTAAAAGACACCATCATAGGGTGTCTCAGACTGTACCAGAATTGTCAGATAAGTTTCAGTCACGTAGTCCTCAGAAAATTGAGGGTAGGATTATATTACAGTAAAGTGGTTCAATACTACCACAGAAAGCCTACGTCCAGCTGGAAAGGCAATAGCATCTCACAGAGTATTCAGTACTTTATATGCTGGCAGAATAGTTCAGGGACATAGCACTTCTTCCATAGACTTATTTTCCTTTTAAGCAGAAACTAGACCGCAATAGATCTAACAATCAGTGTGTACACGAGATTACAAGCAATGCATTTGCTGCAATTGCTTTGCATTTGTTGTTGAAGAAAGCATGGACAGCTTATATGACAGAGTAATGTGGTTCTGCTGGATGAAGTAAAGGATGAAGTAAAGACACAGTTTTGTAAAGAAGAGGGAAGGGAAGAAAGTGAGGCTTCATCCTCCATTTATTATTTTTCAAAGCACCTGACGTTCAGTCAGCTCCTAAAGCTCAAAAAGAAAGTTATCCCTCCAAAGTATTTTCATGGGCCCTGGGGCCAGGCAATTGCTGATGTGGATGAGTCAAGAGCATCCAGTACAGAGGAAACAACTGCAGGAAGCAGGGAAATCGTCTCAGATTTCCCCTGGCTTTACAGGCTGACTGTTAATAGGGAAACCCCACCTACACATTTTATAGGGTCAGAACCGTAACCAGAGGCTATGGGGTATACAGATTCTTGATCATTCCATTTCAGTAAGGATGTATATTTCTAGTTAAGCTCACAAACAATGCTCAATAGTTACTCAGAAGAAGATTAACGGGACCTCCCACTTCATGGAAACAGTGACTGTTTACATAATATGCAATGACAGTAAATCATAACAAATCCTAGGAGAAAACTCCAGCGAGAGATAAAAAAACATGACCTTCTGATTTTTCTTCTTTTCTCAGTCTTACAATCCATGTCTTTATTTCCTCATTCTGTGAGGATTTCTGCATATGCTTAGCTTTCAGCACAGCCATAATGCCACAAACTTCAATTAACTAATTTTCCCCCTTTTTAAATGAGATTCTTAAACAAGGATCCCTCTTGATAGCTTGAGTTCCTGACCACTAGGATGTAACTAACACAATGCATTCCACTTCACAAGGTTAAACAATCAGCATCCTAAAACCAGGGCTGCTATAAAATAGCACCTCTATTGATCTCCATTACCGTGCTGAGCTCGACCAGCTGAGGATCAGCCCCTGCCTACAGTGGTGAGTAATCTCAAGTGTGCAGAGGAGCTAAACAAATATACTTCTGTGGGAAAAAGATTTGCAACTGGACAACTAGTTTCTGAAGCTCATCTGTCATTGGAAATTAATTACTGAATAATGTCCTGCATCAGAAATCCCCATTCTATCATTTGCTATATTATAATACAACCTCATTTTCGCAAGACAAACAGACTTCATTGCTTTTCCCCAGGGAACTGCTGCACTCCCTTCTTGAGCGAATCTGCAGGCACGTGAGCAGATCTGTAATTACACAACCAGAACTCACATTTGCTTAAATTAAACCATTCTAGTGCTAATTCTCTCAAAGGACACTCCTGCGAAAAATCATTTATTCCCTGCTAAAACAAAGGAGTCAAGGCAAGATAAGAAGAATTGTTTCTTTTCTTAGCCAGCATTTACTTGAGCTGCAGTTGCACAAGCAGTCAAGATGCCTGTTTTGAAACCCAGAGTGTTAGGTGCACTACCAGCATGTGGAAGAGAGTCTATTCCTGAAGCTCTTCATTAAAAGTATGTCTGCATTACGTGATGATGTGTGACTTCTAAGGGAAAGGATTGCCTGGAGCAGATGTGCAAGGCTTGGTGCAAAAGTTGTGCATGCCTGCCAGGGGCTGCAAGAGCGCGAATTCTTCCCATCGGCACTGGAAGGAAGCAATGCATGTCCTGAGAGCACTGCCTGCAGCCTCCTGCCAGCCCTCGTGATATGACCAAGCCGTCCGACGTGCACAGCATGGAGAGTCCTCCCCCAGGATGTCCCTACTTACTCAGGGGTCAGGGAGGGTCCCAGCTGCTCTATTAATATTATTAGTGATTTAATCATCAAACAAAGAAACAAAACTCCAAGCAAGGACTCTCACGTGAACTCCCTGCACTTCAGCACTTGCCCAGCTCCCGTTCATCCGGCAGCTAACAGATCCAGTGGCAAAGACCACGTTAGTGACCACGCGTCCTTGTGCTCTGGAGTGTGGGCTACGGCGACTAATAATAGATGAAGGTTTACATGTTTTTCTTGTGTTTCTGCTGGGGCTGCTGTGTCATTAATTCAGCTTGTGCCTGGCTACTTATGTTAAACATTCCCTTTGTGGCTTTCTCTAAATCTTAAATTTTGCATGTGACCACATGTAAATGTAAATGTGTATTTTTATGGTCCTGTAATCTCAGTGCTTTTAAATCCCCATTGCCTGAAGGCATACAGGGAGCTGAAGCAGAAAAGCTCGGTCAGGTTGTGATCATTTAGAACTAGTTTATTTGCTCTTTCTGAGTGGATTCAGTTCCTGTAGAGGTTTTTGCCTTTTGTGTAATAGAGTAAAGATAAGATCTAGGTACCTAATTAACCCTGCAGGGCCTGTGAACAAGGCTCATTAGAAAACAGTCAAACACATTTATATTTAAATACCTTATTTACAGGAATTCATGTAATATTTCTGAACAGCAGATATACATGCTACACAGTCATACCTTTAACCACTCTAAAGCATTTCCTTAAATAAACCTGGGAAAAAAAAAAAGCACAGAATTGGAGCTCAAAGTCATCTGGTTATGCATGTAAATACCCTGTAGTTTTAAAGACTATCGAGTAATAAATGAAAGTCTTATCTGCAGGACACTGTGAGCTGTAGTGTCCCTTCAGCTTCAACCCTCAAAAAAAAAGTACGTATTCCACAAAACCAGCATGGCTGCAGCCTGTGTTGTGACCGGTAAACACCAATCTGAAGCAATTTCTCTGGGGACTTTCCCATCTGTCCAGGGCAGTGGCAACAATATACATGTGACCACAGATATCTGTGGGGACTTCTAGAAAGACTTCGTAAGGAGTAAGGCTATTAAAAACCTCCTTCTGAAGTTATTTCGTATGTCTGTACATTTTCTGTGTCAGACAGTAGCAAAGCAGGGTTCTGGTATTCAGTGCCCATGAAAATACAGGTTCTTGTCACATTGGCTGTAGTTATTTGTGAATAAAAGCATCCCCAGCAATGCTGAATTTGGCTTTCCCATCCCTTTGTTCCTTCCACTCCCACTCCTCATCCCAAAGAGACCAGAAAAGCTAAGTGAAAAGAGATCTTTAGAAATGCCTGACCCAATTTTCTCCTCTAAGAACGGTGTGAGGATAAAAATGGTTATCCATGGGTACAGTTGGTAGTTCAAACCCTCACAGTGCCAGCTGATTTGGACCAAGCACTTGTTATATCTCATTGATTCAGGACTTCAGGAGCCGATAGCAAGATGCTGATGATTAATCCCTCACTCATACATTGATGCATTACCGAGTGAAGCTCTGCATATGTGTGCTGTGCATGGAGGCTTAAAAGCCAGAATTACTGCTGCTCCTCATGACATCTTGAAGGGCAGCCCAGATTCAGAATGAGGCCTGGTCAGTACTTAACTTTGTTGTAAGTGACTGCCTGGCCAGTGAGTAGGATAAATGATGCCACTGGGACTGAAATGTATCTTAAAATTAATCATTTCCTTAATGGCTTTCCTGGAGAAGGATGGGTTTAAATACACATTTAAGGGTATTTTCTGATGCAAGGCTTGTGGGAGTGAAGATCCTGTCACAGGGAAATTCTAAGCAAGACAAAGCTACGTCGTGTAATGGATATCTTAAAACAAAAGACACCGTACATTTAATTTATTTTAAATTCTATATCCTGATACAATTGGTAAAAGCAACCAATTATTTACCTATTAGCTATTCAGGAGAGGGAATGAGTTTTTGATGGGATTTACATGACATTTAATAAAGCAGGAAACTTGACTGGGGCAACTGCACTGTACTATTATAAAAATAAATATAATCATGTATTTTTAAAACTCTTTAGCTTAAGATTCTGCTTGAAGGCCTAAAATTAATACTTCACTACCCAAGACTGCTGCTTAAATAGACAAATCCTTGACTGCTTCTATAAGTAGATCCATGATTTATATTGTGAATCACTTTGGCAAGAGCAGGAAAATCCCAAATCAAGTTACTCTTCAACCTGCACTAATAAATCCTGTGTTGACATGAATTCTTTTTTCAGTGCTTCATTTTAAAGGAGTCATGTGGTTTTTAATAACCAGTCTTGTTTCCTCTTCATCCTATTCAACAAAGCAGTGATAACTGCAAAAGCATCTTAGGCAACACACTGCAATTCAAATGCCGCACTGAGAAATATCTCTGTGAAATCAAGTTTAATGAGATATCAAAATATTACATGTGCAAGTCTTGGCTGCTGGACAGTACTTTGGAACGCAAAGCCAGTTTCCCTAGTCCAGATTAGTCAACATCAGGTTCATTGGTCTAACATTTCACAAAATATTTTCCCACATTTGTCCGACTGCAGTTTGAAGGGTGTAGCTGACAACATAAATGTGCCCTAAGGTGAAAATCCCTAAACATTTCCCTCAGCGATCTTTGAGTCTGGACATTACCAATGCAGATGTCTGTAATCAAGAGATCTCTACGGACCCGCTAATTATTCCCTAGACTTTTCCACTGGCAATAAAAATCCCATTTGTCGCAGCTTGTTTGCAGAACTGCTTCCACTTCCACAGTGGTGGCATTAATTAGCAAAAAACTGTGAAAATTGTTGGAGTTTATTGCTTCAGAAAAACTCGCTAAGCATTGCTTCTAAATATTCATATAAACTCAGCCATGGCAACAAGTCCTGAAAGTCCAGCTTTCTCAGTTGGAGCAATTTTTCATGCTTGTAGCAATAAGTGGGAAATAATGGGGGTCTCAGATTCACATTAGGGAAGTTGCTTCTGTGACCTCTTCATGCAGATGGATGGTGAATTTCTCAGATAATAAATCAAAGTTTCCTGATGGTACAGTGGCATCTCTTGCTGAGGCCCGGAGAGCTGCTGGCTGCCCTCTATTCAAAGGCAGCAGGCCTCTACCCTGCAGGATGCTTTCTCTACAAATCCTTCACTCAAGATCAGGAGATACTAGGGCCTCTATAAACTGCCCAGGCATTTGGGGGAACAGCCGGCACCCTGCTGGGAAATGGACACTTTTCAACTTCATTGACATCTGTCACACATGCAAAGAATAGAAAGCGATCAGGAAAAAAGCCACATTATGACTTTCCCATCAGCAGGGCCAGTTAGGTCTTTGTTCTGAACAGATGTTTAAAAGGTTCATCAGAGCTACCTTGCTTACTAGTAGCTTTACTAAGAGAATCTTACCTTCGGGTTTTAGTGATCATAGAACATTTCTCTTTTTTCTCTTGATATTTTTTGCATTCAGTTAACTTTCCCGTAGGAATTTCAAAAATAAAATAAAATAAAATAAAATGATGCTAGTTTTTCCATGCAGTTTTTATTAACTTTCTTCTGAATAAGTCCCTGCAAGGAAAACTACACCAATTTTTATTATCAGAAATATATTTATTAAGTGACAGTCTAACTCCCAGAATAGCTATGCATTCATGTTTTTGGAGTTAAAGCTTTTTCCCCAATGACCCTAAAATAAGCATGGGAAAGCAGTGTTGTAAATATAGTAATGAACTTCAAGTGAATATACTTTTTTTGATCAACCTATATTAAAGACCAGTTTAGAGCTAGGGATGTCAATTATTGTTCTTATATAACATAAGGATAAAACTTAAAATGATGATCCCTTGTTAATGAAAAACATTTGTGCTTTAAACACAGATGGCAAATCTTGCATAATAATTTTGCCCTCTCTGAGTGTGATGTATATGCACAACTGCTTTATCAGTTCTTTTTATGCAAGTATTTCCCTTAAAAAAAAAAAAAAAAAAATCTTGTAAAGAAAGGCATTTGGTACGGAAATAAGAATTTACAGCTGAGGTCTGACAATCTGTGGGACCACAGGCATACTTCTGGGACTCAGTTTCTTCAAAGGCTGATGATGATATTGTAGGTGCTTTTTATGGCATTGTGATACATACTGATAAAAAGGATTTTAATTGCTTTTATGTTTATCACAGAAATGAATATAAACTGTTCATTCTGAGCTTTCTCCACTAGCGTCAGCAGAGTCAGTGTAGATGACATAATGGTAACTGAGAACAGGACTTGGCCAACTGTATTCACTCTTTCTATTAGTTCCACCCAAGTCAAGTAAATTCAACGGTGAAGTGAATGAGGCAATAGAACTGGGCCAGAGGTACTTTGTATAGAGATTTTGTACAAAGACCGTGTTGAGCTTGATCTGGCAGAAGTATGGAGATAATGTACTTAGAAAAAAACGGGGGCAGAAATCTCAACATGCCTGAGACTGACAAAGCCCTAGTTCTGCAGAGGCACCTTGGGGAAGGGATTTAGCTGCTGGTGGCTGGACAAAGAAGATCAGTGACAGGCTGGAATCATCAGTCACCGAATGCTGGCAATGTTATAATATCTGCAATTTAAGATTAGGTGCACGATTAGATGAGTAAAGGATAAGGTGGGCTTAGAAATGGGACCTCATGAGGCTTACAGAAGACCACTAAGCTCAAAGCCAGCTGGTGCACTGGGTTCCCAAAGCTGCATAAGAGCCAGAGTCATACAAATGAGTCACACCTGCCTAAAGCCATCACGACGGAGAGTGATGAAGGGCTACCTGGCAATGGAAAGCAGTCTGGAACCTTCCACCGGGTGACAGATTTTTAATAACCTTCCACCCCTCCCCAACCTCTAGTTAGAAGACTTGTTTCTGAAAGCTGAGCCTGACTGAACAAACTTAGCAGCACTGTCAAATATAGCAGTCTTCAGAGTTTTAATGGAAAACATTATCAAAATCTGTTGGGCAGAAAATGTGCTTTTAATGAAGAGAACCTCTTTGTTAAATATTAACATACTGAAAGCATTAACATAGTGTTTAAAAGAGTAGGCTCATTCCAAACACCTTAAAACAAAAGTAACTACAACTTTCCAGAAATAGGTTTTCATTCACTCAGGAGTTTAACAGTTAAATATCTTCAAAGGTCCAAAGTTTAATGATTCAGACCCTGGAATGACTTTTTGAAACTGCCTAATTCTACTAAAATATGTAATTTATTTTTTTTAATAATAAATGGGCTCTTCTAAAATACAACTGCAACTTCCTTATAACTGTCTCCCAGGCTGCCCACAGAAGGTAGCCTGCTGCACATTCAGTCCTCGGTGTCTGTACCCAGCACAAGGCTGATGGGACTCAGTTCACCACTCCCAGCCTGACTCTTGCTCAGGGCTCAGGTCAGGAGCACTCTACAACCTGGTGAAGTATTTAAGAATGCCCTACAGATTGTAGGATATAAACGGTGCAACCTAAGTCAAAGAGTGTTCAAATCCTTAAAGCTACTCACACCTCAAGTGCTCTACCTAGAGCACTCTCTGTCTTGATGAACCAAACTCTGGTGGAGGGGAAAATTGTGTACAACTGCAGCACAGCCAAGTCAAGCCAAAGACTCTGCCGAGGTAGGTCAGTGGTTTTCCCAGCTCATGCTAAAGCTAGCCTATACAAAACATTCAAAATGTCAACTCTTTATGTACATATTGACTCTGATTTCAAAAAGGGAAATGATCTGAAATCATTTTTTGACCACAGCCAGTTTAAACATTGCAAAACTGAGATTTTCAAAGAGTTGTTTTATTTTCTGTTTGTGTTCCAGAAACTGCCAAGCACACTATTGTTCCATTCCCTCTATCAGACTGGACCTTTTCTGAACAGCTGCATCTGTTATAACTATGCAGAGGGCATTTCATCACTGATTTGAAACAGTCTAGATATTCTGGAATATAAATAGTCTAGGTGTGCCCTTAACTACCTGCAAGTACATTTAATACTAAGAACATAAAGTAAAAATATAAATAGTAAGGAAGTACATTTAATACTAAGCATCAGTGCACAGCAAAGGTCTTAAGACAAACAGCACCGATGCTGAAAAACAGGCAGTTATGGTTTTTAGCATTATATCATCAGGTTGCCTTTCTAGCATTACAATACATGTATAACTTCAGAAATAACCTTATGCTATTGCTCCCATGCACCCAATATGTAATCAGAAACTGCCATCATTTCTCACCTATTGTCTTATTTCATGGAAGGTTTTCTGGGTTCTTGTTTTGTTTTGGAAACTCCTAAAGAATGCTGAATATGTCTTACATGTTTTAACGTGTTATTCAAGTACATTTAAAAGCTAAGAGATGTGTCTCCTTTTCCTGGACCAAATAATTTCCTCTGTGTAAACATGCTTAACATTTTAAACTTTTTATACATGAAAAATAAAAATCTGGCAATCTTTTCCCCAGGATTCTCTACAGAAAATGTGAATACTTCATACTCCTTCACTGTAAAGATGAGAATTCATTCATCCTCAGAAATCTCTACCTTCCTTGCAGTTGCTGCAGAAGATAAGGTAATGACCCAAAATCTGTGAGGGGACTGCCCCATGCTGCGACTTCCAGCCTTGTAAAGGCCACACGGAAGGCTTCATCTGTCTCATTAACTTTCCCACTGTACCAACCAGGAGTTTATTGTACAGTACTTTTCTCTTTCAACTTTTACAGTTCATGTACCTCAGCAGGAGCCTGCACACAATGACCCAGGACGCCCCTTCCAGTCCCAGGTTCCTATGAGATACATGAAAGCAAATCACAAAGGCTCAAATGCAGTATTTTTAGAAACTTTGGATTAGATGAAGCACAACAATGGAACATATAAGCTCAACAACAACCTTCAATGTAATAGACAGACACAAACCATATTGTGTTGTATATAAACTATACAAACATTTCCACTTGATTTCCTAAGGAAATGAGGCTTATGCAGCCATGCCGTCTGTCTGTTCATCTGTCTCCCCCTAATAACTTTCAAACCCACTGGCACATTTCAATGCAAGTTCTCAGGAGAGAAGCAAAAGACTTGGAGATAATTATATTCCTACAGGTCTTGTGAAAATCAATCATTGCACAGAGGTAAGAGACCTAAACCAGTGCCCCAAGCGGAGGAAAATCTCCCTGAAGGCATGGAATCACTGGTTACATGTCCAATCAGTACAAATCACCGTACTTCTAGCCTTTAATCAGTATTTGTGTAGATCCACAGCAGATGCAGCAGAAGCTGCCTTGTACCTTCCTTGTAATTAAGGGAGCTGGGAAGGATGCAGGGGTCTCATGAAAGTCCCCTCAAATGTGCATGGGAGACACAGGATATGGTTCCCTAGGAAACCGGGCTTCTGATGCTCCTGGAATAGCTCCTTATATTTTTTTCACCAAATGAACCAGATAGTTTCTGATTTTAATCCCTTGGCTGTATTGAGTTCTTCCATTGGCCTCCAAGGGCTAGAAATCCAGTACCCAGTCACTCACAAACGCTTAGTCACCCTAGTGCCTGCATTTTTAATTTGAGATTGAGGAATTTATTACTGAGCTAAGGATTCCTTCAGATCTTTCAGAGATGCTTCTGGAGAGGGCATGTTCCATTCTCCTAACCTTCCAGTAATTCATTAAACCACATGAGTCCCAGCTGACACGCAAGGGTTGTTCTTTCTCACACTAAAATTAAATCTACCTAATTCTATTCTGCCAACCTTTGCTGGAGGGTGTCCTTTGGAACCAGTTCATCTTCCAGCTATCAGTTACCTTCCTTTCCCCACATTCTGCCTTCTCTTTTTATTCCCAGATCACATACACTAATCCTGCCATGTTCAGAGGTGTTCTTTGACAGCCATTAAATTCATGCTAAGTGGGAAGCAAAATGAGAAGACTCTTCTTCAAGCTATGCTGCTGACATGCATCACATGGAAAAGTTTTGTGAAGGTGGCTGACTTCATCATCCCACGGAGCTTTCTAAATCCTGTCACTGGGCTTGAAAAAGTGAAATAAAAAATAAAAAATAAAATAAAATAAAACAAAATAAAACAAAATAAAACAAAACCTCTGGGTGCAAGAAAAATCACCCCGAACAAACTAACCTGCTGAAAATCATCTGACAAGGTTTCCAAGCCGCTAGGACAGTCAAATTGAGCAAGTAGTGCAGCAACCTGAGAATGGAGCAGAAAGAAAGGAAAGCATTAATCCAAATGTACCTTAAAGTACAACTCTCACAGATCCAGCAAGGCCTGTCCTCATCATTTAACAGCTATTAAGTACTTGTACACAGGGAAGGACAGATTCATTGCATGTGAGATAAACAGAATGCTGATGCCAAGTTGGGGAGTCTTTTAAAAGTCAGGTCAATACAGTCAATAAATTAAAGACCGCAATGCTTTGCACACTTGGGATGGGAAGCTTCCTCCCTTTCCAAGTTATCTGATCCTTCTTTTGAGGAATTACAGTACATATGAAGGATTTCTAGACTGTGATTTTGAAAAAGGTTGACACTTGCGTTTTTTGCTGAAAGTGAGTTACTTGCTGGGGATGCAGTTATATTTTTAAAGGATTCACCAGTAGACTATTTTAGTAACTGTTTAACCATTCTGCCAATACAGCATTCCTTTCAAGAATTAATGAATGAATAATGATTATAAAATAGTGTTTTTTAGGAAGAAACAAACAAAAATGAAACTGCTATCACGGCATCTGAACATACAACATGTTATTCTCTAAACCCAGTATTGTAACTCAGGTGGGCACTGTTGCTGAATTCAGTCTGTTATTTACATGAGTGTGAATTGTGAGAATTGGACTTTTTTTCTTCCTAATGAGTTATTGATTTTAGCAAAATCACTCCAGGCAGAAAATCCATACATTAACAGGCTGGCTTTATTCACCAAGATGTGTTATTTTATAGCACTACTGAGAAAATCCAATGCATAAAGTCCTTTCGGCTACTCTAGCCAAGACAGATTGATGTGCCTCTTAGACAGAGATCAACGCTTTACAGGTACTGATCAATAAGAAAATACCTAAGAGACTCCTCCCTCAGAGAGGTTAAGAAATTCACAAGTCTTCAGTATGACAGAGACCTGAGATTTGGAACTGGGGAGTGAAGGAGAGATTCCATTTATAGTACACAGAACTTCAAGAGATTTCCAGCTGATTTCCTTGTTTAAGAAATTCCAGTTCTTGAAAACCAAAAGCATGTGAGAACGTAAAGAAATATACTTTTAAACTCAACAGGATGTTAAAGCGGATGTGTTTTTGAAGAGAGAAACAAAAAAAAAAAAAAAAAAAAAAAGCAGCAAGATGCCAGAAAATAGAAATCCCTTAAAATAGTTCAAGAACAAAAGCTTTCTATCCAGTTCAGGAAAGCATCCTTGTTAAGAAAAGGTGTTTATGCACACAATTACATGTTGCCCAACAGTAGGATGTATTTTAGTATGCATTTGAGTGTTCTCAGGGCCTGGATTGTCAGTCTTCTACAGAACGAAAGTGTTCAAATACATTTAGATCATCTCCCTCAACTGAAGAAACACACTGGTAACAAAGCTCAAAAGGTTTTTTTAGGAAGATTTTTTTTAAATACCCTCCTCCCCCAAAAAAGTATCAAATTCCTACTTCAACCATTTCAGGTGTTAAAGGTACTCACTTCCTTGTGGCTTGCTAACTGACAAATATTTCCGAGTTAAACATTGATTTTCCTTTGCCTCCTTTCATTCCTGTCTCGAGCAATCTCTTGGATTATAGGATTACAAATGGAGCACATACATATAGCACCTATTTCAGGTTTCATGAACATCAGAATCATTAGATCTTTATGTGGTAAACCACCTATGGCCCAGTCAGACTGTATCTTTAGAGTGTACTATAGCTTTGAAACCGAAGTAGTTAAAGTTAGCAGAGGTATGATCTGGCCCACTATCTGGCAGGAAATAGTTTTGCAGAGATAACTGAGTGGAATTCTATGGCATGCAAAATACATATGGCCATATTAGATAGTCTTGAGTTTCCTCCTGACCTAAAATCCATTAATTTAGTTATGTTTCCTTGGTAAATGAAAGAGTAACTTTTGACAAGATGCAGATATATTTGCATCTTCACTACATTTCTTCTGTACCTCTTGAACTCAACATTGTCCCAGTTTTGGACTAACTTCACTGTGATTTTACTGCCTTCTGTTTATGAAAGTACTCACAAAAATGAATAAAATAAGCACAGCATCCTATGAAAAACATTAAAAAAGTAAAATGTCAGCAGATTAGACAAGGCCCAGAACAAAAACCTTCTGAATTTTGGGTCTGCTTTGTAACTTGCTCCCAAGAGACAAGTTATTTGCTTCATTTTTCTGCCTCATTCTTTTTCTTAAAACTAAGAGAAAAGCTGCCTGCTTGCTTTTCTCTCAAGCATATTGTAAAAATTAATTGATTTTTGTTCTTGCTTGGTTTATTCAGTTTACTCAAATTTAACAAGGCCCTCATCCAGCAAAGCTGGATGTCTCCACAGACAATTGTACAGCCTTCTGTAGAAGCAGAACATCTTGAAAGTGACTTTCAAAACTGTGATTTTTCCTATTGCTTTCTGTGCACTCACTGAAGTTTACTCATACATTTGGGAACTCCTGTTAAAATGGATTTCCCTTTCTACACATGCAGCAAGATGATCTCTAAGAGGAAGCCTGACACCCAGCTTGGCTTCTCTGCACCCAGTGGAAACTGGACCAATGAAAGCAGGGAAGATGAAAAGGTTGTTAGAGAGAGATGTAAGGGAGATGAATGGAGCTTTTGTGTTATGAAAAGAGAAATGATATAGAAGGACAAAATAAAAGGTTTAGATTCTACTCCTTTTTTTTTTTTTTTTTTTTCAGGTTTAGGCAGCAGTCACATATCCTGGTTTCTAAGAATCAAAGCAAAAAAGAGCACAGTGGTTCTACACCATCAGGGGCATGTATATCCCAGAGTAAAAGTGCCTAAATGGCAGATTTAAAGCTTAGGGAAACTGTACCTTGAAGAGGCTCTGATACACATCAGTCACACTCTCACTGGCAAACCAGGCTCCAGCATTAAGTGATGTTGCCATTAAGAGTGAAGAACGCTGTTGGTAAGGCAGACTACTGTCAGGCCCATTTATTTGGACCAGCTTCTAAGTACCATAAAATACTAGACATAAAGTGAATAAAGGCAATATACTGTGCAGGAAACAGAAGAATTTAAATACTTCTACCAAAATCAAAGCCCTTCCAAATGACAGAGTAGAGATAAAGAAAGTTTAAGCAGTAGGTTTTCTTTCTAGCCAACAAGAAAATGGTCTCCTTTCAGGTAACAGCTGACTCTGAAGCCACAGGTGATTTATATAGCTTAGTTAACTCAGGCAGTAGAGGCACGCTATTAAATATAAAGGAGTACTACAATGTAAAACAGTACAGAAAAATAAAATGATGAAAATATTCTATTACTAATTGATAGCTAAAAATACATGGTGATATGAGAGGGTCAAGAAGATATTAAGATAATATTAAGATATTATAGTGTCACTGGAGAGAAACAGAGAGAGATTGTTAACAGATGAAAGAATAACGCAACTACAACTTGTGAAGAAAAGGAAACCACTCTACCCAAGCTGAAACTCAGGGAGCTGGGATAGTTCTGGCAGATACGAAAGACTGCGTACGGAAAATGAGACCTGTGGCAACAGTATCGGAGTCCACAAAAACAAGACATAGTTTGTGAATAAGTGAAGCCAAGACATCATCTAGTATTTGGAAAAAGATACTGGAACTGCAATGGCTCACATCATTTTGGCATCTGCAAACTCTTGAACAGAGGTACTGGAGAAAGAACAGTGCAAAGTCAATGGCCACTGCATGACAAGGTCAGAAATAGTTGTAGGACATTAGATAAGGCTGCAGAGGATCAACTGACTGCTGAGAACATGGATTGTTTAGCTCAGGCTGAACACAAATGGGTAAGACAGTTAGATCCCAGAAACAGAAAAAAAATTAGTGCTACCTTGTCAATATTAGTGAAAATTACTGAAAACAAACAACAAACAAGAAAAACTCATTTTATTAATATCGAAGTGTAAACTAAACATTGAGGTAGGTAAACTAATGAAATGTATTATGTAGCAGTACCAAGAGAAAGCATCTGCTATGGTAAAAACATGTTCCTGGGTCATCCTTGGAGTGGACATTGGCAGCAAGTTTATGGGACAGAAACAAATAAAGACATTGATGTAAATTCTCAGGGCCAAGCAACATCTCAAAGTACGCAAAACTCAGACAGCCCAACTATGTGGTAGTTCACACTCCTGGGAAAGTGTCCCTGGAAGCTACTAGGACATTAGAATAAGATTATTGTTTGAGAATAAGCAGAAGAACCAAGAGGCAGTTCAATCACTAATTCAGACTAAGGGAAAGTTCAGAAAATTATGCTGAGGAGAAAGAAAACATTTGGTCCTACATTTACAAAATCCTCTTCAGATGGACCCAGTGTCCCCCATCCTGAAGACTATTACAGAAAAGAGCTACCAACATGCTTGAAGAGCAAGGCTGGGCATCAGAAGCAACACAGCCATAACAGCAAAGGTCCCAAATGTAGTTCCCATATTTCTCTGCCAGCACATGTAGGTGTATCACTGGCTACCCTTCAGGTCTCTAAGCTGGTGTTTAAAACATGGATTACCCCAAAAAACACAGGAGATTGGATGGTGTTTTAGGCTGAGCAAAGAGGCAGCTCGGCCATGCAGATATGAGGGGAATATCCTCATACCATTGCTTTTTACATTGCTCTCAGGGAAGACAGTCCTCTGCCAAAACTTGCACAGTTGTACCTATATCAAGTTTGTGATGAATGAGGTAAGGCTCTGCTCACTCTGATGTAGTCTGAAATAAATGGGATGTACAAGTGATCAGATTAAAGAAGTGGGTCAGATCTTCTGCTGGCGCCGCTCCACTGACGTCAGTAGAACTAAGCTGATTTACACCAGCTGAGTATCTGGCCTGGAGATCTCAATGTATTTAGACAAAATAAATGAAAATGCACCAAAAAAGCTCCCCTTGGAAAATTCCAAGCCCAAATGTTTCATTCATAAACAGAGTAAATAAATGACAAGAAAGTAGTTACTGTAGACATCACTTGTCACAAGTCAGCAATGAAAAGAATAAAGGTCGGGCCACCCAAAATCTTTAATTGCCCCTTTCACTCCTGAGTGAGAAAGAAAATGATACTTCAGCACAAAATCACCTTAACTCTGACCTAAAATAAATATCTTAGCAGTAGCTGTTGGCAAAATGAGCAGTTACTATCCTTTGCTTCATGAAACATTAACTGCAATCCACATCAAGCAATTAAGGCTACAAATAAAGTTTAGCTTCTGCCCAGAACCATGGCAAACCCTCACTGCTGAAGCAAAGCAGTATTGGTGGCCTATAAATGGAAACACGAATTCTTTCAGAAACAAACCTACATGCATAGATCAACTTTCAGGTATGCCTCAGACTTATGTTCACACACCCACATCCTTATCCTAATTCTAATACAATTTCCTTTGGAAAATGTCTTCATAATTGCTATTCTTCTAAACAATACTTTGAAAATATTACGGCCAGTCAGAATGTATGCATTGTAATACCTGGTAACTGTGTGCTTGATGAGGAAATATTTAGCTGTTGATAGTGTAAAGCAACCATAAGAAATGGAAAATCAGGCTTATCATAATAAGAGCATAAATCACACACATTTTTTTGCATCTAGGAAAAATACGCCATATCCTTAAATTGTTGGAAATCAACATTGTCCTGCAGCAATTACAGAGCTTTTGCCACACACACCAAGTAAGGATTTGCCTTGGGGCATTTATCAAACCAATATGTGTATGTATGTATATATATATATATTCTCAAATATTTAAGGGTAGCGAGGAGGCAAGTTTAGATAGGTTTATTTTCATTTCAAAAGTCCATCAGAAATTGTACGTTCAAGAAAAAGCCAAATTGTCTTGCCAGACATGGAGATTTAGCGTGGGATCTCCCAAATCTCTACTGCTTGTATTTGCCACAATAAACACTGGTGTGAGTGTTTTATACATACACAAAAACTGTGAAGTAATTACGTTTGTTTATATTTACATTGTTGACTTTTTTTCCCCACAGAAAAATAACTATTTTCCACCCCCTTGTTTCAGCCACAGGTTTGAGGTCTTACAGATTCCAGCTTTCTGCTGTCTTTGGGACCCAGTCTACACCTGTTTTTCCTAAAGAGAGAGTTACCAAGGCTGCAACCATGTGAAGGCTGACTTGCTCATCTAAGCTTTTGCCTTTGTGTGCAATTATCAGAGGCTTCTTTTCTGGTGTGTGTGTGCTAGAAACATGCCTCTCCTAGTATCTACCCTGGGTAGCTGTATACACCGTAAGTATTCAACTTTTGCTGCCAGCATTCCTAAAAATACTACAGCTAAGCACAAAATTTGACCTATAGCACAGCGGAGGAAAAGTTCAAACACAAAATGAGATATCCATCCCGCAATCTGAATTCCAATAAGCAATTTCCTTTTCCCCGTGTACCACAGATTCTCATCAGATAGGCAATAACAGTGAGAAACCTTGCCAGTTTTTATTTTATTTTTTTTTTTTATAACCCATAAAAGTTCTTCAAGCAGTTGTACAGATTTCAGGCTTTCCTTTGATCGGTCTTTGCAACAATGACTCCGGCCCTTTGCCTAGGTATGATTCCTCAATCCCAATACATACAATGGAAATGCGCTCGCCCACAGAAAGCCTTCTCATTAAAGCTCTAATCTGTTCCACTACATTCTTGCAAGACAGAATTATCCAGCTTTAAAGCATGCCTCAATAGTGAGCCGTAATAAGACTGATAGAAACAGCTTAAGTAATTGGATTGCTATATGGTATTGAATGTCTGACAACAAAAGATATCAATCTCTATTCTACTACTGAATCTTTGTTCCAGCAATGAATTCATTTAGTAATGCACTTGGAGGCTTGCAGTCCCTTCAAGAGAAATAACAGACTGTGGACACAAAAGCAGGGCCATCTGATGAGCACAGAGAAAGCAACTGTGCCATTCCAAGAAGTTAATTACAGTGAACAAAGGCACAAGACTATGACTTGTTGACCATTACCATAATCACATTACTATAGTCTTCTTTTATTCCCAGCAGCAGAGGGTCTATTCTTTCTTTCCATTTGGCATCATATTTGTGTTTTGTCACCTGAAATGTGTTGTAGAACAGACCTCCCTCTACAGAGAGCTGGAAATGTCACACTTCTGCTTCCGTGCTCTTCCTCTGACAATTCATTCTCTCAGGGCTGATTTACAAACACTCTAAGTAGACTTTTTTTAACTTTGAACAAAGACAACAGTTCCCAACATTTTCTGCGAAGATTTGTAAGAATGGTTGCCTGTGAAGCTTGTGCTTATGACATATGACACTTCTGTGATTTATGTACATTATTGTAACTCAGACACGATAGAAGGGCTTGTGACACACTGTTTATACCCACAACCACTTTTGGAGCTAAACAGGTCTCATACTTGCATATATTTAGCTGTATTTTAAATCCTTATGGTTACTTCTGATTTATTACACAGTAAAGTGGCTTCTGGCCCCTTCTAATAACATGCGACAAATATTTTGCTTCAGACAAAAGCAAGTTCTAAGATCTCTAAAATGGATGAGTCACTGGAAATAGCACTGGGACCCTGTGTTTTTGTATCTATTAGACATGGTAGTGTACCAAGGAGCAGGATACCAAGAATTGAGGGAGCTGGGTGGCATCTGTGTCTGAGAAAACCCTCGGTTTTGATTCCATATGCCAGGCGACACATTTATAACTGGTGCACACCAGCCTAGTGCAAAGTCAATATATCTGGTTCCAATAACCCCACACATTTCATACAAAATATAACCAAAATAAAATGTAGCTAGATCTCTTCTTCAAAGCAACTTGGCACAGTGAATTAATTCCCAGCCACTTAGAATTATTCAAATGGTGCTGAGCCAAAAGCTGTATGAATTTATTTTTTTTAACACTACAATCAGTTTGAATAGGGTAGCGAGTGCTTCCCAGTTTGGAGATAAATGGGGTTGGTTGCAGGGGAAAAGGCAAAAGCAGTGTCTGTTCCTCCAGGAAAGCTCCAGAAACAAGTACTCCATGTGCTCTTCAAGAAAAGGGAGAAATGATCAAAAACATGGGAGAATATCGAGATCACCAGGTCTCTCTGGGGGTTCAACCAGGGGCCAGGAAGAATACAGGTAAGCAGCAGCGACAATCCTATCTCCTGCCTACAATCCATCCAGGATTCATCATTTTTATATAAATGGCCCAATATCTTTGCCATTTAATTTAACAAAAAGATTATAAACTAGCTGAACAAGGATCTGCCTTTTAACCAGCCAGTATCCAGAGAACTGCCATAGAAGCAACCGAATTGCCCAGTCCTAACTCAACCATGAAGCCTCAAAAAGAAGTTCTAGTCTGCTAAGTCCTACCTTGCCCATGGATGGTGACAGATTGCCTCAGTGGCTATCACAGCCCACATCCTGCCTCCATAGGGAGCCTTCTCTGTCACAGTGCAGCTCCCACATCAAGGCTGGGGAGTTTTGGAGAAGCGTGACTCTCCAGCCACAGCTGACCAGTGTAATTTCTACTTTGCTAGAACCCATCTCACCCAAACTGATCCTTTTCACACCCCAAAAAATCCCTTGTTGACCAGCCAAGCCCCAAAAAACCCCTAGCAAAGCGGGGCATGCTATTGAATGAGAAAATCACTGGAGCCAACCAACGGAGCCCTGGGGAGCTGACTGGATGACCACAGGGCAGCCCAATAAAAATCACCGGCCATTGCCTGGAATCGCTCTCTGCGGGACAGCCTGACACACCACAGCACATTTCCTGTCATACCCAGCCCATCTTCCAGCAACAGCCCATCAATGCCAAGAAGTAAAAATATCCATCTGCCATGGAGTGGTTCTCCTCTCCAGAAGGGCAACACACACGGGAATGCTGGTCACAATATCCCAGTGTTCAGATGTGGAAACTGAAGCAGCAAAGAGAAGTGTGGGGTGCTAGTCAGCTACACCTGGTGTGGACTGTGGGGTCGGGGCTCGCCAGGCCTCTCCTCTTTCAGCTGTGAATTCAGTAATCCCCCAAACCCTTTAATTTGAATTGTGACAGCTTCTCAATCCACTCTTGATTTTTTAATAGTATCGCTGCTGGTTTGGAAACGCTAAGCAGTATAGGCACTTCCCCACGTAGAGTAATGATTAAAATCAGCAGTGCTTTAGGCTCTCTTGATACTTGCTGCAGATTTATTCCTTAAACAAGAGACTGATTTATTTCAACAATTATCTTCAGACGGACTAAATTATGTGCTTTCAGGGCTCTTACTCACCACAAAATTAAGAACACTGGGTGCCAGCCATGGAAGCCCCATGATCCTTTGAGACTCGGCACTGACAGAGACTCATCCTGACCCAGGAGAAAGAACTGTCTCTTTCCCATGGCCACAAAATGCCATCCCTGACCTTCTGCTTGGCTCCACCATTTGCACAAATCCTTTGGCTTCCCCCTGCTTGACCTCCGGCAAGTTGCAGTGGACATATAAGGCACATGGCTCCCCGGGACATCACTGGGCATGCTCTGGGCCGATGTCAGGACGGAAGAGTTAGGCTCTGAAAGGACTGACTGATTGCAAGCCAGATGCCCCACAGCAATCACATTTCCTAAGAGGATCTGTATTAAAATGTTCTATAAGACCAAAGATTTTTCAAGGAAAAATCTCTCTTTCAGTGAGAGCAGGAAGACTTGATCAGGAACACTGAAAGCTTTTTTTTTTTTTTTAATTTTAAGTATAAAATCTAAGAAAGTGATTCCCGCATCTTAGGAGGGAGGACCTTAGCTTCAGCTGGCAATCTAGGAGCACATTTACTATCATGTAAGGCTACTTTTAGGCTTTGATGAATCAGGCTTTAAGTACAGAGGTTGGCAAGCTGTCAGTGAATTCTTGCTGATAAAAAATCTCTTCACCTCCAGGAGCCTCAAATCCAAACTAAAATAAAGAGGCTGTTGCATCAAGCAAAGTTTTGGAAGAGTGACTCATGCCTTTCCCCCATCACCAAAAACCAGATCTCTGTTTCATACAGAAGAACCCTCAAATGTTGATTCTCCTTTTCCCTTCCCACTCCATTATTTCTATTTCCCTTGATTTCAGCTTTTGCTGCCTTTATGGTTTTACAGCTTTAACTCAGTAAACAAAAGCCGGTTGTTCTGTGTGTACTGGACTTGTTCCTGTTCTTTTCACCACAGACCAAGATCACTTGAAATGAACCATTCACACTGCCTAATGCTCAGTGTCAGCAGCAAGATACTCTGAAATCTGGAGTGTGCAAGCCTTCCTAAAACACACACTCCAGAATTAAAGATACCCCGATGTACAAGAAGCATTCAAATTGTAATGTGATCATCCTGTAGAAGACCACAGGCCCTGAAACAACAGATTTTCGGTACCGCCGTGCTATGAGTCACTATCAATATACCTCCAGCAGCAATAGGAATGCTTATGCGCAGGCTGAAAAGTCAAGTTCAGTGCTGCAGCTCTCCTGTAATTTAAATACCTTTATTTTCACTCAGCTCTAATTATTAAGTAGTAGCAGTATCATATGCCAACTGGCTCTGCCAAGCCATGGCTTTCTTAGCAAGAGAATTCATTGTACTTCTACATTGATAGTACAAAATCTAAAAAATGAGAGCCTTGGGATGAGATAAGTGTTGTAAAATCTCATCTAGACATTTGTTTATAATATATGGGCATTTAGTATAATTTTTATTACTGTCCTATTACAATAGTGTCACTATATAAGTTCCATGTGGATCTACAGGAAGAAGACAAGAGAGCAGAAACAAGAGGGATCCAGGGATGGCTAAGTGAAATGCTTAGAAGCTTAAAGAAGTATCTGGAAAAAATAGGTTGAAAACACCAGGATTATCTATGGTAAATGTAAATGAGTTGAGAGTTACATAACAGATCAAACATACAGAAAGTGAGTCATGTCCTTTTCAGCCTCTCTCATAACAAAAGACAAAAGTCCTGCCAATGAAGTAGACAGATAACAGTTGAAACTGATTTACGAAAAGCCTCAATATGAACAACTGATCTGTGGAACTCTCTGCCAGAAGAATAACAGGGAAACAAAAACTGCTGCATTTAAAAATGAAGCAGTGTTTTTGATTGAGAATATTGTAAGTTATTTTTGACAAGATGTAACTAAATGGCCCCATGACTTTGATCCAAACTACTAAACAAAGGCTCAGGATATTTTGTTTCCTTTAGGCAAACAATAATTGCTTTCTAATTTCTTTGCTCCTTGTAGTGACCAGTACTGACAAATGGTATCACTCTGGCTATCTTATCGAGTCTGACTGTGTTTGTGCTTCTCTATTGCTTTCCTTCTTATGTAACTGACTTCTCTATAATACAGTGATATTAATAGCATTTTCCTTTTTTAAAAACAGTCCCTTTCCAGCTCAGAGTTGTTAGAAATCTCTTACATGCAAGACCTTCATTGTGAAAGAGCTACTTATATGAAAATTATTCTGATTATAGCTTTTGGTTGACAAAAAGCCAATGACTATTTTGAGTGAGAATACAATTCCTTTGCTAACATACGTAACAGCTACTGTGAAGAAACTACATTGTACTAGAAGGAATGGATGTATTAATAGTTATGCAAAAGCAGCTGTTTCTAATGTTTAAGAACCTTTTTTGCAGGCTTTTGATCTTCTGGAAGTTTGGGGGCATTTTTTTTTATTTATTTAAAAAAAAAATAAATTACAGACTAATCAGTTTTAACAGTGGTAAAAGTTATCAAGTATTTAATCATGTTTTAGAAAGCTGCGCCTTAATGAAAAATGTGTAAAATAAAAATCCCACAGGTCCTTTTAGGTCCGTTTTCAAACTATGTTTATCGACACTGGTGGAGTCATCAGAATGAAAGACTGGCCTTGTAGTCAGTCCATGAGAGACATGGCAAGGTATTTCAGCAAAAGAACCACAAACAATTGATGTCTTCAGTTTCATGTTAAAGGATATATTTCATTTCCTGACTGGGTTGTTTTTTTGAAAGATTTGAGCTAAGTGCTTCTTCCTAAGCTGGCTTTCTTATGCATTTTAAGTCACTGTATTCCTCTATGCCCTTGTTCCATCCCAACTACTTAAACTCAGTTATATGGACTAGAGATTGTCTCTTGGTTAATATAGTTAATCTCTGATACCAATTACCAACCCCATAATCATCTAGCACAACCCCCACACTGGAAATTGTCTGACTGGAGTTAGTTTTTCACTCTTCATCTCTGCACAAGGCCTTCACCGAGCAATTTGTTGTCCTTAAAAAAAAATCCACCTGTGTGACTTGCCATATATCTCAGGTTAGCAAAATATGTGGGACAGTATAAGAACTGCTGGACTCAATGAGGGATGTTCTAGTGGCTTTGAAATGCTCTGTATCAAATTGCTCAGACAAACAGTTTGATTTAGGGCTGGTCTACTCTGTGTCTTCCATCAAGGTCTCTTCAGCCTGGAGTGGCTGAAGTAACCTACCCATGTGGTGAAGTTACAGAAGAGTCACCTCCCCTTCCAAAGTGCAGGAGTCCAATATAAACAGAAAGAGATGCATTTTCCACACAAATTTTGAGACAGACACAGCCCTTCCTTCCCCAGGGTAAGCTGTGTGCAGCGTATCACTTCATTGGAGTATTGCCCCCTGTCAGGTTCAGCTGCCCCAAAAAATCATGCAAGGTTTTCAGCTGAGCCAGGTAGTCAAAAATTGCCTTCTTTCTGTCCAGGACCTGCCTCCGCTAAGTGACAATGTCTCTTATTTCTGTGTCCCTCCTAGTATTGTTCCCCTAAGCCCTGGCGGTATCTTTCTTGGCCCTAGCCAACTGCTCTTTCGGCACACTCACCTTATTATTATTTCACTTACTGCTCTGCAATGTGAAGGCTCAGGCATGCCTTGTCTCTAGGAAGCTTTCATTTCCTGCGGCCCTAATCCATTCTGCATCTTCCCACATCATCCTTCCACGATTCCCATCTCTCCTGATTGCCCTAATACATAACATCAGTCCAAGTACAGTGCTCTTGGAAGCTCTACCCCACACTAGGCTGCTCTTAACTCTCCCTTTCAGTACAATGCAATAAAAATACACACTAATAATATTACACACTAATATGGATAGCGGGGTTTCTTTGCAAACTAGGGCAATCACTACTAGCAAATAGCAATTTGTTGGGGTATTTTTGAGCACTTTCACACTAACAGTCTCTTCCCATTCTGTATCTTCCATCAATAAATTTTTAATCTTCCCTTCTGGTGACTAGCTTCACGCTAGTGAATCTGAGTTAGCCACTGGCTGCAGAGTGATGACTGAAAATCTAATGGTGCCTCACAGAAATTAATATGAAAGAGTATTTTGAGAAGGCTGGGATATTCGGTCCCGTTTTAAAGAATTATGTTGCCCAGTGCTAAAGTAGGAGTCATTTTAAAGCTCTGCTTTTGAAAAGATTCTTTCTCCTTAGAGCTGAAGATATTCTGCTGCTCACGTATCTACCAAGAAGAAAGGAGATCACAACATAATTTTCTTCTTTACTTCCAGTACTTCTGTACTACCTAGTTTGGGTCCCACCGCTTTGCATTTTGTCAGCACAAGTCATTGCTCCCCTTGTAGATAGGCTGAAAAAAAAAATAAAACTAAGCCATGCACAAACTTCCGTACAGCACCAAATCTTCCCAATCGCTTGCCAGCAGTGACTGCAGTGCACTCACCCTGCCTCCACAACCCCATAAGCACTCTTTCTAAAGAGGCAACATCATGCTTAGAATCACAGTATAGCGAACTGTCAAGTCTTATTTCCCTTCTTAATGGGTTAGCAAACGGGCTGACATTTTTTTACAAGCATCTAACTTGTTAATTGATAGTGTTTACTCTTGGCTATTATTTTTAAGAGAGCCTGCTCTGGCCACAGTACAAACATCCCTTTTGCTGCAGGCTGCCCCTTTGTCTAATGATCTGATACACAGAGCCTATTGACTGGTCCACTGCTCATAAAGAGATGAGCTTCCCCGGACACAGGGCTCAAACTTTCACTAGTCTCCAGTCAGGCTAAAAATGGTCATGTTAAAAATGTTTAAAGAACTGAGAAACAATTCCAGTGTCCTGCAGCAATCAAACATTGCAGGAGGAAATCTTCTGGCACAAAAAAGCCTGTATTGGTACAGTGGGAAAACATTTCTTTCAGCCTACCCCTTAGCTTTCCCAGTGAGAGTCTTCAGAAGAGTGGCATTGACTTAAATTAACTAAGAACATGGTTGCAAGTTTCCCTCTTCCCTTTAAAACTTTAACAAAATTGTACAGCGATGCCATCGATGCCATTCTTTTTTTTTTTTCTTCAGTGTGCTAGCTAGCTTTCTATTAACACTCTGGATGCAAAAAAAAAAAAAAGTTTTTCTACATAAGGGAAATCTGAAAAGGTTTTGCTCGCTGCTCGGAGGTGCCAGCCAAAGAAGTACTGTTGGCCCTCAGTTTCTGCCTGCTGTTAACAGCGTATAGCTTCCTGCAGGAAAAGAAACGAAAAGAGCAGTTTGTGGAACTGAGCACTTCGTTCCTCTGCAAATTAAGCCAAATCCCCAAGTGGTATAAAGGGATAAGGCACCGTTGAAATAAATGTGTTGAACAGGTCACACTTCCTTGATGACAGTGAACCATGCTGCTTTCTACTCACCCAAGGGTCAGGTAACATTACTGTTCAATTGTATGGCATTTCTACAATAAACTGCCCTTTGCTCAATGAGCAGGCATCTCTCAAGGGGAAGATGGGAAGGTGCTCAAGTGAGCCCAATGTATATCCTATGACCTGTACAGGATGGGTGCAGTGGGGCCTGCCCTTCCTGATGGGAGGCTGCTGTGGAAAGCAGAGAGAGAAGGGGCTGCTCAGCAGTTCGGGGAAAAAAAAAAAAAAAAAAACTTTCCAACTCCTTTCCAAGTATGCAAGATAGAGTCAATCTCATTTGTGTCCTGTCCTCACCTACACAGTGCCTCAGGGAACCTGCTGCTCTTCCCCATCATTAGGCAATGTGAACCTGGGTGTTTTCAAGAGGTGCGTGGCTGCAGAAGTGAGAGAAAGGAGTGAGAGGTAAGAGGCATGTTCAATTTTCTATAAAGAAATGTAGTTCATACAGAAGGGTTCCCTTCTCACTTTTTGGCCTAGCTGAAATAAATCACCTACTGCACAAGAGTAGTTTCTTACCAAATGTGAGGTGGGTGGCACACATACAGCTTCTTCAGCTGAAGAGGCACGTGCAATGAGCCAGCAGGACATAAGAGATGGGGATAGGTGTGCAGGACCCACAGAAAAGAACATGGCTATCCCAGGAATCCCAACTTTGTCATGGCTGTTGGACAAAGGACCCTTCCCCTTTTGCAAGGTACTTCCTTTTGTATCAAGAATTCTGTGAATCAAAACCCTGAGAAGTTCAGGATTTATACGTCCATCGCTTCATGAAGCTGCATCCAAGAAAAGGACAAGTCATCAAGCTAAAGAGCAACTTCACTGCAACAATTACCAAGTCTCTATCGGTTCAGTTTTTACAAGCATGAATTATTGCAGCAATGTGTTTATTTAAACATAAGTGAAATGAGGTTAAAGTATTTAGCAATAATTTTATGTTTTCTATTTAAAAGAGTTCTCTGGTAGATTTTTACTCCCGTATATAACACATTAAACAAATACATTCCAATTTAACCAGCTAATACTTATGTAAATTGGGTATCATTTGTTTAAGTATGAAAGTTAAACTACCTAAATATTGAAAGTTTAGTTATGGAAGATGACTTGATGATGTGTTCTAACAGCATCAAGGACAAGCAGTAACACAAACAGATGTTTTGCCACAGACTTATGGAGGTGCGGGCTCAGGGAAGGTAGCAGAAGAAAGAAAGTAAGAGATAAGATAGAGTGGCGAAAGGCAAACGCTGGTATCAGTGAGATCTCAGTGCTGAGAATGCCCCTTATATGTCACTTTGCAAATACAATAGGCATGCAAAAACAGGCTGAAAAAAATCCTCTGAGGAAAAAACCTATAGCCTTATATGCTCCTCTCAAGTATCTTCTTTAGCAATCTTGGGTTTGGTTTCAGTGTAATATGAATAGACCTATCTACTTACAAAAGCTCCCCTCTTCCCACCAGCCTTGTTTGTTATTTTATGTGTTTCTGCATCATTTGCAGGGTTTGCTTTGATCTACATTCCTCCTGGATGTGCGGTTTCCTTTTCGGCTACCGAAAGGAAAACTGTTTGGTTTGAGAATTTGCTTATTTTGAAGCTCCGCTGGCCCAAAATACCTATTTTTAATGCAAACGAGCACAGCTCAGTGCTTTCAGCTCTTCAGCACTGGTTGCCTTCCTTTCAGGAAAAACCTCTTTGAAACAATAAGTGACCTCTTCATACTCTAATAAAGTGCCAAATTGTAACCCTAGCTGGCATAAATGTGAGCGTGCTGTTTGCTACAGCTAAGTTTGAGTGTTTACACTCAGGCATAACTCGATCCATGATTTGCTTTTATTTTAGCACCATCCTGAAACAGTCACTATTTTGTTCCACACCTGACACCCAACAGCATACACCATACTGCTCCAAAACGGCCACAGAACAGGTCACTGTGAATTCTCTCAATATTTCTCTATTGCAGACCTAATCTGTTTTCTGCTGGCGGCACAACTCCTGCTGCCTCTATGGGTTGGCTGGGCTTTGGTGCATTTTTAGGGTGACTGTAAATCCTCCTGCACATAATATGTGAAGTTGAATGTAAAGCCTGAGCCATTTTAATCCTTCCTCCTTGCCTAATAAGCATCACAATGCCTACACACTAGGAGTAGTCCATAGACAAAACACAGTTCATAAATAACAGGTAAACAATCTTCAAATGAGAAGAGAAGACAGGACACAGCCTTGGAATGACTCTTTGACTGGGAAACAGGATATATTCTTCAAGGACCTTGCAGGAATACAGTCCCAGAGGACAATCAAAGATTAGATCTTCTCTTCTATGGGGTTAGGCCACAGGAGTCAACTTGGGAAGTGATTCAGATAAACAAAGTGCTAGCAAGAGGAAGGACACTGGTAGATTTTGCCTCTGTACTTAGGCCTTCATGTTGAGCTCCACATTGAGGCTAAGTTTCAAAGGGTAACAGAGCATTAAGTGGCATCACCAGTACTGGAGAGTGGGAACAACCCCTGTGATTCTGGAGACTAATTAACTATTGTGCGAGTATTCTTCATGAATCACAGAATCACAGAATTTCTAGGTTGGAAGAGACCTCAAGATCATCGAGTCCAACCTCTGACCTAACACTAACAGTCCCCACTAAACCATATCCCTAAGCTCTACATCTAAACGTCTTTTGAAGACTTCCAGGGATGGTGACTCCACCACCTCCCTGGGCAGCCCGTTCCAGTGCCTAACAACCCTTTCAGTAAAGAAATTCTTCCTAACATCCAACCTAAAACTCCCCTGGCGTAACTTTAGCCCATTCCCCCTCGTCCTGTCACCAGGCACATGGGAGAACAGGCCAACCCCCACCTCGCTACAGCCTCCTTTAATGTACTTATACAGAGCAATAAGGTCACCCCTGAGCCTCCTCTTCTCTAGGCTGAACAAGCCCAGCTCCTTCAGCCGCTCCTCATAGGACTTGTTCTCCAGGCCCCTCACCAGCTTTGTCGCTCTTCTTTGGACCCGCTCAAGCACCTCGATGTCCTTCTTGTAGCGAGGGGCCCAAAACTGAACACAGTACTCAAGGTGCGGCCTCACCAGAGCCGAGTACAGGGGGAAGTGTCCTGGAATTAGAGTGTCCTGATCTGTTAGGTGTCAGTAGTCACAAACGTGGTAGGGTCCCTCAGCAAGCACACGACTCCTCCTAGCAGACCAAGTGCAGAAGCTGGCAGATCTGTTTTCATCACCTGCAGCCCAGGATATCATATGCAGGCAAAGGCAGAAATGCATTCCATGAATAATTTTTGTTGTAAGAAAAAAAAAAGACAATAAAGGAAATTTGTATTCAAGGGCATGCAAGCACACAGATACTGCCACATGTATTGCTTCCTAAGTAGTGGCAGAAACAGGGTTCTCGCTTTGCAAGAAAATCTGTCCTCACAAAAACACAGCTACGTCCACCTCACAAGAGTAACTGCAAAGAGAAGAATTATCAAGGAGAAGCAACTGGAATGTCTAAGAATAGCTCCCCTTTTTTCATACAGATATATCTGAGGGGGAGAAAAAAGAAAGAAAAAGTATGGAGCAATGTATAAGCCTACCCTGGTAAGGTTATATGTATTATGAAAAAGCTTTGCTGGAACGGGAGGCAAATAATGTAGAAGACCTGCTCAGTACCTGATATCTAAAATTAAAGCAATGCTTCTTGCTAAAGGTACGTGGACAAGGCTACTGCCGATTCTAATGTCAAACTGCTTTTCTGGGCCCATTCTTTTGAAGCACATTTCTCTGTATCTTAAAACATAAGACTTTAATACGGAGGACACATTAGAGAACATAGTGATGACAGTCTATCGTTCTGTGAAGCCGTATTTGTCATCTCACAAAGTAAGAATCTTAAATCTTAAACTATCACAGAGGAGAATTGGTACGTGAGGCACCCAAACAATGATGCCAATGGGTGATCAAAAGAAACACCTGGTTCCTTTTTGCCAGATTTAACTTTTTTAGAACCACACCTAAATTGTAAATCACAGAATCACAGAATCACAGAATCACAGAATTTTCTAGGTTGGAAGAGACCTCAAGATCATCGAGTCCAACCTCTGACCTAAAACTAACAGTCCCCACTAAACCATATCCCTAAGCTCTACATCTAAACGTCTTTTGAAGACTTCCAGGGATGGTGACTCCACCACCTCCCTGGGCAGCCCGTTCCAATGCCTCACAACCCTTTCAGTAAAGAAGTTCTTCCTAACATCTAACCTAAAACTCCCCTGGCGTAACTTTAGCCCATTCCCCCTCGTCCTGTCACCAGGCAGGATGATATCTCTAATAAATAAAGAAAAATCTCTCTTCTAAATCTCTAATAAATAAGCTAAAAGGGGGAAATACCACACATCCCAGCTGGCAATGCATTACAAAAGCAGCACAACGGCCACCCCAAAGCAGACCCCCAAGAGCAGTATCTGCCCCGCTGCCTGCGCACAGAGCCTCAGCTGCAGCGCCTGCCATCTTCTGCATTGTCAGTCCCAAAGCTTGCATCATTAAGACCTGAAACTGATCTACTTCAGCGATTAGGCTGATCCAAGGACACGGACAGAAGAGCAGGGATTTAATGGGCAGGCGGGCAGGAAAAGTCTTTTAACACTTTAGAAAACGTTGACTTGGTGGAAGGAATTGGCTAGCTCAAGGGATTAGTAATGAGATACTGAGCCCCTTAGCTCTAGGTCACCACACTGAATCTGGTCCAGGTCAGTAGAAATCAAAAGCTGTTACTGTTCGGTGGCCTTCAGGAAGTCAGTTGGTGGTCCTGCCCCAGCTACAACTGGCAAAATATCTGCTATCATTACAGATGACAGTTGGCAGCAGCTACAGGAAAGGTTTAGGACTGGCACAATACAGTAAAAGAGTAAGCAGAGAAAAGATGTCCCAGCAAACACACTGGCTGGATTTTGGAAAACTGAGAAAACCACCTCCCTGAGCATCCACAGCTTCACAGTTTGACTTGGGGCACAAAATTAAGGATCTTGTTCAAGAAAAGTTTGTTTCCTTGCTGCTATGCTTTTCACAAGGCATTTGTGGCCTAAATATCTCTGAAGGGCATTACAACCACTGAATTTCAGATCCAATCTTTTAAATGGGAATAACAAGCTCACTGGGTTGCTGTGGGACATCCACACAAAAGGGGTGATCAGACACAAGAGCTAACCAGGAAACCAAGCTGGGTGAACAAGCAGTTTTAAGCTAAAATCAGCTCCTCTAACTCAAGGGCAAGGCACTTGCTGAGCACACATAAGGTTGCCATTCACAAAAGTCTATATTTTATGTTCTTAAAATGTACAAATTCCCCTAATAGAAAAAGGTATCCCTCCAAATAAAACCCACACATTTCCACTGTTGCCCAGCAGAGCAGCATCAAAGGAGCCAGCAGCCCCCAGCTTTTATCCCACCTAGGATGAAATTTTAATGTCTGTGTTGTGCAGGAGGTCAAATAGATTATCATAATAGTCCTTCTGGCCTTAAAAGCTATGAAATTGGAGTGAATCGCAAGATATCGGTCACTATTGAAGGCAGGAGAGAGGCGGCAGAGCTCAGTGATGGGGTGTGATATGGCAGAGTAAATCCGATGTTCTTAGGCCGTATGAAGCTGGGAAACTGACATTCTGCCTTCTTTGTTGCCCCTTTGGGACATGGAGAGAGATGCAGGTTATTATAATAATAAGCCCAGTCCCCTCACTCTCAATGCGGCCTGAGAATATTGCCCCTTCCAGGAGCAAGCGCATGAAGGATTGAGGAACACTAGTTATTTTCAAACTGGATTAAGTCTTTCAAAAGCTAATAGGTTTCCAATGAGCTGTGGTGCTGCTGCTGCAGCTGCTCTAATTTGAGAATAAAAGAATGCAGGCTTTGTGCCTAGGGACCTGTTATTGATCTGAGCAAGGAGGATGGGAAGGGAGGGGGCAGAGGAGGGTTATCCTCCTTTCAGCTAGGGTGGGGGCATTCTTTTCAAAGTCACATTATCTGCTAGTAACAACAAAGCCTAACCCCATGACATGCTGCTCTATACAGGATTGCACTTGTTGAGAACTAAAAGCATTAGAGAAAAAAAAAAACTCCTTTGGCTACCTTGCGCAGCTAACTTCATTGAGAGCCCACGAGACTCAACAGATGGGTCTCGGGACACCCTCATTAGGAATCACGCCCGTCCCTTTGCATCTGGTGCCCTGCTCTGCTCTCATTAGCATCGCAGGCTCACAGATTCCTTAGCACGTGCTTCCAATAAATATTGGAAAGAAAGGAGGTGAGGGAAGCCACCGCTTCGAGCAGCAAGGAAAGGGGTTGCCCGCCAGGCTGGGAAATCCTTCTACGTGCACACATGGGCACACTCGCACCCGCACCCGCTGCAGCCCCCAGGAGGGGGGACAATAAAAGGCAGCCAACCACAAACATGCACTTAAAGGGACAGGTGGGGAGTTGCTTCTATACAAATTGTGGCAGAGCCCCATTCGTTCCCCTCTGCCACAGTAAATAAAAGTCATCATTATATATATTTAAAACTAAATAAAATCAGGCCAACACACAGATTGTGGACCTGCAAGAGTCCAAAGCCCTTTTGAGACATGAAGTGGATGCACACCATGTTATGCCATTACCTTCAAAGAAATTAATTGGCTTTAAGGGTCCGATTCAACAGCCAGGCTCTTTTCCTTTCAGGCCTTCACCAAGCCCATCTTCCTGTCACAGTGCTGCAAACCAGCAATGTCCTTCATCCTGCTTGGAGTGGTCCCTGACTTGGGGACAAGATGAAGGTGAAGGGAAGTCATCTCCCATGTGTGGTGTGTGTTATGCAAGTCCTGTGTACAGGATGGAGACAAGGAAAGCTTGCCCTTCGTGGCCTCTTTGCCCAGGGCCTCGTCTTTGTACACCCAAGCATGTTATCCACCCTCTGGGGCCTGTGCTGTGTGTAAAAATATTTAGCTGATAGAAAAAGGTTCCTTCTGCCAGGCGGCAGGCAGAGCCAAGGGACTAGCTAAATGCATGCCACAGTGCCACCCTAGCTATGTGTACCCCTAACTCCCTGCAGGGATGCTTCCCCTATAGATTAGCAGGGTCACTCCTGCCCACCTGACTTCGAGGTTTAACTCACTGACCATTCCAGCACACCCATAACTTCAGGTTTTGCTGTTCCTTGACAGAGGCACATTTAGAATTTGGGCTGAATCCAGATTTTAGCAATCCTGACTCCCTTAAAAGCTTCTTCATGCCAAATGAAGCAACTCCATTTATGTCCCCCATGCGGGACTAAGTAAACCCGAGGCCCAGAATATCAGATCAGCCCTGGAATAATGGAGGGCTAGGGCAAGAAATCCTATCCGGTTCACCCAATTTAAATTTGCTAATTGTGTCCCCTTCTTCTCAGTTGTTTCCTAAGCTGAAATGACACCCCTGCCTTCTTCAGTCTCGCACCCTTTAGGGATCATTTGTGATTGAGAACATATTGAAGACATGCTATGCATTTAACATAGGAAACAATGTATACAAAAAGGAAACTTCCGACATCTTGATGCTTTCAGAACAAGAAAATGAAACTCGATCTGAGTGCTTACGCAATGCAATTGGCTAAAAGAGCACCCTTGCAGAAAGCTGTGAGGAAAACCCTACCAGAAACTTGGAGCTCTCTTCAAAGCATCGGCTGTTTCTTGGAGACAGGGCTCGGCCTCAGTTTCAGCACAGTCATTTCTACGACTGACAGGAATAGCTGAGGTTCCAGCTTATCAAATGGAAGTGTCATCTCGTCTGTGACAGACACGCCAGCACTGCTCAGTGTCACAGTCTTTGCACCTACTGTAAGCTACTCTAGGTTGATAAGCTGTACCCCTACCCAGACCTAAAACTGTAGCCATAGCTCTCCCCCGTTTTTAGAAAGTGGGGCTTCCAGACTGAATGACTGGTGTGGAGGAATCCCACCGCTGGGGAGGATAAGAGAATGACAAAGAAATTGGGATCACAGGCTAACATGGAGGCATCTGATCCTAAAGGGTTAACAAGTAAACAACGAGAAAGCAGGTTTTATATGTGTATAAATAAAGGAAACTGAAGGAGGAACAGTACTATTCTCTGGAACAGAGTAAGATCTCAATTTTAAGCTGTGACAGAAAGCAATAATGTTATGGATTCACTTAATTACAGCTGGATAAAACTTTAAAGCTCTACAAGAGTCGTATTTTTTGGCTCTGCAACTTTTAACTCTTTTAACGACTTTACTGGTTCTCGCTATAGTCATTTCTGAGCTCCTCACAGTCTTTATTTTTTCTTATTCTCTGAGTGTCCTCCAAATTGGATTCAGAGCCTCGTTTTAGTTTCAGGGAGCTAAGGTACTGAAGAACTAAGGAGGAAATTTCGACGTCCCAAAAGTCTCATGCACAATGTACAAAACGGGGCTTTGAAAATGCAATTCTCTTAAGCCAACATACCCCAGGGAACCAAGAAAGTGAGCGCCTGCAGCAGCAAGATGGATTTGGGTCTCTGGTCACTAGAGCATCTTCTTCTCCAAGATCTTTGGTCTCATTTGAAAAGCTTGCCTAGAGATGTGGCTTCAAGAATTTGCCTGACCCTGAAGATGTGAAGCTTTGCGGCAGTAGGCATGCGCTGCTCAGTGTTGGCAAACTGTAGCTGTTCTCCCAACCTCTGCCACTTGCTCAACTTTCCCAACACAGGTAGTTTTCTCTCCCGATCCATTTGTGAAACAGTCTTAACACGGGGTGTGGCCTCCCCACTAAACGCTTTCTAATTAGTTTCTAAACATTAAATGATTATGGAAGTGCAATTCCCATTCCACTCAGGTGATGAAAACCTTTACAGGAGTTCAGTCTCACTTTGTAATTAGAGAAATTAGCTTTCTAAGTTTAGATCACTCAACTGTGCAAATGGGTTCATCTGGTGGAATGTGTTGCTCTGAAATGTGTGTCAGCCAAGCAGCAGAGCACAGCCCCTATCTCTGCCTCCACGACACTCACCCAAGTGAGGAGGTCAGTTCCCGTACAGCAAGAGGAAAATCAAGTGTTATGGGTGTATTATAGGAAAGGCCTTATCTAAAAGCTCACTCATCCGTGATTAACTCCAGAGATATGGCTTTCTCCTTGCAAAAGGGATGCTTAACTCCTAGATAAAGGATTAGCCAAGAGTATGGCATTGTCCCTCTTGCACTCAGTCTTCCCAGAATTGTATCTCAAACTGTGAGGAACGATTTTTGACAGAGGCTAATATAGAGAAGCAAAAAGTAGTTTAAGAAAGTACTGTGCATAAAAAACTCTGAGGAGAAACAGAGGGCTCCTCCAGTCTCCTCATCTACTGTGAAACGAGGTCATCAAGCTTTATGAATTCTTTATGACTACAGATTCCACGTTTCAATGGATCCTTTTGTGGTAACCATTTCTCCTGGCTTATTGGTGCAGGAGCAGACCCTCACGATTATGCTACCGTCTTGATCTGCATTACGGTAGTAAACAGTTTAGTCACTGAATTGAAAATGAGATGGATTCAGGTCCCTGAACGGAGCATTTCCAGGGGCGTCATTCCAAGCTTACCTTCGGGTATCACAAATCTAAGGAAATCCTGTGGGATTGTTCACAGCCATGATTCAATGACTCACAGAGCTTTAAAAGGAAATTACAACTTTCCTAACACAAAGCACTGACTTCGGGACACCTGACCCTCGTAGGCCAGGCGCTCCCTCTAAAGGCTGTGATCCTCATCCCGTTGAAGTCCAGGGCATTCTCCCAGTGGCTTCAGTGAAGCAGGATCTAACCCCGCGTTAGGAAACTGATCCAGGCCTGAGGCAAAGCACTGTCTGTAACGCTGGACCTTGGCACACGGGATGTTTATAACAGCTTCTAATGTGGATGTAATGTAATTATGTCAGAATCGGAAGATTAGCAGGAAGTAACTTTACGCAATGCAAAACGCTGAGCGCCAGACGTTGAAAAGTTCTTCACCGGCCTCAAAGGAAGGCATGTCGGCTCCGCGCCCCATGTGACATGGGCACGTGTAAGCAGAGTTACAAAAGGAATTTTAAATGCACCACTCTCGGGCTACTCAAAGCACCCACAATTCAGAGCCCTCCTGCACTCACAGAGATTTGTAAATCACTGTGCACACAGTGAGATGGGCATCTTAAAAAAGATCCTCATGTAGCATAGTGCTGCATGCTTGATTGGTTATCAGCGCAGCTTTTCAGTGGCTGAAGATCTGGCTGGGAGAGCTCAGTGGGAAAAAAAAAAAAAAAAAAAAAGCAGGAGATAGGACTTCAAGGGTGAAATTCTGCCCTTAATAAGTTAAGGGGATTTTGCTGCTGACTTCCACGAGGTCACAGTTGCTTCTGGGGCTGCAAGGGAGAGCATTTGCAATACACTTCTACCCATGACTCACTCTCTGCCTCGGTTTACCTATCAGTAATACTTTGCATCTCAAGACACTGGGAGGCTTAATTCATTAGTGCTTGCAAAGCATTTTAGGTTGTCGGACAAGTAATTCTGTTTAAGGACAGCTACAGTGCTGAGTCACAGGCACTGTGGGAACCAGCACTTTAGATTTCCTAAGCACGGGAGTCAAACAGGTGGAGTAACCTTTTGCAGAAAGGCCAACTCCAGACCTGCCCTAGAGGTACGCAGCCTCCTGGCAGGCAGCAGGGTATTTAAGGGCCCAGAGGAGCACATGTGTGGCACTCGTGAATGAGCAACATTTAAATCGGCTGTGGAAGGTAACCAGCACCAGAGGAGTGATGCTGGTTCTTGTCTCACCCAAGTGCAGCCACTTTGTGGGGAAAAAACAAAGAAGGTTTACCAAGCCTGAGAAAAGGGAGTGACCCTGAGGAGGGAGCGAATGATACCCTTAGAGCTTCTGGGCTGAGGGGCATTCAGCCGCGTGTCTCCCAGGCGTGACAGGGCCGCTGGCACCTCAGCTTCAAGTCGTGGATGGGCAGGGACCTGCAGGAGCGTGACCGAGGCACCAGCGTGGTCCTGCTCTCGGGGTGCCAGCGGCCCGCAGGGACGGAGCTCACCTCCGCCAAGAGCAGGCGTGCCCTGCGCTTTATGCCATAGGAAACGAAAACAAAGGAGATCAAATTAGGTCAGAAACCTCGTTTTCCTCTATGCCACCGACTCCGGCGTATAAAAAAACAGCCGCTCACACATCCACCGCGTTAGCTCGGGGTGGGATCAGAGCCGGGGAGGTAAGAAGAGCCGCCGGGGCCAGCCCAGGCGTCCCGCGGCCAGGCTCCTGCCTGCAGCGCCTCAGGGAGCGGGGGGCAGCGGCGCGGGGACAGCTCCCGAGGGGCTCCCGGCGCTGCCCGCCCCGCGCTGCCCTCAGGGGGCTGGGGCGAGCACCGCTCCTCCGAGGGCATTTTTTTTTTAGTGTAATTCGTATTTATTTATTTTTTTAGTAGTATTTTTCGGGGCGGGCACCTGCGCCCCCCCCCCCACCATCCCATCCCATCCCATCCCATCCCCAAACACACACACCCCCCCGTCCCCTCACATCCCATCCCCGTCCAGCTTCTCCGCCTCCCGGTGCCGGTACCTGCCTCCCCCTCTCCTCCTCCTCCTCCTCCTCCTCCTCCTCCTCATGCATATGGATGGGAGCATGCGCGGCCGGGCGGGCTCCCCGCCTGCCGCCGTGGGCTAGATGAAGGCGAGCGGCGGCGGGGCTGCCAGACGGGCGGCCGGCTCGGGCGGTGCGTGTGTGCTGCGAGTGAGGGGGGGGCTGAGCGGAGCGCAGCGGAGCTGAGCTGAGAAGGGGGGGGGAGCGAGCGTGGCCGCGGGGCCCGGAGGGGGGGGCGGCGGGGGGCTCGCTGCCACCACCACCTGAAGGCGAGGAGAGGGGCGACAATAAAAAGAGGGACAGCAGAAGAAAAAAAAAAAAAAAGAGGGAGAGGCGAGGGAATAAGGAGAATAAAAGGAGGCCGGGCTGCCCCGCATTGAAGAGCGGGGCGCTATTGAAAGCGCGTGAAAAGCGGCGTTGTTCGGCGCGGGTGCGCGCCGCGGCCGGCGCGGTATATTAGAGCGGGGCGGCGGCGGCGGCGGGCAGCAGCGGCGGCGCCTCCTCCTCCTCCTCCTCCTCTTCTACCACCACCACCTCCTGCTTCTTCACCACCACCACCACCACCTCCTCCTTCCTCCCGGAGCGAGAGCGGCGGCCTGCAGGCGGGCAGCGCGGCGGCGGCATGCGGGCGGCCCGGCGGGCGGCGGGCTGCCTCGGCTCCCTCGGCTCCCTGGGCGTGCTGCTGGCCCTGCTGGCGCTGCGGGCACAGGTAGGTGCTGCGGCGGGACACCAGCGGGGACGGCTCCCGGTGGGCTTGGGTTTTTGTGGGTTTTTAGGGGGGAAAGCCTCCCAGCCCCGAGCCTCCGGGAGCGGAGGTGCTGCTGCGAAGTTTGCCGCGGGGGCTGCCAGGCTCAGGTCCCCCGGAGGGGAGGCTGCACTTGGTGCATCGCTTCGGCTCCGAGTTCTCCTCCTGCCTTTGCTTTTTCTACATTTTTTTTTTTTTTTTTTTTTTGCCTTTTCAAATCAGTGCTAATGGCAATGCTCTGGGTGACTAATGGGCAAGGGCTGAATTTCAGCTGGGCAGCCCTGGGGGTGGAAATTAGCTTTTTTTTTTTTTTTTTTTTTTTTAACTTGTCCCAGCTGCACCCCGGAGAAAGCGGGGGTTGTGTTTGCAGGGTGCCTTCACTGCCTCGCCTTCTACCCTCCTCTGCATGCACTGGTTTGCTGTAGTTTTATTTCCAAAGGATTTAAAGGCTTTCCATAGCACACTTTTTTTCTAGAGTTGTTACTTCATTATTTTTTTTTCCAGCTTTAATAGTGTTATTTAGTTGGAATGATTTATGAGCCTTTCCCATGGATGTCTGCTAGGGAGAAGCTTGAGGCAATTGCATTTTTTTCCTTTTTTCTAATGTTATGTGTGTGCTGCTCAAAAGTAAGCTGATTTTAGAATGACTTTTTCCTGTCTGCAAAGTTGTTGTAGTTTGCGTTTGGGGTAAAAGTGAGGTAACCATGTTCTTGTTTCTCGTTTTTTCTTTTTGTTTGTTTTTTTTTTTGTTTTGTTTTGTTTTCTCCTCCGTTTCTTTCTTGGGATTAACAGGTGACTTTAGCATCGGGACAGTTTGAGTTGGAGATCTTATCCATGCAAAATGTGAACGGTGAACTGCAGAATGGAAACTGCTGCGATGGCACCCGAAACCCAGGAGACAGAAAATGCACCAGAGACGAGTGTGACACCTATTTTAAAGTTTGCCTGAAGGAGTATCAATCGCGGGTCACGGCTGGCGGTCCTTGCAGCTTCGGATCCAAATCCACTCCTGTCATCGGAGGAAATACCTTCAATTTAAAGTACAGCCGGAATAATGAGAAGAACCGGATTGTTATCCCTTTCAGCTTCGCCTGGCCGGTGAGTATGTGGCCTGCTCGGGCTCTGCCTCTGTTGGATGGTGCTGTTTGAGATGGTCATAGCAAGCTGAGCCCTGACTTCGCATACAGGGGAGAGGGACCAGCATCGGGGAGGGAGCAGGCATCTTGGCAAGGGAGTCGGGAATCCACAGCACAGAAATGAGTAAAATGTGGTGGTGTTTTTGTTTTTGTTCCCTGGGGCTCACAATGCACAGCCTGTTAAATTTGAAAGTCAGATGTGCAGCGAGGGGGATCTAAATGGGTCAGGGAAGCAAACCCACTATCCCTGCACTTTACAGCATGAATAAGTCTCTTGAGAATTAGAAGGTCAGAAGTTCATTTTTTTTTTTCAAACCAGTGAAGTCTTGGGCTTAAGCCAAAAGAGCAGTGGGTTAGGGGCTGTGGAGGGATCCCGTGTGAAAAGTGTGTGTCATAGCTGGCCTCCTTCCCTGGAGCGTGTTTGGGAAGGCTTCCTGCTTCCCCCAGGGGGAAATCTCACTGCACTGCTTGGTGTTGATGGGAGCTGCTGTTGCTGCTCTTGGTGAGCTGGTTGCCAGCTTCCCTGGGAAGCTTGCTGTGTTTTAAGGTACGTACAGATGCTAGCAGCTAAAGACAGAAAACCCTAGCCTTTGCTTTTGGTCCATTTCATCCTCTCTGACCCACAGCACACCTCTTCTGGCTACTTGGCTCTGTGGCCTGTGGATTCTGGCTTCCCTCTAGCTGTTTGCAAAACTTGGTGGCTCGGGGAGGTGGGACTTCTTGCCAGGCACTTTCCCCAGTGGTGTTAGTTTCAACAAATGCTGGTCAGCCTTGTGGGGAGATAGAGGACAGGTGACCCCTTCATTAGCTGAAGCTGCCTCGTTGTTGGTCACATAAGGAGCACTGGCTTGGACTTCAGTGCATGTTGTTTCTTCTGGAGAGCTCAAAGGGGGTGTGTGAAACTTTGATGTGGTCAGCCTGGCAGAGGAGTCCTGTGCTTGCTGCACAGATCCCAAGGATCGTTTTTCCAAAACAGCTGTTGTTTGGGATGGTGATCCACTCATGCAGGCTTCAGGGCCGTAGGGTTTGGGGGCTTGTGAGGCTGCCCCAGCCTTGGATGCCAGGAGGTGTGTCGCCTTGTGCCCAGCAGCGCGGCCTCCAGGCAAGCAAAAAGGGAGGATGACTGACGTGGGGGGCTCTTATGCAGCCGTGACAGTCTGTCTTTTGGGCTGGCTCTCTGGGATGCTATGGTGTAAGAGCTAGCTCTCTGGGATGCTGTGGTATAAAAACCTTCCAGATTTATGCTTTTGAAACTTTTATTTCAAGATCACCTAGGAAACAAAACTGTTTCCCACCACCTCCCCTTCTCCAGAGGTGCTGAGCACACACTTTCCCAGTGACTGCCTTGGGGTATGTTGATGCTCAGCAGTTTTGAAAATCCAGTCATCCTAACCTGGATGCCTAAGGTCATTTGTGCGAGGGGAGGAGGGCTCTTGCACGCATACAGGGGAGGGGTGAACCTCATTTCCTATCCTCCCTCGCTGCTGGTGAGGTAGACTTTCGGCACCCTCTAAAACTTGGCCCTTCCTAGTCAGATAAGGACTGGTTGCTCTGAGGGCGTGGACTTTTTTTTTTTTTTTTTTGGGGGGGGGGGGGGAAGCCCGCCCCAAAAGCATTCCTCCTCCAGTTGCAGCGTAGACACCCACTTTGTTAGTCCTACGGCCAAGTGCTGTAGGCAGCCATGTGTTCTTGAGGCGTCCTGTGCTGCCTCCTACCTGCCTCCTCTGTCAGTGGTGACTTCTGGAGTAGTGACGGCCGGAGAGGCAGAAGGGTGAAATGAAGTCTGCGTTTTTAAGGAGATAATATTACGCGGTACAATAGCGGAATTAACAGAAGTATTCTCTGTTGGAAGTACAAGTCCTTTCTTTCTTCTTTTTTTCTTCCCCTAAAATGAATGAGATAAAACTTGTTATCAAATATGCCATCAAAAGGATAAAGGGTTTTGTAAAAATCTGAGGTATTTGAAGCTCTGCCAATGGCTGTAATGCTTGTGCTGCAGGTTTTGACTTTTTTTTTTTTTTTCAGAAAAGTCAGGCTCATCAAGGACTTTTTTTTTTTTTTTTTTAAAGTAGCCCCCTCCCCTGCTCCCAATCATTCAAATGCCTGGAAACTGAAGCTATGTGTATATAAAAATTATGTGAAAACTGAACACACCCCTACAAACATCCCCTTTCAGGGGTAGGATCACAAGGAAGGGAAATCTCCTGGGTAGAAGGAGGGCCTGGGGGTGCAGGGACCTTGGCAGAAGTTTCTTAAGCTTCTCTGCATTTTAGTGAAAGAAATGCTTCTATTGTCCTGCTGAATCTAATTGAGCACTGGAATCCTAGAGCAGCAGCAGAACTCCAGTGCAGCCCCTGAAATGTGTAAAACTTGACAACTGCTGACACTCTGGTTCCTACAACTGGAGTTTTTTGGAAAAAACTCTTGCATTCCCATGCAGAAGGGACTTTTTGAGACTGCGATAATTGTTCTCAATTATCAAGCCTGCCTCCCAGCTTTAACTTCGTAGGACACAGCTTTCGGCTGGCCATTGTGACTTTCAAAAAGCAGTGGAACAAAAGAATATCTAATGTGGCAAAGCTCTTATTTGTACTAAAACTGTGTCCACAAATCATTTTAGGAGTTTTGAAAGCTCTAAAGATAACCTAGTAAACTTAATTAGTTAAATCTGATACTGAAATTTCAGCACTTAAAACAATTTCTTTAGATGGGTTAATGCTGTTGACTTTAGTAAAAGCTCGAGACCAGCTTTGCATTTACAAATGTCTAATCATGAAGGTTTTCTTTGAATACACCCAAATGAAAATTAATAGTAATAGGAGCTAGACCAAAATGTTAATCATATTGCACTTGAAAACGTGTACTCGTCTCTGAATGTGCATGATTTGTGTTCCTCCATCCGAGGGAGGCTTTTCTTGGATGTTCCAGCTTGAGTCAGCAACATTAAGGAGCCTTGTTGCTTTAGAAATCAAACAAAACCAAGGCAAAAACAACAACAACAAAACCACCCCCAAAACGCTACCTCTTCCCACGTCAAGCTGCCCCTCGTGCTTTTTGTCAGAAATAGTTATATTGCATTAGAGGTCTTTATTTGTCGCACAAGAAAGGAATAAAAGAAAATGGTGTGCTTTAAATGGGTTGTTAGGTTTGGCTTGTAATGCTGACTTGAAGGAGCAGAGCCTTATTAATAACTCATGCAGTTTGCTGTTGTCAGTTTTGATATGTGCCCCTGTGAGTAATGGGTGTGGAGATGGTGGGCCGTAAATTCATTTAAGTGATTGGAGGCTTGACGAAGTTGCTAGGAAACAGGGCAGCAGACCAGCATAAAAGAACTAAAGTGCATCCAGGAAGCTACCCCTGCACTAGCTGGCAATTCTAGAGTAAATTGCAATAATAATAAGATTTTGAAAAAGTACACCTAATGCATTCATACTTTCATTTTGAGACTTTAGTGACTTTCGTGACAGGCAAGCTTGGCTTATGAAGCCATACAGAAAAGTATGGAACAAAAGAATTTCCATGTTCCACTTGTCAAAGTCAGTCTCAACAAGTTTTGTTTCGTGGTAGACACATGCTACTCCCTGACATAAATCAAATCTCTTGGCTTTCTAAAAGAATCAAACGACATTCAAAGTGTGGTGTGCCCTGTACCTTGAGGGAGCACTGCATAAATTAACTAAGCAAAGCTTAGCAATAAACTTTGCTTTTATGTAAAGAGAGATCTTTTGCAGATTTGATGAGGCTGTGAGTAAGAAGCAGGTCGAAGTTGGCAATTCCTTTGGTATGCATGGCTCCAGTTTCAAACGTCTTGTTTATCCTGAAATTATGATCCTTGTAATTATTTAATATTGGGGCCAATTGCACCAACCCACCAGCAAACTACTGAGGTGGAAAAAAAACCCTCCAGCATCTAAATAGCTTCAGTGTAAAATATGATGAAAAAGTGTTTTGAACATCTTATTTCCATCTTTAAAACAGTAAAATATTCAGCCTTTCTCTCCTTTAATGATAAATCTTGCTGCTGGTTCCTGAAGGTGTAAAAGATGTCCTATGAGTAGGCGTTGCTTTTTCTGGCTGGAATGACAGAGTTTTAATGTTGTTAATGTTTTAATGTTTCAAGACTCGTGAACTTTTTCCCCCTGTCTTGACACAATAGACTTCCAAAATACTGATCTGTAGCTGATTAAACTAGCAGCATTTTGAATGTGATAGAAAAATATCACTTAATTGAACTGTGTATTTTTTTTTTTAAACCAGTAGGTCACAATCATAAAACTAAAGCTTTATTATTATTTGTCCCCCCGTCCCCCTTCCCCAGTTAACTTCTGAAAATTTGTAGTAACACATGCTAGGTATTGTTCCAGTCCTTCTTAAAGAATGCCTGATAAAATCATCTTGGAGCATGGGCAGATGAGAACAAATTTTTATAATAAAATGCATATTAATCGAGTAATACCCACACCCTGTCATTTATTGTTGACTAATAATTTAAGAATAAATCTTCAGTGCTTAAAGTGCCATGTTTTGCCTAGGATTACTATCCAAAATGGAGCTGGAGCTGAGAGTATTAAATGACATCTGGAGCATAATTACTATCCATGAGGCTGTTTTTTCCCAGGACTGCAGAGAAGCGATGCATCCATTCAGAGGTTTTGGACTTCTTACATGTTCTTAAGAGTTATTTATGTTCCAGTCAGTTCAGAACTTCATCTTCCTGGTAAATCCATTTGACTATATTACCATAATATGTCTAAAAATAAATCCTCATCCTGCCTGCTTCCAGAATTTTTGTTCTTGTTATAATAAAGGCCTGCTCCAATTTAGCTTCAGTGGCAGCTGGATTGGGCCTCGTGTTGAAGCTTATTCCTAAACTTTCTCAGCCTACATACATCCAGCACTGTCAGCTTGTTTATGCAGCTGGAAGTCTGCATGTCTAAAACGAATTGCATAAAATTGATGCTTTATGCTCAAAATTCTAGTTAGGGAAACTTACTGCTTCGCTGTGGAATGAAGGCTGGAACAGAAGTAAGCTAGTTCTGAAGCTGGTCGAGTTGGGCCTTAGCTAACTCTGTGAGATGATGTGCGGCTTGTAAGGCTTGTGCTCTTGTACATGACATTTATTCCACTTTCAGGTCCTAAGTCTGATGCTCTGCAATGCGAAAGCACGCGCTACAGTTCTTAAAAGCATTAAAACTAAAGGCAGGAGTGACTTTGAGAAATCAGGCTAAACTTAGCATTTCTGAAGATGGATAGAAATTTTATATGTTAATGGACACAGTGCTACTAATAATTTTAACTGGTAAACCATGTCTGTCCTATATAGGGAAAGATGTGAAAATTAGAAGTTGCTGCATTTGTTTCTTGTTTCTCTGGAGCTCTTGGTTCTGTGGTCGCTCTTCTACAGCATAAATTACACTCGTTATTGCTGTATTCAGAAGAAACTGTAAAATGTGGATAGAAGTGGTTAAAGTGGTTTGTAAATAGTCAAACATCCAGAGTCCTTTACCAGCTCAACCCAGTTCTTCTGCACTTAGGTAAATAAGTAGAAAGACTTCTTGTTCAGGCTTGCTCTATGTGAACCTGACTGTTTTGCTTGGCTGGCTACTAGGTATTCTCTCTATTAACCTTGCCACCCTTTTGTAACTGGTGCATTTAATTATCAGTGGGATGCTTTAAACAGGTAGGGGGACTGATAAGAGCAAGTAATCTGCTTGTTTGGGAAGGTTGAAAGCTACCATTGACATCTTGGCCTACCTGCTTGTCTTTGACAAGTGGGGCTCCGTGAGAAAATAACTCTGTAACTAGATAAGGTGCTGATAAAAGGCTGTTGTCCTGTGATGTGCCCCGGTAGCTGCGATCACTTAAAATCTTTTTTAAATTAATGATTTTTTTTAAAGAAAGGGAGTGGGGGGACCCCAAGTCTCCCCCCTCTCTCCCAGTACATTGTTTCATTAATGCATGCTAGTTTTATGATCGGAATACATTGTAGCCTGGCCACCCAGACAGGGGCATTGACTGCTAATATTAACCAAGAACAATAGTGTGGCCATACTGACTGCAGCAAGGATTACAGAACATAATGGGCCCTATCCAAAAATAATGCTAATACAGGACAAGCAACAGGAAGCAGCAGTAGACTCAGCATTGCTCGGCTCCCAGACAAACCATGGACTTACTTCACACAATGGCAACTTCAGCACATTATGTATTCACAGGACACTCATTATTCCAGCAGGTTGGCCAGATCAGAGATCAGGCTGGTTTATTGGATGCTTAAGCGTATGCATAGTTTGGATAGCGGTACTTTTGCGTCTGTCGTTTGACAGGAGGGCGGCGGTTGTGTGTTGCAGAGAAGCTCTTGACTTCACTTACTGAATGCCGGGGAAAGTCATTCCTGAAGGTGCTCCTGTGTTCCTTTCTGTGGCCGTGAAGCATTTACCAGCACTGACAGTGATGCAGGAGCTGCTCAAAGGGACAGCACAGTGTGCTGCGTGTTCATGTGGGCATGTCCCAATGGGACTCCTGGCTGGGCTGCCTGTTGGAAGTTCGGTCTAGCTCTTGGCCAGGGACTCTGAGGCATGAATTGCTGTGACTCCAGCTTTGTTTATGTGCACAGGGCTAGGACAGTAACAGCTGTATGGGGTGTTGCCTTAGTCTTATGTAGGCTGGCCCACAGAAGAGCATCCTGATTATGCTGTGTTCAAGAAAGGGTCAAGAGGGTTTGGTTGTTTCCCGTTTCCCAAACATGTCATCTCTCTGCATGAGAAGTCACTTGTGCTTAGCTCCTCCAAGGAACCATTACGTTGTCAGGGTTTACTGGCTGACCACGGCACAGTGCCATGGCACATCTGCACAGGGGTGTTAGGACTTGCTGTGTGGAAGGAGGGGCACCCAAGTGCCAGCCCTGCTGACTTGTTGGAAGTGGCTCTGTGACGAGCTGTACATCTGCTCAGAGATGCCTTCCTCCCTGGCCCTTGGGCACTTTGAGATACTCCTTAGTTTCTCCCTTCCCTTCTTGTCCTCTTATAGCTGAAGGGCACGGGGCTTGCAGCAGCTCCTGGTGGTTTGCTGTGCCCCCTGCGACAGCCTTCTGGCCTTCTTCCCACAGGCACAGGCAGCGCGCGAGGACTGCTCTGAGCTGGGTCTGCACAGCTGTGTGGCTGGCAGAGCGCGAGGAGAGCACTGCTGAGCTTAACCTGCTCGCCTTGTTTGGCGGAGGAGGAGCAGGCGCAGCATCCAGAATGCAGACTTCCCACCGTATTTGTCTAGTCATGGTTTCACATGCTCAGCAAAGCTCTTGCATGGTTTAACCACAAGGATAGGAGGGAAAGAAGTTTGACTAGTTGCAGCCTCTTTCAGAAAGGAGGCTGTCCTTTTGCTAATAAGCCTGATGTTTCATTCTTGCTCTGTCCCACTGAATCGCAGAGTGCCTTTAGAAGCCAAAGTACAAAAACATCTCTTTTGGGTGGATGTCTGGATGAAGGGAGGGAAGAAGGTAATAAAGCAGGGAGCTTTAAACACCTGCTTACACGGAGCTGCTAATATTCCATTTAAATAACCAGAAAAGAGATTGTGTTGCCCTTTCAGACCCTTAAAAGGGAATTTCTCTGACGGATTTTAGTCCTCAAAGCTTTCTTTGAGTTGTGTTATCAATGGACCAAGACTAAATCACGGTGGTTTGACACTGAGGAAAACAACTCTAGCACATGGGTGCCTTCTTTATTTTTTATTTTTATCCTTTTGGATTGTGAATGCAAACGTTTCTATCCTCTCATAGCTCAACTTCTAGGAGTTTTGCTTACATTTGACCACGCTGTCTTCCAGTCCTCTGGACAGATTAGGCTGTGGATGTTCTGCAGACTGTGCCAGCTTGCCATTCCTTTCAAGCTGCCTTTCCTCTCAAGCCAGAATCCCTGCCTTCTGGTCAAGCTCAGGTTTACAGTGGCTAATTGGGTGTGACTCCGGAAAGTTCACTGCTGCCTTTTTGCCTAGGACATTGCTTTGATGGAGTAAGGTGCATGATGTGGAATTCTTGTGTCTGGATATATATTTATTCAAAGATGGGCAGAGGTCATCTGTGGGCATGGGAAAACTTAAACCTCCTCGCTGTAAGTAGTCATTCCTGAGATATCTTAATTGTTGATCTATAGAGTGGGGATGATATGCACTTTTTAAAAATCTCGACGATGCAGTCTTTGCACAGAAGTGCCTTTTATTTCGCGGGGGGGGGGCAGGGATTGGCTAGAGGTATGTGGTGGTTGCACTGCTTGCTGCTCTCGTGGGGCCATGGGTTTCCGTGCCTTTTGTTTAGGAGTGTCCCACATTGAACACAAAGTCTTGTCCTTTCTCTGCCCCGTGCTGAGAGGGATAGAGCCAAGAGATTAAACTGCCATTCTTTGTATCTTCCCTTTTCAGGATGGGGATTCCTCATTTAAAATATTCAGATGAGGTGAGAGGGGGCACATAGAAAGAGAGAATTGCTTGGGTGGGTCTCTCCCCCTGGTGTTTTCTTTCCATCCAGCTAAGCAGAAGCATCTTCTCCCTTTACACAAACTCCTGTTGGAAAGTGGTCACACAAGTATCTAGCAACAGTAGCACTTAAAGCCAGGATTCAGCCTTTCCTTTCCTTAAGGGCTAGGTGTGTTGGTAAACAGTCCTGAGAACCAACCGGGAACTGTTGCTATGAGTTTAGACAAAATATCTTCCAAAACAATTATGCAAGGCCGAAAGGAAAACATCCTTAACTTTATTGGAAGTAGTGCAAGTTGCCATAATTCATTCTCTATATCATAATATTTTTTTCAAGCTTGCAGTAACATGTTGCGCTTCTCGGTGTTTGTAATTAAACCACTGAGGAAGCACCCAAGATAGGGTAATGTATGTCTTAATATGGCTCAGGAGTTATAGTTGGGCTTTGTTTGTTTGCTTTTTGCCTCTGACTTGTATAAGGACTACTTAAATCGGCTTTAAACAGCATTAAATGATCACATTGTGTTTTTTCTGGTTTAGGAGTCTCTTCTGAGTTGAGATACTTGTTATAGACGAGTCACAAGTAATGTCACTTTTATGAAATATTAACCAAAAACGGTGTGGCCATGGAGCCTTCCTGTAAAGGTTTGGGTGCATGTTGCAGCTTGCCCAGCTTTGCTTACTTTTTGAAGCATTTTCCCACAGTTATCAGTGAACGAAATGGAATCCTAGTCTGCTTTGAATATGAAACATATTTAGGCTATATTCCAAGCTGGTGTCCATCACAAACTAGGTTTTCATTCAGAGGCTGCATGCTGTGTCCAGTCGTGAGAAAGCAGTCTGCCTCAGCGCTTTTTTTTTCTTCCCTCCCCTTTCTCCCCCCCAAGGAATTTGAGCTCTGCTTTACGCTTGCACCTTGTAGCAGCAGCTTACTCTCACAACTGTATTTTGGTTTCTGCTACAGAAAGGTGTTAAGCACTGCAGACTGCTACTGAGCACAGATACAATTAAGAAATAAACCTTACTGTGCACAGCTTCTATGGCAAAGGATCAAAGTCCTTCATGGAGAGAGTTTATAGATGGTCTATTTTTGTTCTCACCAGAAAGATGTTACTTTTATTACCTCATTTGTAGTTCTTATTATATTTATCAAGTCATGGGGGGGGGGGTTCTTATTTTTCTTTCATATTTTTCCTCTTTTTTTTTCTTTTGAGGGCTTTTTGGAGATTCTTTGTTTTGTGTCTTGAATCACTCTAAGTTTGGATATGGCTGGCTAAATAGCAATTTTTGGAAGATACAGCCTCGATACTATTATCTCGGGGCAGAGAGGGGGAGGGGGATACGTTTAATGGCTCTTGTTCTCAAGTTGGGATTGAAGATAAAGGTGGCTTAGATGTAATAGCTGGCATCCTTCCAACCCGTGGAGTCACTCTGGTTAGTTTATGCTGATGATTATTATTACTGGAGTGCTGGAGAGCTCATTGGCAGGTTAGGCTGTCTGTAAATGTGACACGGGGTGGATAGCCTGGCTTCCCTTTCCCTGCTCTTCCAAATAGTCTGATTTTAGCCTTTGTTTTACAATGCTGCTCTCTTCCCCCACCCCCTTTCCACATCCATCAGTTCTTCCCTCAGTTACCTGATACTTGTGGGAGCTGCGATGGCCCTCATGCAGACAAAGCTTTCAAAGGGGGTGCTGAAAAGCAAAGTCCCTAGAGATTGCGCTGTCAAGGCAGAGCACAGTAATCTTAGCAACACTTCTTGCTTTCAGGGTGGCTGGGGGCAGGGAAATCAAGACTACTTTTCTCTAACTAAAATTCTTTTGAAGCAGCTCTTGAGAGCAGGGTTTTTGTTTGGGGTTTTTGGATGCTGCTATGCCGGTTCAGTGTTTTCTCTCCTCCACGTGCAGTTCTTCAACACATGCTCAATTGTGGCTGCAGCATGGTGTCAAAGGCTGGGCTTCCTGGCTAAGTACATAAGACGCATTAATGATGACAAAGATGAGCTATCCAAGGTGAAAGGTCTTCTAAGTCAGACTGGATAAGGTAGCTTATGGGGTTTCAAGAAGATCACGTTTGTCTCAAGTATAACCTATTACCTATTTATGTTTTCAAGTATTCTGTTTTAGGGCACAGACCAGGATTTTTTTGGAATTAAAGTTGGATTACTTTTTCTTTATGTTGTATGTGGCTTTGAAACTGACTCTTATTTTTCTTTTGCAGAGATCCTACACGTTGCTTGTTGAGGCTTGGGATTACAATGATAACTCAACTAGTAAGTACCTGTTCCTCTGCTTTACTTTGCTCAGAGTCCTTGGTTTCCTGATTATTGAAAGGCCTTTAGTAGGCTACCCAGCCGACTGTGAATAGGGCACAAGGGGAGTGAAAAGCTCTCCTGCAGTCTGAATTATTCAGAACAACTACTCAAGGTTCTGCAGTAGCCTGTCCCCTTCTCATTGCCTCTAGAGGTTGAGTAACTTGCTCACTTAAGCACCAACAGTTTGATGCCTGAAAATAGATGCTGTTAATTCTCCCTTCCTCCTGAGGGAGAATAAAAGCCCAGGAGTTTTTTTGTGGGGTTTTGTCGTTTTACTTTTTTAAGGAGTGATATTTAGAAGCATAAATGTTGTTGACTAGGGACCTCTTTATAAACCGTGTACTTGTCAAAACTGAATGTTCTACATTTAAAAAAAATAATCTTTGTAGAACTTGATACAGATATTGATCTAATGAGTGTAGAAGAGGAAGGGAAACAGAAACGATAATCATTTCTTCCTTGGGGGTTGCATGTCTAGGGATTTATATTCAGGGACTGAAAAAATATTTACCAGACACCACCTGGTAGAGCTGGCTGGAAATCAAGGGTGGGAATCTTTTGCCTGGAATGTCTTTAGTTGGTTTTGGAAACTTTGTGCTGAGCTTTTACTGTTGGCTAAGGGAAGCTGTGTTGAGTCTCTTGGTATAATGAACTGTTCTGTATATTGCCTACTGCTGCTGAAGTAGGTAGGCAAAGTAGCTCTGTTCTCAATGTAAGGCTTTAATAGCGTGTGGTAAAAGCCACAGGAGAAAGTATGAAGAAGAACTCGTAAACTTGTGACGTTACAAGCCTTTTCCTTCAAGAAGGAAGCAACAGCACTGTGGCCCATCTAACCCAAACAGCTCGTAGACCGCTTAGGACTGAAACAGACTTCACAGAAGAAGGCCCTTGTAGAAATGTGCATGGTGCTGTGGCTTTCTGTTTACATTTTAAGTGGCGGAGAGCAGACTGTTCAGGAATGGCTTCTCTTGTCCAGGAACCTTTCTGCAGATGTGCTTTGAAGATTTTATTAATATGTGTGTGCATATATACATGGGATGTCCTATTTAGTCATTCGTTCAAGAAGAGAAGTCCTTTGCAGATGATTAATATGATCTGGCAGTGGCATCTGTGGTTTGCCTTACAACCTGCCATGTTCAACGCTTTTGCAGCACCTGTGCTTTCAAGCCCAACCCCAGCACAGTAATGGAGATGTCTGGGAAACTTCTTGGTCTTGATTAAATGCGTTTTATGGAGGAGCAGAAAATAGATTGCTTCAGCAGCAGAATTGTATTAAAAATGGAAGATGCCTGAATTCAAAATGAAGGTTTTGTTTACAGTAGGATCTGAGGATTTTTTTTTTTTCAGACTGGGTCTCTGCCACTACTTTTACTATTATTAGAGCTCATCTTTTTTCATGAAACAACAGCATTTCCAAAGCTACACAATGAACCCTTTCTTTGCTTTCATGTTCTGGAAGTACAATTGTCTTCAGACAAAATTGCCTCATTTCTCAGCAGTGCATTTGACCAAGTGCAGACATGTTCTTATGTACGTTCCTGATTTGCATTCCTGCACTAGCTTTGTTGTCGCACATCCATCTGTAGGTCAGGCACTTCAGTCACTGTAATGTACAAAGCCTTTTCTTTGTAGTGCATCACTCCTGCTATGGGAAAGCTGACTGTAAGTAAAGAATGTCTTGAAGAACTAGTTAAGGAAATAGAACTACACAATTGTCATCATATAAAGTGATGAGTATTTTTTTGATGCCCAGGATTTTCTTTCAACCTAATTACTGTTGAATTGTAAGAATTCCATGTGGTAGCTCTTTAAAAAGCGAGTTTAGTAGGCTTTGTGTATTTTGCAATAGTTCTAGCATCCTCCAGATTTTTAGGAGATCCTAGAGTGGCTGCTTCCTTCCCCCCCTACATTCCACTCCTCCTACGTTCCCTTTACCACATACTCTCTTGTCTCACTTCCAAGAGTGGCTTGCAGTTAAATTCTGGCCCTGTTGAAGTTGATGAGAATCATGCTTTGTTGGAGCCAATATTCAACGTAAATGGTTTTCTTACTCTGGTTCTTGTCTAGATTCCATCTTGCTACTGTTGTTTCATACATAAAGCTAATGGGGCTGACACTGCATCTCAAACGATGTCAAAGAGCTATTGTAAATTACTGGTATCAGTTGCATGTGAATTCCAGTCGGGCATAAGAGACTTCAGCACAATGTAAACCAAGCCATAGCTGTAAGTTGTCTGAAACAAAGACTTTCAAAAATAACTGTAGTGTTCTTGGCCACCCAAACTGCTCTTCTGAGTCTGGATTTTTTTTTGTGGTGTTTTTTGTTCTGTTTTGGGTTGGCGTGTTTTGTTGCTGATTGGTATCTTGTTTTTTTTTTTTGCTTCCTGATGCTGAGTAATTACAATTTCCAGAAACTGGACCGCTGAAAGGGAAAGGTGGGCAGTTGAAATAGCTGTTCATTGTATAAAAAGACAGATTAATAGCTTTGAAGTTTAGCCACAGTTAAGGCAAACAACCCTCTGACAGCGAAGTGCAGAGTGGAAGCTAAAGATGTACAGAAGGCCTCTCTCTTCCACTTCATCAATTTCTAATTGGTTAATGTTTCCGCTAACCTTTCTATCAAAGCCTGGGATTCTGAGTCGGATGATGTCAAAGGAATTATGAAGATCACTTTCTCTCAAGCCTGGCTGAGTTCTTGTTTTATTTACTTAACCAGCCTGCTGCTTTGGGATTGCTCATATAAAACTTAAAACGCTGTTGGTGCAGGCTAAGAATGGAAGAGTTGTTGCAATGCCTTCCCTGAAGTCTGGGTCAGCACACTTGTGTAAGTGCGCACTGACAGGTGGGAATAAGGAAGGGTGGAGAAATTGTTATGCAAGAAGGAACATGCCAATACTTCATTGTGAAAACTGTGGGTGATGGCTAATGGAAAGGGATCTGAAGTCTGTCAGACCTTGACTTGAAACGTATGGTAGTAGCTTTATAGCATGTATCAAACGCAAGACATTTTAGCTGTGATTCAAAGTGAAACTACAGCTGGCTTTCCTCTGGGCCCTCAGCAAAATGAAGTTCAGTGGACTAATAAGGATGTTTCCATTTGTGTTCAGCCAGTGATTAAGGGCTCAACAGAACTGGTGGCTGGAGTGAGATGTAATAGACATACAACAAGGACATGCTTCCTAATGAGCTGACAGATAGGGGAAGAATGATAGAGCAGAGGCAAGATCTCTTTTCCAAGGTGATTGTTTTTCTGGTGCCAAGGACTGAAATAGTTGTCAATGTTACGTTCCCCCCAGAGAACAGGAAAAGACTGGAAAAACAAGCATGTGTGTGGTGGTGGGGGGGTGTTGCAAAACTAAGTGGAGTGTCATTCCCCTTCTGCCACTTAGAGGAGAAAATGAGAGAGCTGATTTACTCACAAGAAACAGGATGTCTTTATGCACAGACCTGGTATTTGGGGAAATGCATTCACTTTCCAACTATGCTGTAGATCGGGGTGTAATCTTGGCAAGTGCAGCAAAGCCATCTCCAGCACGCATGAGTGGAACTCTAATCGCTTGACTAGCCCCATTCAAGGCGGATAGATATGCATCTGCTTAAGTACCTCTTAGAATTAGTTAGTAATCTTGTTGATGAGATCTAAGAGCCTTACACCTGCACAGTGCAGGGCATGATATTGCTCTGGATATACCAGTATGGAAAAGTCCTTAGGCATCTACATTACCTGTGAATGGGATTTAAATTAATAAAAGCCTGCGTGCGTTTCAAAGTCTTAGACATAGATGTGGGGTTGGGGGCTTAGTGCCAATGAATAATAAAGACTGATTTAAATGGAAAATATTATAAAACCAGAAATACCTGAAAGTGCATAAGAAGTTGTTGCCCTTAATTTCACACTGTAAACACTTGATGAACGCTGCAGACTTGAGCCAAGAATACTCATAAAAAAATCAGTAAATGCTTACTGTGTGTATACATGTATTGATGCTCTTCTGTGGTTGTGCAGCTAATGCTTTGACTTAACTACCCTCGAAACTGTAGGCAAGCAGGCAGGATTGATAATAGGTATCTGAGGCTTGCAAAGCATGTTTGGATGTTCTCTTTGAAAGCAACAAATCAAAGGTCCTTAGCAATACGTTTAGAAGTATTTTACATGAAACACTGCCTGTGTGTTGTGTTCAGCTTTATGCAGCAACTTCATTAGTCTTCAACTCTGCCTTCCATAAAATCTCCAGTCTTTCTTTTGTAATTGTCAGAAGAACAAGCTGAACATCAGTATGCTTTAATTCTTCACACTTGAATGTGCTTGTACTTCATACACTGCTTTGTAACACATCGTTGGCAAAGTGCCCTTCTACCTAAATTTTTTCTGCCGCTGGATTGTGCTCCTGTATACAGAACAGTGTAGCCTGGTACTTATTTTTGTTTTTGTACGATGTCTGCAAGGATATTTTGGCTGTTTTATGATAAACTTTCACTTGGCAGTCAAGTGCTTGCTAGCAGCAGGTCGTAAGGCAGTGTCAGATCATTTAAGTCACAAGACCTGGACTATGAAGTGAAATACCACAGATATATACAATGTTCCGAGCTAATGTGAAATATTATTATTTCAAGCCATAATTTAGACAGTTGTATGGCTCTGAAAGCCAAAAACCTTTTGCTGGAACTAAATGTCAAGTACAAAGTCTAAACTTTGAAATGCTCTATAGAAAGAAGGGGAATGTATAGCAAATATATGCACTAATTTGAGTTCCCTGCCTGGAGCTCTGGCGATCTTGACTTTTTAGTGTCAGCTAACATCTGAAAGGAGAACTTCCAAGGTATTTCTTAGCTGAAGCCCAGTGAGATCGCTGATGTCAACAATGCCAAAGTTGCTTGTTTTCAGACTAGTGTTTACATCGGAGTCCCAGAAGGCTGCAAACTTTTTGTAGTGCTTGTGTTTAGCTTGTAGACATTGCTTTATTAGGCTATTGTAATATGATTTTCTTGTAAATATTCCAGTTAAGAACAAAAGCAGTACCAGCAATGGAGAAGTAGGGGAAAGCAAGGTATGTGCTAGCCTACTGGAGCTAGAAGTAAAAGCAGCTGAATTTTCTCTAATTACTAACTGTAGGATTCTTAATGGGTGCCCTCGCACTGAGAAGGGGTTAAGTGATTGGCAGGGACCTAACAGTCCCTTTGGACTTCAAGCTTTGTTTGCTTTGATAGGTATGTGTATTTCAGTTAATGGTCTGCAGCTCCAGGGCAGTCTTATTGTGCTTTCTAAAAGAGAAAATTAATAAAATCAACTGGCCGCCTCAAAGAGTGTTGTATGTGAAGCTAGAGACAGACCTGTGATGTGGGAGGTGACAATACCTAAACGTAGGTGTAATTCTGCTGTCTCTTCCAACATCTAGATCCTGATCGCATAATCGAGAAGGCATCTCACTCTGGCATGATCAATCCAAGCCGTCAGTGGCAGACACTGAAGCATAACGCAGGAGTTGCCCACTTTGAGTATCAAATCCGTGTGACTTGCACAGAACATTACTATGGTTTTGGCTGCAACAAGTTTTGTCGACCAAGAGATGACTTCTTCACTCACCATACCTGTGACCAGAACGGCAACAAAACCTGCTTGGAAGGCTGGATGGGACCAGAATGCAACAAAGGTTTGTGATGGGTGCCCTAACCCTAGATTATCAGCAGTCGTGGATAGGACTTGAATGCTTCATATTCAGGCTGAGATTCGGTGATCAGTTTGCCCTGATAACAGGGCTGAGCACTGATGGGACAGTGAGTAACTTATTGCACACAGAACTAGGGGCAGGAGAAGACTAGTTTCTGCCTTGTTTTAAAATCTTGGAGAGATCTGACTAGTACTGGGTACTTAACAGATATGTTTCTCTGAGTATCCACATCTTTGCCCTTGGGAAGAAAACCCAGCCCATTAACTTCAATGGGAGTTCTGCTGCTGACTTCAATGGCAGGATTTCCCCTTTGGTGCAGAACTTCAAGACAAGCAGGAAGGAGAGACTTGTTTTAGAGCTGACCTGGCAAGTGCAAAGCTTTGGTGTTTGAAAAGTCCCAGGCTGTTTGTTCTACCTGAGCTGATGTTTAACATGTTTATTAGGGAATGGCAACTTCCGAAGTAATTTCAGAATGAGAAAGCATAACTCTGAATAGGAACAGACTATCAGCATGTCTTGCTGACTGAGTTTACCTGCAATTTGAATAGACGCTCGTCTTAATATCCTGTCTGTTCAGAGAGAGGTCTCAAAAGTAAACCCAGAGTTGTTAAAAGTTGCTCTGAATTAGATGGAAAGATGGGGAGAGTGGGCCAGTTGACCTGCAGAGAAAGGAAACTTGTAAGCTGAGAGTGATTTGCAGCTCTCTAAGGTGAAATGCTTTCTTTTACATAGTACTTGTCAGAGTTGTTTCTATGTATGGTTCCTCTGTAAAGCTAGCTGAGAGATTTTGTATCACAGGGAGTCACCTACCTTAGCTTTCTTTTCTAGTACACTTGTTATGAGGGACTTGTTAAAACCTTGGATTTAGTAGGATTACAATGCTGGTTAGAGATTAAAACCTTCCCACGAGTGTGAAGATGCAAGAAGCAGGCAGCATGCTGATACTTTTTTTGTGTGTCTTTTTTAACAGCTATTTGTCGTCAGGGATGTAGCCCCAAGCATGGTTCTTGCACAATTCCAGGAGAGTGCAGGTAAATGCTCCCCTCTCCCTCCTTGTCCCCTCAAGTAATTAAATGAGCGATGCTAAACACAATAGGATTGTGGAGGGAGGGTATTTTTGGAGTCATGTTTTTTACCAAGGCAAATTATTTATGCTGACTAGCTCAGAATAAGGGGGGGGTGGTGGTGTAGGCTTTTAATGCACTGATAATTTTAAGAAGCTTTTGGTTTGTGAACTGGTGGCGTTTTGGGGGGAGCAGGGAGGGATAAATCATGTGAATGCTGCCTAATGAGCACTAACTAATTGCTTCTGCATAAATAGCACAAATGTTTTGTGGGTTGTTTTTTCTTTTTTCCCAATATCCCGACTAATAAGCTCTTTTCAACAACAAGCTTGAAGTACAGTGTGGCTTTTCTCTCTTCTCCCTTTCACTCCTGTTTCCCCCCTTCCTCCCTCCCACCCCTGGTTTCTTCCATCAGTAGGCAAAAGTCAAGTATTCTTTAGAATAGGATTAGTTAAATCTCTCGGTTCCTTTACCATTGTGAGCCAGGCTCCGAGTGCTGAGAGGTTAATAGCTGGGATGAAATCTTGTCAGTAGGCTCTGATGAATGCAGAATTTTGCTGCTGTGCTTTGAAGTCCATTCTGTCCTGGCAAGGAGACAATGAATAAGCAGAGTTTATCCATAACCCAACAAGTAAATATTTGGAACACTTCAAAATACACAGTATATATTTATGGCTCAGGGAGGTTTTCTCCTTTACTAATACAGGGTTAATGAATATTAAATATGGATATTCTTGATCAACAAATGGGTTGCAAGTTGTTTCATGTAACCCATTATCATGTCTGTTCGTATATGATAGGGAACTGAGCACTTTCGAAGGATATCCATCCTGTGTAGGAAGGGTTAAAATTGAATCTTGGGTATTCAAGGGTTAAAAAAAAAAGTCTGAAGGAACAGAAAGTCGCTTTTTCTTTCTAACAAACATACTGGTGCATTCCCCATTGCTGGAGACCTCTGCATGAAGTGAGCTGCTTTTCTTTCTAGTTAAGCTGTAGTTCAAACATGAATTAAATCTGAGTTGTTTGACAGACGATGTTATATAAAAGGTCAGCCTTAATAATCACAGTGCTTCGTTCTTTGTCTCTGTAATCTGTTTTAAAACAAGACAAAATTTTGTCCAAGAACACGCTTGAAAGAAGGTAGGAAGTAACTTCTCATCTTCCCCAAGTAATGTGACAAAATGAAAGTTAAGCCCCAGGATGGGCTGTTGTGGGTTAAGTGCCTTAAATGTTTAGCAGTACTGATATATGGTGGTTAACCCCCAAAACACTGTATCTATACCTTTTTAAATTTAAAAAAAAAAAAAAGCCTTGCAAGTAGTAAGTATTGGGGGGCCAGATGGTAAGAGGAGTATATCAGTCAAGGCTACCAGTGATTTGTGCTTCTGTCATCAGAATAAACATGCCTTGTAGGGGTTGCTGTCTCCTAGTCAGAACAACAGGCTTTGTTTCCAAATTTCTTTCTTTCCTTTCTCTTTCTAAGTCTCTTACCTCCCACTCACTGCCCAGACATGCACTAGTGCTCTTATTTACTTAAGGTGCAACTTTCCCACACTTGATTTGCATAGTCTTGAAACAATGCTGTCCTTCTGGTGCTTTCAGATAACTTCTGCTTGCCAAGTTAGACCAATATCTTTAAAGTGAACACAGAAACAAGATTTTATTCTCTTTTAAGTTTTGATGAGTCATATAGCCTGCATGTTATAAATGCAACAGAGTTTAAAAATAACATCCCAGCAGAAACTGCTCTGGGTTCTGGTACAATAGACAACTAGCAAACATTCTTAAAATATCCTTTTCCCTTTTGGTGCAAGTCACTTTCTTGAATACAGGCCTGCCAACAAAACCAAATTTGCTCATGAATCATGATACAAAGAAAGTTAAATTTAAATTTCTCATGAGAAACTACTGCATACATATTATTAAACAAGAATTATTACCATGGATCTTGTTCTGGAATTGATACCTAGCTTCATAATAAGTGCCCGTAGACTTTATCCAATTTTTTCTTATACTTAGATGCTGATCTGGGAGAAGAAAGTCATATTTCTGGCTCTGAAGCTTATGGTGTTTTTTTCCCTGTATCTGTTTTTTTTTAACTGTTTTTTCTTTACACTTTCTTTAAAGAAAGCAATCAAAAAAAAACACTTTAATTTGTCAGAAAGGAGTAAAAATCTAGATTTTGATGCTTGTTTTTGCAGGTGAGGTCAATTAGTTTTGCTTGTGTGCAAGCTCACAGGCAAATTGCTTTCAATGCAATACAAATTAAAAGGGCATGTTCTTAATTTTTTATCCTTGTACAGGAAATATAGTAAGAATGCACAGAAGGATTTTCCAGGAGCTACTTGAAAGAAAGTCAGATCAGGCAAAACAACCTCTTTCATGTTCTTTGCGCACAAAGAAACATAAGCTAGGACTAGCTTTTTCTATACACAAACTATTAAGAGTTTCCCATTGACCTTGAATAGGTTGCAGTTGAAATAGCTATTTAAAAAAAAAAAAAGATTCATTAATGATGTGGTTTGTCACCTGAGATTTTTAGAAAGGAAGTCAAACTTGCCACTAGCTGTCTGTGATCACCCATTGGATAGATTCCTCTTGCTTTTTCCCATGAGAAGAAATTGCCTGTAAAAGAATGGTGGGGGGTATTATAAATAGAAAGCTTAGCTGACTTCTGTACAGTAGAGGTTTATTTTCATAATTTAGTGACAGCTTATTGCATAATTGCTGCTGATCAATTACTCCCAGGCCTGCTAATGCAATACAGTACCTCAGCAGACCTTTGCTTTTAATTCCCAGTTTGTTTTCCTTCTATTATAGATCAACTTTAATTTGAAGGCTCCTTTGTCTACTTTGCTAGTGAGAGCTAAGTAAAAGCCCAAATGAAGTTTCTTTTAGGGGAGCTTTACTATAAAAGAGCATATTCCTTTTAAGTGTAGAATTCAGGTAGCATGTTGATAGTGGCAATAAATGCTTGATAGTAAATTCTACTTCAGGTATGAAATTAAAGTCTCTTAGAATTTGATGTGTTTTAGTTATTACCTGAAAAGAGGTTACTATAAATCAAGTTCTGAAATGCACTGACATATGATCTTCTTCGAACACATGCAGGGTGCTGGTGTGTGCATTTTCTTTAATCTCTCTCTGAGTGTTCCAGGCTGTTTTCTGGGTATGACTTCTCGTTCAGAGTAAGGTTAGGCTCTAACAGAGCAGAGAACTCTTAATGCTCTGCTGCTGCCTTGCCAAGGGCTCAGAGTTGGTGGTTATGGCTTAGCCGATCATCCCGCAAACCCAGCGTGGCTGAAATGCCTGGAACTTTGTATTTATGAGGATCTCTGGAAAACTATTGTTTCCATGGACTGCGCCCCCCCTCTCTCCTCCCCCCAAATTTATAATGCACCCTGTCAAAGCCCAGAGATTGATTTGTAGTGCACACCCACCCTCTCTGCCACATTTGTATGAGGCTCCAAAAGAGTATTATTGTGCTGAATGGCCTCATGCTGATTCTCTCAGAACAGTTATTCTTTTGTCAGGAGGCCAGCTACAGAGACCTTGGCAAAACTACTAAAATGTTTGTTTACAAGAAACCATCAAACAAACCTTGAATAGCTTCTCCCCAACCTCCCTAGCCTTTCTCCAAGCTTTGGAGTTCGACAGTCCTATCTATGCAGAGCAATTCTAAGGGGTTTGTTGTATGATTTTTTTTTTTTTTCCCAGTTGTTTTCCTCTTCTGAATTTATTTATTTTTTTTCCTATGTTAAACGAAGGTGTCAGTATGGATGGCAAGGCCAGTACTGTGATAAGTGCATTCCACACCCAGGATGTGTCCATGGCACTTGCATTGAACCATGGCAATGCCTCTGTGAAACCAACTGGGGTGGTCAACTCTGTGACAAAGGTATGCTAATCTCATGGATAGCCAAGTGTAACACTTCAGTTTCAACACTGGCAGACTTAATGTGGAGAGAGCACATGCAGGAGCAAGGGAGGAAGCCTCCTGAAACGTGGTGGGAGGTTTTTGTCCTTTGGCTACTTAGCTGTGTGTCCTCTGCTGTTCTGGTGGTGTTAGCATATGTGCTTTGCTCTGTCATGTCCTGCTTGTGTGTGCAGACATGTTCTGTAAGGCTGCGGAGCAATAGAGCAAAGCACACAATTGCTAATGTTTCTGTTGTTTTTCAGCCATGGCTTTTTTAATACTCCTCACCTTTTTGCAGATCTGAACTACTGCGGAACCCACCCACCCTGTTTGAACGGTGGTACCTGCAGCAACACTGGCCCCGATAAATACCAATGTTCCTGCCCTGAGGGTTACTCGGGACAGAACTGTGAAATCGGTAAGTGTTTGCAGCCCTTGAACTGCCACTGATAATTCGGTCTTACCAGCTTTTAATGGCTATGCTTGGATGTATTTTAGGAGTTTAGGGGTAAAGTTTACTTCTAATGTTAACTATGATGTCTGGGCTTGCTAAAAAGATCCAGACTTGCTTGTTCATGCTTCATCATGAACAGCCTGTATCTCTGCACATCAGCCTTCTGCTCACCAGGGAGATCATTACAAGTTCCCTAGTTTGGCTCTGATTCAGACAGGTGCAAGTCAGGGGGTTGGTGAGTTAGCACAGAGGATGACTTCCTGCTAATTGTAGTTTTTTGATTCACTGCTCACTCGGGAGGGCAGTACATCAAGGGTGGTGATGGTATATCCAGAGCAGAGGCATGTAGTAGGAGCAAGGTTGGCTTCAGGTGCTATAGTCTCTCCCATGACATACTTTATCCTGCCACAGCGGAGCATGCCTGCCTCTCTGATCCTTGCCACAACGGAGGAAGCTGCTTGGAAACGTCTACAGGATTTGAGTGTGTGTGCGCACCTGGCTGGGCTGGACCTACTTGCACTGATAGTAAGACCTTTGAAAATTGTATTAAAAATGTGCTAGCGTGTCTGTTGAGATGTCTCTCTAATCCCCAGTAAACATACAGGGCAGCCTACTGAACCGTTCCTAGCTTTAGCATCAGTTCTTAGCAGCCATTTCATATCATGGTAGACCCTCTTCTGCATGTACTGAGGTTTTTGTTAAATGTGGGGGGAAAGAATGGTCAATGGCTTCAGGAGAGAAGCAGAACATAAAATTTGGGTAGTGTTCTGGCAAGTTGTTAAAATACTATTTTTGAGAGACTGCTTTGTATCAAAATCTGACTTCCACTTCCAAAAGGCCAGGGGTGTTAAGTTTCTTCCATTGTACTTTGAACTCCCTTGTCATACTATTACTTTTTTTTTTTAAAGGAGTTTTTTGCCAAAATTGGAATAGACCTAGAAATTCTGTGCAGAAGTCCTGTAGTCTATCTTGTCCTCAGGACAAATCCTAGTAGCAGCAACCATTTATCATTTACTGACATTTGCCTGTTTGGTAACAGAGCTAAGCTTCTCCTTGTTCTGCATTACAGATATTGATGATTGTTCTCCAAACCCCTGTGGTCATGGAGGAACTTGTCAAGATCTAGTTGATGGATTTAAGTGTATTTGCCCACCTCAGTGGACTGGCAAAACATGCCAACTAGGTAAGAACTCCTTTTTTCTTCATCCTGTGTTGCTCCAGGTGCTGGGGGGAATGGTGGGGAAATGCAGGAAGGTTCGTTGTCCAGCAGGCAAGGGTACTCATGCACTTTATTTCAGGCGTGTCTATAGTTCCAAAGCCTAAGAAATGTAGAAAAACTAAACTTCAATGTTTGCAGGACCAGGGCCTAGAACAGCCTCAAAGCACAGAGTGGCTTCTTCCTGTTAAAGTTCTTTTTGATGCATGCTGAAAGAAATAGTTAACTAAGCCTAACAGAAATACTTGAAATCATAAATGTATTGAAGTGTGGAGGGTGTATGCGTGTGCCTTCCAGTCCCACCCCCACATGTATTTCTTTCTTCAGCCTGTGAGAAAGTTGCTGTATCTCTTCAGCCATGTCAACTCCTCCAGGCCAAGGAGTTCACAGCTGGGTTCCAAAATGTGGATGATCTCACGAAGAATGAGCTGTCCGCATTCTTTACACAACACGCTAATCCCAATGACCAGGCTGCAGCACTCCTCCTTCAAAATGCTGGACTGAGATGTGTGTGTGTGGGGGGGAAGTTGCTCTTAATGAGTGGCTGTGTAATTATCAAATAATTAGCGTAGCCTGTATGTTCTAATTGCAGTGAAATTGAAAGAGACTTCAGAGGCTGATGTATGATTGACTTTTGTTCGTTCAAGTCACGCTAATCCGAGCTGTATATTGCAAGTTCTTTTTAGATCTGAATGAACTGCTGATTATTGCTGTGAAAACAGACTGTAGACTTTTTTCTTCTCCTCCTACGCTACAAGCCCTGCATTTGGCCATTCACATTGTTTTTCAGATGCGAATGAATGTGAGGGCAAACCCTGTGTCAATGCCAACTCCTGCAGGAACCTGATTGGCAGCTACTATTGTGACTGCATTACTGGCTGGTCTGGCCACAACTGTGATATAAGTAAGTGTCTATATCCTCAGGTTTCTTACAGGTTAATTGTGTGTATACGTATATACCCCACTGAGTTCTAAGCTCACATTTAAACATCAGGCAGAGTCCCAGCAGTTGATGTTTTTAGAAAGGGAGTAGTTGGTGTGGAATGAAAATACACAATTTTATCAAACTCATTAGTCCATAACATAGCTATATTCCGATAAAGCAAGTAAAACAATGATGTGAAGTTTCACTACTTCTAGTAAAAGAATTGGGAAAGGTTCCCACCCATTATAATAACCTTATCTCAAGGAAGGCATGCAGGAAACTTGACAAAAGGTTTATCTAGCTGCAGTTTTAAAGAAACTTGAACTCTATCTACTGTAAATAAATTTTTGCTTTCTAACTACGCTAATTTTATTGCAGATATTAATGATTGTCGCGGACAATGTCAGAATGGAGGATCCTGTCGGGTAAGCCATTCTTGTTTTATTTTGGCTTGCTGGAGACTTGCAGCAGTAACTAAAATATTTGAGTCGCAACACAAGCAGTGTGGAAAATAGCAATTAGCTGGTATAAATTGTAATTTCTTTGCTTTAAGGGGAGAGGTTATGGCACGTTGGGGCATGTAGGGCTATGTGTAGAATAGCAAAGGCAGAAAATATAACTGCAATAAAGTACTCATTTTCACTCCCAGTGTCACCAGTGAATGGGCTTCTTGTACAAACCATCTGTTGTAAATATAGATATTCTGCTTTAAGAAGTAGATTAACATGTCCTACTCAGAATTCTGAAAGTAAGCCATTACTGGCTGGTGTATGTGTATAGATGTATATTTTTTTCTGCAACCCACTCCCCCTAAATATTGCTGCTTTGTTTTAATTTGAGCTAGTTTCTTATGTTGGCATTAGACATTGTAGGAGCATGTTTTTGGACTTTTTTTTCTCCTCTCTAATGAGAATATGTAAGGAAAGAGGAAAAAAACCTTAACTTTAAACATTCTTGTTTCTTCCCAGGACTTGGTTAATGGTTATCGGTGCATCTGTTCACCTGGCTATGCAGGAGATCACTGTGAGAAAGACATCAATGAATGTGCGAGTAACCCTTGCATGAATGGGGGTCACTGCCAGGATGAAATCAATGGATTCCAGTGTCTGTGTCCTGCTGGTTTCTCAGGAAACCTCTGTCAGGTAAGAAGCATGGGTGAAAAGCAGGCCCTCAGCCAGTGGTGTTTCTACCAGCCCTTTGGATCTGTAGACTGAATACCTTGCATCCAGTGAACCATAATATAAGTTGTGCTTGATATCATTGTCAGTCTGCCAAGAAAGTGACTGATTAGTATATATTGGGGGGTGGGGGAGAAACCAACAGAAAATTCTCATGGGCTGCTGAAGATTCTTTTTCTGTTGAACAGACTGCAAGTGTTTGCATGTCGGGTTTTGTTGCATGCTAACTATTAACTTTCAGGGGCTGTTTAATATCAAGACTGCTGTCTGTTGAAATAGTTGCAAGTCTAACTAAACTCTGTGCGTTATGAACAAGTCATTGAGGCAGTAGATAAAAAGGTCAGATTCCACAATGTCTGCTTGTCATAGTGAGGGAAAGCTATGATAAAACTTCTGTCTCACTCAGCCTTTCCCCTTTCTTACCCCCCTCTTTTTTTTTCCATTTTTATTTCCCTTTCCTATTTCTGCACTGCTTACAGCTGGACATAGATTATTGTGAGCCAAATCCTTGCCAGAACGGCGCCCAGTGCTTCAATCTTGCTATGGACTATTTCTGTAACTGCCCTGAAGACTATGAAGGCAAAAACTGCTCCCACCTGAAAGATCACTGCCGCACAACTCCTTGTGAAGGTTTGTGTTACCTTGCAGGTGAATGGGAATGACAGACAACAGTTTCTGCCTGTCCCCTGGCCAAAGCTGTAGCGCAGCTGCAGTAGGGGAATGAGTGGAGCAGATTTTGTATAGAGAGTCTGAATTTTGCCCTGTGTTTTATGCCTCTATTTGTGTGAAAAGATGAGTACTATTTGTAAATGGCAGCTCTTTAAAATATATGTAAAGCATAGGCTTTAAATAGGCCACTTTACTGTATATATTCTTGGCTGTGGAAGTGGTCCAGCTAACTTTGGATAAGATACTGATTATTTTATGAACAAATACTTGGTGTTGTGTTTTTATCGTAAAGCTGTAGGCATATGCCTGTCTTTTAGACTTCTGTCACTGGAAATAAAGATGTTGCTATTAATTTAAGAAATCAGATAGAATGGGCAATCCTCGCTCAGGTCTCTGTTTTTTCTACAGTAATTGACAGCTGTACAGTGGCAGTAGCTTCTAACAGCACACCGGAAGGAGTTCGTTATATTTCTTCAAATGTCTGTGGTCCTCATGGAAAATGCAAGAGCCAAGCAGGTGGAAAATTTACATGTGAATGCAACAAAGGATTCACTGGCACCTACTGTCATGAGAGTAAGAGCTAAAAAGACGTTTTATTTTCCCGTACTGTTCTTGGAAAACTATTCCATCCTTTCCTCCCAGATTGCTTAAAGGTTTTCTAACACACTGAACCTTGGAACTGTGTTAAGTTTTCATATCCTGGTTGGGCGAGGCAGATTGGAATTTGCTAGGCCTTGGGGAAAGTTCACGCTAATGAACCTTCTGGCCTTGAATTGTATATTTTTAAAAACCTTATGTATACAAGGTCTGAGGTATCTAATAGTGGGGTTTAACAAGGGTCTTAAGGACTCCTGTTTTCTTACTTTTACTTTTTAATAGCAAATTGCTGAGTGATGGGCTCACTGTTTCATCCCTGAATTGTTTTTGATTTTTTTTCTTATTAACTTTTATCTTGCTTACCCCTCTTCTCAAAAGGAAAAGTGGGAGTAGCAGCAAATAGTCTTCAATGAGAAGATAATTTCCAGTAGCTATACTCCCAGTTTGATGTGTGTTGTTTTTTTCTCTTTTCTCGTCTCCTCCAAACTGTTGCAGATATTAATGACTGTGAGAGCAACCCCTGTAAAAATGGTGGCACTTGTATTGATGGCATCAACTCCTACAAATGTATTTGTAGTGATGGATGGGAAGGAACGTATTGTGAAACGAGTAAGTTAACCATTCTTTGCAATAAGAACTCTTGGAGATGTATCAGGAAAGAATGGCCCATACTGTCTTTTAGACAATAGCAAACAATGAACTTTCCTACAAAGGCTGCAGAGGACAGTGTCATCTTTTTTCCACTGAGTCACATGTTTTTGAATGAGAACTAAACCCAAACTACCACAACACCCTCAAAGCAGAACCTGGCTCTCCTACCGTTCAGTTTTTTTGCTGTACCCTTAACTTCCTGTAGGAAACCCTTAGTGTAGAATATACTGTTCTAGGAAGGGCATATCTATATGTCACGTTTGTGTTTCCTAGTCTTGAGGATGGAAGGGGAGTAAGCACTCAACTCCTATCCTCTGACTGATAGGATAGTTTACATAATAGACCTTTTCACTTCTTGTTTACTAAAACAAAATGAAAAAAAAATGGAGGAACAAGGTGAAGTGTTCCTCATGTCTATGACAGTGCTTAAAGCTTTAATATACTGACCTAAGTGTTTAATCCACGACTGAAACTCAAGCCAAAGTTAGGGATAGAACAGGCACCTTTCAGGCATTAAGTGTTTGTCAATTCTGTAAACACTGCTTAGCTTGTTTTTCTCTCCTTAATATATCTAGATATTAATGACTGCAGTAAAAACCCTTGCCACAATGGAGGAACTTGCCGAGACTTGGTCAATGATTTCTTCTGTGAATGTAAAAATGGGTGGAAAGGAAAAACGTGCCACTCCCGTAAGTTCAGCACTTCCACAACATAACAGGCGTGCTCAGTTACAATGCAGCAAGTTTAAGCATTGTATTAAGAAAGCACAGGTATTAAGGATAGTTTGGGTTTTTCATAGGTGACAGCCAGTGCGATGAAGCAACATGCAATAATGGAGGAACATGTTATGATGAGGGGGACACTTTCAAGTGCATGTGTCCTGCAGGATGGGAAGGAGCCACTTGTAATATAGGTAAATACCCTGCATAATCACCAGGAAGCAGATGCAGCACTGAATCTGTGACCTCAGTTTTTCCTCTTGGCTCAGATTTGAGGGCTTTCTAACAACTTAATGGCAAATCTCACTTCTGTTACAGCGAGGAACAGCAGCTGCCTGCCAAACCCCTGCCATAATGGAGGTACCTGTGTAGTCAGTGGAGATTCTTTCACTTGTGTCTGCAAGGAGGGCTGGGAAGGACCCACATGTACTCAGAGTAAGTCATCTCTGCTTGAACTTTTCCAGAGTGTTGCATGATGAGAACATTAGCTCATCCTGTCGCTCTTGGAGCCGAGATTGAAAACAGAAGGGCAAGCTTGTTTGATGTAGGCTTTAGCATCACCTGAATCTTTGTTTTTAATGACTTTATGTGATAGAGCCTTGACCTGGGCATGAGAAAGTTGCAAATGAGTTAAGTGGAGACAGATGTTGTCTTGTTTTCTCCCTGCATTCTTTTTCTACCAGCAGCACAGTCTGCTTCCACTTTTTTTTCCACTGTTAGATTCTTTTACAACGATCTCTTCCTGTGTACATGTGTTCCACAATGTAGTTAACAAATTTTGTGGTGGAAGCCTGGAATCAATTTAGTGGAGAATTTCAGCATATTTTTGTTAAAGTTGAGCTACATGTAACTTGGGCATTAGGGGAAGTTCAGTCATTCTTTACTGACAGTAGAGCTGTATTAGCCAAAGTCTGCATGTTTAACGTTGTTTATCTTCACTTTGCAGACACAAATGACTGCAGTCCTCATCCTTGGTAAGTTTAACGTGTTTGTCTTTCATCTTTTGCTTTTTTTTTATTGTCTGAAAGTTCTAGATTCTATTTGCTTGTAGTGTTTTTTTAATGCACATAATTACTTTTCTTTATAGTTACAATAGTGGCACTTGTGTGGATGGAGACAACTGGTACCGCTGTGAGTGCGCCCCAGGCTTTGCAGGTCCCGACTGCAGGATCAGTAAGTCTTTCAGTGACTCTACTTTGATTTTTCTGTTGCTTAAATCTTGTTGCAAGACAAACAATTTAATTGAGTTAAGTGGTAGATCAGATTTATGATAGATGTCCTGTCTTCCATACTTATATCCAGATCAGTAGAGGACGTAGGGAAGGGCAGGAATTACTGAAAATGAAAGAAATATTGAATTCCATTCAGTTGAAGCCTCCTGGTGGGCAAAATGCCCTTCAAGATGGTCTTCCCAGTTAGATTATGTTTGTGTTTGACATGAAAGTGTGCTAGCCAAAAACCTTGTCAATTAATAATCTACCTACAAGCCCTGAGGTGATGTATGTACTTCCCTGTAATTTAATAATAATTACAGGTAGGAGGACACTAATACTATTCTTTTTTTAAGTAACAGCCATGGAAATAGAAGTTCAGTAGCAGCAATACAACTGGTAGGGGTTTACCACTGCTGTCAGTTGAAGAATTGCGTAGGTGGACAAAACTGAATTCTGCCAAAGGAGAGAATCCATCTTTGTGTGAGAAGGAATGTGTCCTTGCCCTTAAAGCTTAAGTAGCTGTAGGGGTCAGGTTTTGATTTTTGTTAGTGCCATGCAGCAGAAACTTCAAAGAATTTGCTGCAAGATGTTGCTGCTAAGAATCTGTCCCTGGGTAGACACTAGAAAGTAAACATAAGAGGGATTTGCCTACTGGAGCTTTAAGTTTTTTTTCTGTTGAAATAAAAGTATATTATAGAGTAACTCCTTTTTTTCCCCTTTTCCTTCCCATTATAGATATCAATGAATGCCAGTCTTCACCCTGTGCCTTTGGGGCTACTTGCATAGATGAAATTAACGGTTACCGTTGCATTTGCCCACCAGGTCGCAGTGGTCCAGGATGCCAAGAAGGTATTTCAGATGTCATAGCTGTTTATATTGCTTGTAGCAAGACGTGTATAATTAATTGCATGTGAACAGTTTTGTGGTTGTATGGGGGGTGGGAGGAGTGCTAGGTTATTGTTGGTTTAAAGCAAATATCATGTTCATTGATGAAGCAAGCTTATCACTGGGCTTAAAGGAACTTAATATAGAGGGTTTTTTCCACTTTTTTTTTCTCAAGCTTTTTAATTCTATTAAATATGTCTTCAGTTACAGGAAGGCCTTGCATTACCACTGTCCGAGTAATGCCAGATGGGGCTAAGTGGGATGATGACTGTAATACCTGTCAGTGCTTGAATGGAAAAGTCACCTGTTCTAAGGTACAACTATGCTGTGTTTTGGGTTATACGGTCTTAATTCTGTAACCAATGGTTACTTATATCAGTATGTATACTCTTCTAGGTTTGGTGTGGTCCTCGACCTTGTGTAATACATGCCAAAGGTCATAACGAATGCCCATCTGGACACGCTTGTGTTCCTGTTAAAGAAGACCACTGTTTCACTCATCCTTGTGCCGCGGTGGGTGAATGCTGGCCTTCTAATCAACAACCGGTGAAGACTAAATGCAATCCTGATTCTTACTACCAGGACAACTGTGCCAACATCACCTTTACCTTTAATAAGGAAATGATGGCACCAGTAAGTAGCCAAACATAACTCTGTATGCTGTGGCCCACAAATGCTTGTTTCCCTAGTGTGGAACAACTTACTTGACTGCTAAAAATACAGTAAAAGCTGATGCTCCTTCATTATCAAAGAAAACAGAAAGTATAGAAGGCTTAATAAAAATTTCTACCCTAAACGTTTTTGTGTCCAGAGAAGAATAAAAGCTGGTTTGGGGGGAATTTTACACCCTCACCCCCTTCCCTTGAACTGTTACTTTAGGGCAAACTCTCTTCAGCTTTGATGTAAGCCAATATATTTTTATTTTTTTTATACGTATAATAAAATGCATACATCATTGTATATATTTAGGTATAGATATAAATGATTTTGTAGGCATTCATGTGCATGTATAGTAACAAAAAACAAAAAACAAAACAAACAAACACAAACAACACTTTGTCTCCTCCAGGGCCTTACCACAGAACACATTTGCAGTGAATTGAGGAATCTGAATATTCTGAAGAATGTTTCTGTTGAATATTCTATCTATATTACCTGTGAGCCTTCACACTTGGCAAACAACGAAATACATGTTGCTATTGTAAGTATTCCTGGAATATGTTTAAATGTCTTAGTAGTTAATTGCTTGGATATAAGTATAACATGTGGATTTCATAAAAGTAATTCCTGGCTTTGTCAGTACTTCTGTTCGGTTTCTATCCCAGTTCTCTTTTAAGAACAGGGAAGAAATCCTGATTACATGTGCATACCCGAAAGCTACCCTCTGTTAGCAACTGTAATAGGGGACTAAAACACTTTCCAATACGCTCTCTTGAGCACTGCTTTTTGTTTTGTTTGTTTTAAGGATGAGGACAGAAATTTTGCAATATGAGTTTCTGCCTGTGGCTGAGATTTTTGTTTTGTTTCTGTTTTTGGTAGTTGTTTTGAGTGTGAAAAGTACTGAGAGGCTTAACTGATTGTGAAAGTTTATAAATAGCAGATTACCCGCACATCTGATTTGGCATTTGGTGTTAATTGTATGACTTCTTATTTAGGCTGCTGAAGATATAGGTGAAGATGAAAACCCAATCAAAGAAATCACAGATAAGATTATTGACCTTGTCAGTAAGCGCGATGGAAACAACACGCTAATTGCTGCAGTCGCAGAAGTCAGGGTACAACGGCGACCAGTTAAAAACAAAACAGGTAAGCTTCCCCCATCTCTAAGAACTCATGCTCTTCATGACTAGAATAGCCTTTCAAAGCAGGTGAAGCTTTTCTTACTTTTGAGATCTGTAGCAACTCTGAGTTTCTCTGCCTGCTGGCCCTGTTAAGTGGGAACAACAAGGAATATTTGCACCAGGATCTTACTACTTTAAATAACATTAAAAAAAAAAAACAGTGTTCTGTGAATGCTCTAGAACAGTGGCTTAACCTCTTAATAAAAGGCCTACAGCCCTCTCCATGGAGAAACAAGAAGAAAGGAACTGAAGTCTAGCCGGTTCTGAAAGTTCCCACGTATTGACCCGGTGATGACACTGTCCAGATGGATGCTTTTGACCTTGACATTTAATTCATCACAACTAGTTCCCCTGTAGCACCAGGCAGGCAAAGGTATCTTATGGCCAGCCACAAATGGAGAAACAACTTCAGTGGGAGCATAGCCCCCAGGCCAGGAGAGCCACGGCAGGACAGTGCAGCAGTGCCTGCAATGACTGGTTCTGCGGCGAGAGGAGGACTTTTTCCATTGAGGGCTGTCAGTCACTACTCAGAATACTAAACTCCCTTTAAACACCCTGTATTCTAAAAAAGCTGAGATTATCCTTACATTACTGTCTGGATCCCAGTGTATAAATAAGGCTTAAGAACTGAGATTTCTCTTATTTGTGAAAAGCCTTGACTGGAACACGTTGTTTGCAGCAGGGTTAACTGGTTTCATATCTCTTCCAGATTTCTTGGTGCCATTACTGAGCTCAGTCTTAACAGTAGCCTGGATCTGTTGCCTGGTAACTGTTTTTTATTGGTGTATTCGAAAACGCAGAAAGCAGAGCAGCCATACTCACACAGCATCTGATGACAACACTACCAACAACGTAAGGGAGCAGCTGAACCAGATAAAAAACCCCATCGAGAAACACGGAGCAAATACTGTCCCAATTAAAGACTATGAAAACAAAAACTCTAAAATCGCCAAAATAAGGACGCACAATTCAGAAGTGGAGGAAGATGACATGGACAAACACCAGCAGAAGGCCCGATTTGCCAAGCAGCCAGCATACACTTTGGTAGACAGAGATGAAAAGCCACCCAACAGCACACCTACAAAACACCCAAACTGGACAAATAAACAAGACAACAGAGACTTGGAAAGTGCACAAAGTTTAAATAGAATGGAGTACATTGTATAGCAGACAGTTGGGTGCTGCCATGCAGGGCCTTTAAATATCATTATAAAGGCACTCAAGAGCTTGTAGTTCTTAAACTGTTGTGTAATATTTGAGTCTAAGGCTATTATTTACTTAGAATCCCTGTGTTAATTTAAGTTTTGACAAGCTGGCTTACACTGGCAATGATAGTTGCTGTGGTTGGCTGGAATACCAAGTGCTGCATTTCACATCTATGCAAAACTAGTCAAAAGTGCCCTAATGTAAATTCAGCTGTAGCTGATACATCATGGAAATGTTTCATAAGGTATTACATAGCCTTATTACTCTTCTTTAGTGTTAATTTTTTTTCTGCCAGATGTCCCAATTTATACAGTTTCTTTAGAATAATACATTTTATTTATATTTATTGAATCTGAGTTTTTTGTATATTGGTTTTATGGTGACGTACAACTAGTTCTGTATTTGAAAGTGCCTTTGCAGCTCGGAACCACAGCAACTATCAAAAATAAGTTTATTATTTATTTTTTTATTGTATTTTTGTTGGGGGTGGGGTGGGGGGAACTTGTCAGCAGTTGCTGGTAAATGAAGAATTTAAAGAGGAAAATGTGTCAAAAATAGAAGTTTGTATAGATATGTAAATAATTCTTTTTTATTAATCACTGTGTATATTTGATTTATTAACTTAATAATCAAGAGCCTTAAAATATCATTCCTTTTTATTTATATGTATGTGTTTAGAGTTGAAGGTTTTTGATAGCATTGTAAGCTCGTGGCTTCTTTATTTTGAATTTATTTTCTTGTTACATGTTGCCTATATGCCAAAACTAAGGTGTTCTAAAATAGTTTATTTTTAATAGGATGGGCTTTCATGCCTTGATGCTGGTTTTTGTACAATGTCAAACGTTTGAAACACCTTCCATAGTATCACTTTAAGACTATTTGTAATTACTGACTGAGGCAGTTTAGATAATTAGACTAGAAAAAAATTTTTTGCTGCTTTAGACTTGAAAACGAGTGACAGGCAGATAATCTGCTAAGAAGCAGTTTAAGGGAACAAAACTGAGCTATTACTTTATGTAGATGAAATGTGAGTGGTTGCATGTAATTAAAATATCAAATTAGCGTGTGAAGTTGGAAACACAGCAATCTTATTTTGTAAATTCTGATTATTTTTTTCACCATGAATATGTAATACTGAACCACTTGTAGATTTGACTTTTTTTGTAATCTACTGCATTTAGGGAGTATTCTAATAAGCTAGTTGTTGAATACTTGAACAGTAGAATGTCCAGTAAGATCACTGTGTAGGTTTGCCATAGATTACACTGCCCGCCTTAACAAGTGAGGAAATCAAAGTGCTATTACAATGTTTAAGATCAAAAAGGCTTATAAACATAGTAATCTCAGTGGTTAACCACTGAGATCATGAAGATACCTTGTATTGTGATATTAGTGTTATATGAAAATGCATCTTTGATGTGTTGTTCCTGGCAATAAATCTTGAAAAGTAATATTTATTAAATTTTTTGTATGAAAACATAAATCAGCGTGGAGATTATTGAGCTTTGGAGGCACTCCCAACTAGTCAGTTGGGCAAAAACAGTGGCAAGTGTTGGTCTGCGCTTCTAAGACTTGCCACTGGTTTTGGTGAAGTCAGGTTTCTTGCTAGATGACTGTGTTTCTGGCTGGCTTAAAATCAAATTGAAGGAGTTTGAAAGCAACCTGTCCCTTGTTCTCAATGTCTTTTGCCTAATGTACATCCATGTACTTTTGAGACAGCGATGATGCGACTGGAATTGTGCAACTATTTATTTGGCATGGGCCAATGAGCTACCACCAGATAGTAACCAAATCTAAGTAGCTAGGCAAGGTACAAACTGCTGACCTGGATGGGAAAGGATCCATAGATTATGATGATTCCTAGTGGGCAAAAAGTGCTTTGTGAAGCATAAACTAAACTCTTAAAATATTCTGAAATGGCTTAATGTTTAACTAATGCAGTCCCTCCCAGTTTAGAGGGACTGGGTGTGGAAGTACGGGCCAGCTGTATGATAGCCTGCTCTTTATTTTAGCATGCTTTCCTGATGAAGCTGCAACTCTGCTTTGTTAAAGCTGAAGGAAAAAATTAACAGTATGTAACGAGCTTAGCTAGAAAATAATATAAAACAGAGTTGGGTTCCTCCTTGTATTTAAACCACTCTACTGCAAGCCACAGGCCTTTTCTTCCGCATTTGTTTGTAGTAAATAGATACTATAAGATTGCTGTAATATGAACACTTGAAAATAATCTGAGTGCAAGACGTATTGTTCTGTACTGTTCTTACAGCCATCTTAAAGAAAATGGTTATAAATCTCTTCAGTGTTACTTTTTATTTCAAGCCCACTTTAAAATGAGATTTCTAACTTGTTGCCACACTACCTTGAAAGGGGTACCGCTCTTATTCTTCACAATTGCATGCCACATAACTTTAGCGGAGAATCATTAGTTTACTGCTTGCTGAACAGGAAGTCAACAAGATTAGCTTCATCTGACCACTTCAATAATACCTAATCAAACAAATCCCACAAGTATTTTTTCTCTTTGTTCCCAGACTTCTACAATCTGCAACAAAACAAACAAGTTGTGTCTAAAAAAGCCACTTACAGATAATGGAGTCTTCCAGCCAGCTTTGAAGCACGAAGTGAGGCTATTAACTGAACAGATTTCTGTACTAGAGTGCTGAATTAGCCATCTTCCTGTACAAGCCCACCGTTCACAAAGATGGTGCTTTCAATGATGCAGAAACCAACTACTGCTTCTGAATAACTGAAACATTTACACCTGAAGTTGTAGTAATAAACCCTTCTCTTAGGCAAAAGAAGAAAACAACAACTAGGAATTCTGCTAGTCTCGGGGAATATGTTTGTGCCAAGTTACTTGAAAACATGCAGAGTCAAACCCTAATTAGACTTAATCAGCTAATACAGTGCAAAAGCTGTTCAGATCTCCAAAGACTCTGTATAGAGCAAAAGCTGGGTTCATCAAATTCCAAAATCTTTTTAAAATTGTGAACACAATATTAATTAATTTATTTCCAGCCCTTCCAGGGCAACAAGCCACCATGCTGACCATGCAAAAGTTTTGTTACTGTGCTGTTTATCCATACACAACCTATTTTTCCTATATCACTAATGTCATCGCTATACCATAGCTATAAAACTAGAGCAGTACAAATTGTACGGGGAGAGGGAAGAGTGAGGGAATTCTATTAGACTTGTATAAAGAAAAATATTTTAAAATTATATCCTCATATCTCAGTGCTAGCTTCAAAATTTATACTGGTGAATTTACAACAAAATGAGTCTTCCAAAACCCAGAACCACCTCCAAATTGGGGGTTGGGATATGGACTGTTTTCCATTGTGATGAAAACAAATAGAAACATGGAAGTTTAAGGCTTTCCCATTAGAATATCAAGGCAGGGGTATTTTTGTACAAACCGTACTTAGCCAGTTCACAGTTTACTACTCTGGGAAGATACATTCTGTTTAGTCAGGAGAAGTTTTGTGCTGTTCATTTGTGTTTATTCTTTGGATCCTTATTCATCTAAGAACAAAAAAATGTGTGCTTCCTGAGCTGCCATTTAAATATAAGAACTTTAAAAATAAATTATTCCTCCTTGCACCCTCAGCTTCGCTATAGCTAGAGCTAATTGAACCTGTCAAATCTGGGTTTGGTTCAACATGAGCTGATTGCAGCCACATCAAAGTTGCTGCACCTCCGCATGGAAAGGGCCCATCTTACACAGAGGTGACTAGCGAAAAGGTGCTGACCACGCATGCTACGTCAGCCTCAACTCCAACATATTCATGTCACTGGGGGAAAGATAGCCTTGGGAACAGCTATTTCTGCATTGTTAATACAAGCAAATGACAGTGAGACAGCTCTTGTACATTTAAAGCCTAGCAAGTGAAGCCTGGCTCAGGGCCTGGATATGAGACTAGCAATCCTCAAACTGTTTCACGAGGAAACTATTTCTCTCTCCACAGTAACACCACTTGTTCTTGCACTGAGACACCTGCACGACAAGAGTTAATATTGTTAATCAGCTCTCTGCGAAGCTAGAAAATGTACACGGTTGTGCTCTCCATTGCTCCATGAAGACTGCATGATTCAGCGTCTCATCGGCTATCCCCCATGTGGCTGCTCCAGCCATCCTGCTTAAGGCAGCCTTGCCTCCCCCTCTGTTCAGAGGCCGTGGAACGCTACCCCTGCCGTTTGCAGAGTCCCTCCGGAACAAGTCACAAGGCAGAGACAATTCTTCTATTAGTGTTTGCAAAGAAGATGAGAAGTTGTGACAAGGGAAGTACCAAATCCAGCCTTTTCCTCCCCAGAAGTTGGAAGTGATTGCGTAAGCTCCCCCTCCCCTTCTAAAAGCAGCAAGATACTAACGGTTGGTTGCTTGATATTTAAGAATTTTTCAACTTCCTCTTTAACAGTATTGGCACTAGTGGTCATCACAATTACTGTTTAGCAGTGCTGACAGAGTTTGTTTTTATAGATCAGCTCTTGTTCCCAAAGCAGGGGAGGAAACATAAACAAAAAAACAGTGCAATAGCTGTGCAAGGATTAACTCCAACTTTTGGGGGTGGAGGAGGAAAGAGGTGAAGGTTCTGAGAGGTCTGTTGGCCACCAAGGTTCAGCAGATGGCTTACCTAGCAGTGGGGCGGCAGTGGAGTGCTGTGGTATCAGACAGGGTGTCAGACCAGAGTTCCAGCCCAGATCTCCCAGTGAGCACCTTCTCTGTGATGTGCAAATTGTCTCAACCAGTTTCTCTACAGGGTGGAGAAATAAACCTCTATTCTTTTCATTCTAGCACTATGAGATCATATTAATATTAAAAAGGGGCATGCCCATCTCTAGAATTATAGCTCTAGATACTTTTCTTTAAAGATCTGATGCATAATGAAAAAGACAATTATTCTGGCAGCAAGTAAAGCAGTTATGGAGCTAGATTACCAATTCCTACTACTGAGGTAGCAACTAAAGTGGCTGTCTCAGCTATACTACAGGACCTAACTGACAAAATGGGAACAAATCAGTGAAATTCTCATTCACAAACAGTGCAATGTCAGCTCTCACAGGAGCCAATTCCCAACTCTAGAATAATTGTAATGTACAGTAAAGGAGGCAGGATGGTGGAGGTTAATTCCCTGGACAATTTCTGGGTTATAGCTGGAATGCCCTGGGACACTACATCATTTTAACAACTGTTTTACAGTTTCTTAGCATAAGCCACTACCAAACAAACAAACAAAAAGTCCCAGTCTAAAAACATCGCCTTATTGCCACTGTGGAAGGGTTAAGGTCATGTGCTACCAGGATCCATTATAAATATCTGGAATAAAAGAGTCAACAAGGAGGGAGAACAGTTCAAAGACAGTTGAACAAGTTGATGAAAGAATTTGCAGCACGAGTTCCTTACCCTATGTGCTTTACCTTGAAGAACTTGCTTACTCTCAGTGCTGCCCCAACTGTCAAAATAAGCATATTCATATCCCTCTCAGGTTCAGCTGCAGAATGCTTTGATAGCGCTTTGATAAAAGGCTCAGTGTGCTCCTCTTCCCTATCCCCATCTTCTCATTCACAGAGATTTTTGGATGCTAGTTGATGTTTATTAGAGAAGAAAAAAGCAGAAAGCAAAGTGAGGAGTGCCTTTTATTAAAGCTAATTTCTGAGGCCAACCCACACTTCCCACTGCTGGCTCAAAGACTCTTGATACTATTAACTCTATTTGCTCAAGCTTGCATTGGAGTGTTTTAATACAATAGGAAATGTTTTATGAGGTACTGATATAAGCAAGGAGATAACTATTTATAACACAAACAACCTGGGATATTCTAATCACATTTTACATCATTCTTATTTCAACTAGTTTTCAATGCAAACAAACAAACAAAATCCTCTTTTTCCTTAAAAAAAAACAACAACAATTATCCATTCAAAATCTCATATATCAATGAGATAATGATATAAAAAAGTCAATTAAAACTCAAAGAATGTGACACGCATGCAGAATTGTGAGAGGGAAGGAAGTTCACACTGACAAAACAAAAGCCTCAGGGAGAATAACTAACACTCACTTGGACAGAAGTTTCTGTAGCAATGAAAAGTTTGGGTTCTTAAAATTTTGCTTTTTTTTTGTTAGAAACAGGTGTTGTTGGCCTTATCCAAGTCAAGCGTAACATCAAAATGTAGCTATGCAGTGGTAACAACACGCTAGCATATGCTGTAGACCTTAGCATGCAGAACTACTATTTTACAGTATCAGACCTAGCACAAAGTTTATTATTACTCAGAATAACTCTAGTGATAGTTACCGTTTTCCTACAGATCAGCACTGGTCAAGGGAGATTTTACAACAACTGCTTCCTTTTAATAAATAAATAAAAGGCTGGTGTAGCTTTTGATGTGTGTTTAAACACAGAAGTTCACTAAGCAAATAATTTAACTACCTCAATGTAACAAATAATACAAATGATAGTCTGCACACATTAGAAAGTGTTTGGCTAGGAAAGGACTGTTTCACTATCAGCAACTAGCACAGACCAAACTAACCAGACAAGTCAAAAAAAAAAAAAAAAAAAAAAAAAGCTGTCTGTTTTGGAAAATACAGTTATCTCTTTTCAAAGACAAATAGATAAATTTGTATCTTTCAGTGTGAACCTTGCATTGTGAGCTTTAGCCAGTCAATTCCTCAGATCTACACATATTGCAGAGGAGTTCAAAGAAGTTCCAAAAATGAGAAAACATACAACACACAACAACCTCCCTCCCCCCCAAAAAAATATTAAAAAAAAATGTTTCTGCACTTCGATGAAGTTTCAGAACAGAATAGAGCCTTACATATTTAAAACTTCTTATAGAAGGGTATGCTAATGCAGCTCTGAAGCAAATTTGTAATAGCAAGCCTGGGCCAAGACTTGCAAACTGCTGATTTTACATTGCTCGGGCTCACTTTCCAGCTTTTTTTTTTTTTTTTTTTCCCTTTTGTTCCTAAGCCTGACTTGGAAATCAGGTCTGCGGTTCCAGAGGATGCCAGACCACACACCTGTCAGTGATCTGGATGCAGGTGGATTGTAGATAAAGGAAAAAATAAATAAATAAATAAAAAACAAGACTGAGGAGAAGAACCTTGGGGTTAAAACAGAAAGATAACAGAGGCATATGGTGAACACAGATCAGTTATCAGAATCACATAAAATATCCATAAGACTTACAAACGGGAAACTTTTATAGCAGTGCTGCCATATGGAGAAAAAGAAAGAACAATTTTGACCAGCAACACCATCCATAGTCTATAGAAACAAGAATGATTTTTCCCGAAATAACTGCATTTCTGAAAGGATTCAAGAGACAACTTTTCAAAGTAATTAAGCTCAAAATACACATTTAGAAAGCAGTGGGTCTTTCAAAAGAGCCTAGGATCCTAACAAGCCAGTAATTACAATTGATACAACCATGTACTTTTGAAAAGTCCATTTGTATAATCCGTAGGCTCTAACCCTCTAAACATTCCAGCCCTACATTTCTTATTGTTACAACATCATTGTTTGAAAAGGAAAATGGTTTCGTGCTATCAGTAAGGCTATGTAAAACAGCATTGTAAATACCATAACAAAATATCCTAAATGCAAAATCAAATGCTCTCAGCTACATAAAAGATAATGATTTTGTCTACCCAACCTCCCCATAAACATATGATGACATCCATTTGTAAGGCTGCATATGTTGCTCAGTTACAATTGAAACTAATTTGTAATTATAAGGCTGACCTAATAATAATAGCAATGGTATCCCATAATACAAGCTATATGTGGTAGAGCTCTCTTTTCTAATACTGGAATTAAATTCTTTTGGAGAGCAGAAGGGCAAGAGGAATAGAAGCTTCAAAATCCCAAACTGTTAGGAGTACTAATCTGGGGCATACTTGCTTGAGTCTGTCAGCAATTGTCACAGGAACAATCAGTGTGTTTGCCAGTTTGGAAAAGCAAGCATAGAGTCTTTTTGCTAAGCAGAATAAAATGAAAAGAAGCAACAAGCAATTTCGTGAGCTCAACATGTGTCTGTTCTCACATAATCATCTAAACCTCTCCTGTAGGTTTCTGTTACAACCAAGAACGTCATGGAAAAGTCAAAAGGATCCAGGTGAAAAGCAAGGTAAAAATAATGGAAATATATATGAATAACTAGAATATATGCTTGCATTATTTTTTATTAGGCTATGCACTGTAAGGACTTCAAGAAACTGTCCAGAAAACATATACTTTAATATAAAGTATCAAATGACTGTTTTACTTATTTTTATTTTTCTGAAAATTTATTAAATTTCCTTATACCTCTTTTAAGTCCTTTAAAAATGTGCTTTTCACTCCCTTACTAGCAAAGTATCTTGAGCCCATAGAAAAGACAAGAGTAAACATACCTCAAGCTATTCTTCTTCCAAACCCAGATTTGTTTGGAGCATTCACTGCGCTTGTCACTAGGAAGACCTTTTTGCAGAGCCTGAAGACGGGTATGGGTAAGCATTAGCAACCTTACTGCAAAGCATTATGAGAAACATCATGCAAACAGGCTGAAAGACAAAAGAGAAAGTGTCTTCTAGCAGGCATGCAGAATCTTTTTCATTTACAGCAAAAGCAGATTTTTTTTTTACAGCAGAAAAGATGCTGTTCAATTGACAGTGTTTTGCTGTCAACTGCCGACTTGCTAGCTCTCTAACGTGTACTACGCACCAACTCCAACGCTTATGGATGTGAATCTTCCTATTAATCTAAATAAAGCTACTCACACCATTAAGTGTATGTCTGTAAGATTTCTGCAAAATTTGCTTCACATAAAACGTCTGTGCTCAAATTGATTTTGAGAGAATGATCAAAAGGAAATTGCTTGTAATTTTATTTTAGCCATTTAAAAATATAAACATGAAAGAAGAAGTTACAGTTCCTTAGCACATTAGCATACAACTTACAAAAGCATTATTAAAAAGCACTGTACAATTAAAAATTACCTGTATCTTAAACTAAAAAATAACTCAGATCGCTAACACCTGAAAAGCACAGACTGTTGTCCTTGCATACACGCAAGGCTTGATTGTGAAATCTGAGTGCATAAAGAAGTGCATGCATGTTTATGTATGAACTTTCCCCAACAGCAATGTTTGCAAATCCAGGTGACTACGCACATAAAAATAAATAATCTTAATTTTTCCAAATAGCGAATGCACGATCACTCGTATCCACAGCTCACTTTAGAAACACACATTCCTGTCAGAACTGCCCAAGCACAAACTATAGTTATTTGGAAAGCCCACTGAAAAGTGGTCCTTAAATTATCAGCAGTATTAAAATCTGGTTAAAGATTTATTTGAAATAACCTCAATTTGCCTTACTGTTGTAAAGATCACATGAATAAACCACAAACTTCCTAATGCAGAAAAAGGATTGATTTTTACTAAAATAAACCATGTGTTTAGAAACATCAAAAAAAATGGATAACTGCAACTGTTAACAGATTACAAAAGTGATTGTAACTTTTTCTGTCATCAGCTGTCAGGACTTTTTAATAGTACCAAAACACACAGAGATCTGAAATTCTGCTTAGTAAATATTTTATAGGAGATTCTTCCTTTTGTAAATATTACATCTGATTTGTACAGTATTTATGGGTCTAATGTCAAAAGACATAACAGAATTATCTTAATTACGGTACCAAACAGCTATGATGTTTAGTTAACTATTTTTTTCTTTAAAAGTTTATCTAATTTGGACTTTTTAGAGATTATTTTTCATTATTTTGAATTGCTTCCTCCTTTTTATATACGCTTTCCAAACACAAATCTGGCTGTCCATCCATACCATCGAGGTAATATCTCAGGTTTTATGACTTCTTAAGCCTTCGTAGTTTTAACTTCCTGAGACCATCTTCACCCTCTTTTTTCCTTTTTTGGGTAGGCTTCTCCACAGGCACAGGCTGCAGTTCTAAACAAGATGACGAAGACATGGCAGGTAATTCTTTGGTGGTTGTGCCTGGCTCATTTTGGTTTGTCTGCGCTACGTTGTGCCCCACAGGAGGAGGCTGGGAGAGGTTTTTTCCCAAAGTAAGTGACTCTTCATCAGACACAGTCTTTGTTAAGTCTTGTTTAGAAAACACCCTGGAATTAAGTGGGGTCTTCTCCTCCAAGAACAGACCTGAACAACCATCATTGCACTTAGTCATTTCGGTATTGCTAGGAATTAAAGTAGCCTCTTCAGAGGATGCTTTTTTGAAATGGTCTAACTTTTCTTCTGAACCACAACTCCCTTGTTGAGCCTGTGTTTTGGTCACTTTTTGATTTTGTTTTGGATCTAGCAGTGCTGACTCATAGCTACAAGGAGGGTTCTTGCTTAGAAGTCTTGACTTCAACCGCTCCACAGAGTGAGGTTTTCGCTGGCTGCTAGTATCCTCTGGCTGTCTCTGATTAACATTATTTTCCATCTCTAAAATAGGAAGCTCCAAGTTGCTCTCAGCTGTATTTATGCAATCCTTTAGTTGTCCTGTACTCCTACATTTCACTTCAGATTGAGGACTGGTGGAAGTTTGACAGTCATTCTTTCTGTTCTCTGTCTGTGAGTCCAATGAGCCAAGATCCACTTTCTTGGAGTCTTTGCTGGTTTGGGGTTTGCTCATGCTACTTTTCCTTTTCTTTGTCCTTTTCACACTGCAATATAAAGGGATTTTGTTTTTAATAAAAAGGAATCTCTACTGCCTCAATTTGCCCTTCTTACAAACTCTGAAAGACCACTAGGGCAACCCTCTTTCTGAACATGGAAAAAATCCCTCTATATCATCTTGACAAGCAGCAATGTTTGTCTAGTGTGGATAATATCAAGTGTTATCCATCTGATTTTCCACTGCACTAGGGGAACCCTACTTATTAATGACTAAGCCATGAAGGAGTTCACATTCTATTCCAAGAGGCAGAACTGGATTCATTACAAATGTTAAAGGTCAACTCTGCAGAAGTATATTGAATTCCTTCCCAAGCTGGCTAGATAAAATAGTATTTCATAAGTGCCCAAATGATTTCAAACCATTCCCATATATTCATATGCGTAATGTATATCTAAAGAATAGAGGGGGGCAAGGGGGAGAGGCAGTGTGTGCGTCTGTGTATTTCTAATCTCTAGTTTAGAAACGTTCCTCTGGAATTTTTCCCAGGACATTTCAAAGCATTACTTTAAAGTTAACCACTACTCATCTAATACCAAGCCTGCTCATCTGGGAAGGACTTAGGTAATGCACACAGATGATATTCTGAAAGGAATTATACACAAAAAGTGAATCACAAGGGACACGATGGAGTGTCAATATGTAAACACTCCTCAGCAGTGTTACCTCCAAATCTACACTTCACATAGGCTGTGCGATGAACTTTATGCACAAGTACTGAAGCTGCCTATGTAAGATTTCAAGTCTAAAGATATTGCTATAGATCCTCCGATGCTGGGGCTGCTTTCTGCTGGTCCACTGACACCAAGCAGTTCCCCACTCTACATATTTAACTTTATGGAAAAGGAACTCTTACAAAATAGGTAGAGCTAGCATAACTACAAATCTGATCTCCCTTCTAAAGACATCACAGATGAAACAACATAGTTTAAAATAAAAGTTGACAGGGGTCACAGCAATTCCTTGATTCCACAGTTGATGTACTAAACATTTGGAACTACTGGCAGTTTGTGCAAGTACCAATGGCATCCTGGTACAGCAGAGGACCAGCAAAACATTCAGCTGACCCACACACTCTCCCCATCCACTATACCACATCTACATGGCACTCTTCAGCTGTGTCCAAAGATTCAGACTAATATTGTGGTATGCTGCAGACTCTCAAAACGAACAAAAAATATATTTGCAAGTGTTTTTCACCAGATTCAAACATCACTTATTTATTTTGGCTCAGAGCTGCTTTCAAGAAAAAAACACCCTGTTTTGGTTCTGCCGCACGCTATGTGAGATATCTATGTGGGTTGTAATAGCTTTTTTCATGCTGTACAAAATAACAAAGATCATTTTATGTGCTTATTCAGACTAGAGGAGTAGTCTCTTAACAATCTCAAATAATATTTTACAGAGGAGTTCATACTATTTGACATTTTATTCCATAGGCTGGACACTATTCACCCAAATTTTATCAGATTATAAACGTAACAGCTTAGAAACAATAGCGACATACATTTCTTTCAAGATGTCTTGCTTTATCTGCTCATTCAGACTAATCTTAAGCTTTCTGTTCTCAGCAGATGCAGTAAAATATTCAGATGTCCCACTGGAAACTTCTTCTTTCTGCTCCAAAAGAAAACACAGGTTTAAAACATGACACATCAAGCAACGATTATTCAACATTAAGCTCCATTTCTAATACTAAGACGTACAGATGTTCTTTATTATTTTGATCCAAGCAGTCTAAAAGAAATGGCTAAGTACAGAATTATTTTTAATCTTTTAATATTTGGGAGTCTAGTCAGTTCACTCCCTTTTCAGACTCCCAGCGAACATACTTCATATGCTAAAATATACCGCAAACAAACAAGACTGCAATGTAAAGGATGTAGCTTTCCAAACCATCTGAGGAAACTGTTGGCAAATATTTGACATCTTTGTGGCTCAAACTGTGACAAATGCCAGGAATCTCTGTTGCAGACAGGAGCATGTTTGTCAGTTTTTTTTCTGAAGAGACTGACTGGCGCAGTGGTCTATACACTTATTCTCAGAAGAATTCCCATAATTTTCCATACTTACAGAAAATATACAGAGTATTACTTACTCATTTAAGAAGGCAAGGGTTAAAACTTTTAATACTAACATTCAAACGCTCACAGCTTGTAGTGGTTGGCTACTACAGGACAACAGGGGAATTCTTTCTGGTCTCAGCTAACAGCAGTACCATAGTTTTATATAATATGAGATTGAGGCGAGAGGGAGGGAAGGAAAATGCTCTCTCTTCAAGCTGTGAGCATTTCCTTTCACAATGAAACAATCTCAATGAGGGAAGGGCCATTTGCTGACTTCACTATTAACAACCACATGCTTCAAAAAAGTATCATCTCTGAGGCTAGGGAGAGGAGGAAAAAAAAGTGGCAAAGTCAAGAAGAGAAGAGGCTTTGTGTATCTCCTTTTCTTTGATAACATTTCTTAATCAGGCTGAATAATGCAACTTCTGACTGGGGCTCATCAAACACAGGGACTGCTTCTTTATGCCGTCTCAATCTGCACTGTGAACCTAGTGCAGTGGAGCCAGGCAGTATGAAAGAACCGAAGCACAGAGGGACAGCAGAGGCACGAGGCCAAAGCATGTACATGACTGCTGCCTGGAACACCGCTCAGAAACCTGTCACTTACACAGGATTAAGCCCTGCCCATTTTATTTTAAGTTTTATAGACGAGGAGGGTAAATCCCACCTCTACTCCAGAAGAATAAGTCAGTGCAATCAGCTTCCTGTTTTGTAAGCAGAAAGAGGGTAATCAGGCAAAGAAAAAGGGCCATTTTGACTGTTTAAAAAACTACAGCTGTTTTGAGCCTTCATTTCAGAGGCAAATTGTGCAAATCTTTTTGTGTGTATTAACAGACACATGAAGTTCTGTGCTCTGATGCTGCAACACGTGTGCTTACAGTAGGCACAAAACACATGGGACATACATGCAATGTGATTTCAACCTCAAAAATCAAGCCTAACTAGTTTAATCTCAAGGATAAATTGCTGCTTCTATTCTTGCTAGAGACATGGATGCCCCTTGACTTAAAACATCTTTGTATTTTGTAAGCTATTAAAAAAGGGACTATCAAGATACTAATGAGCTTTGTTAATTTTGGAAGGCATAGACTCTAAGGTCTGTAGAAACTATTCTGATTTCCAGTAACATTTGCTGCTCAGACTGAAGCTTCTTGCACAATAATTCGGTACCGCAGCAGTCAGAGAGCACTCTTACTTAGCCAAAGAAGTACACGCAGAAGCATTTGAACTTCCCTCGTTGTGATTTATGGTAACTGGGGAAGCTAATTACATTACATCTGCTTCAGCCCTCAGCTGAAGACCTCAGGGAGGCAGACTGCGATAGGATCACCAGTCCACAGAGATGATCCTTCTAGATGTGGTAAACAATGGGTGGAAAGCAGCACTTTGTACAAAATCCCCTGTGCCGACGCAGAAAGGAGGGTTGTGGACAGTTCCTATCCACACATCCTTACTACTGCAGGTAGGCAGTAACTTAGTTTTAACTTGGATCACCATGTGAGCAGGGAATGGTCATTGCCTGGAATGTGCAGTCATTGCAGTGTGTGATGAGCAGACCCCGGAGAGAAGCAAAGACAACAAAGCCATTTCGCTTCTGAGCTGAGTCAGAGTGGAAGTTAGTGGGCCAGAGGTGAAGGGCAAACACATTCCCTCACTACACTATCGTCAAGCTTTTGTTTTGTTTTCCAATAATTTATCGCAGAATGTAGTGACAGAAAAGGGTTAAGGCATTAAAAAATAAAAAATCAAAATGATTTATATGTGAAACACTTCTGAACATGCCCTCTAAGTACAGTAGATTTTCCCCTTGGAACCACACCCTGTAAGAGCTGTATTTTGAGAGCTGAACAATTAACATAAGGCATATGAGTCAGTCTTTGAAAGACTCTGTGGGAACCAGAGAGCCTTTTGCTATTAGGAGTGATGTAAACTCCCTAAGGCTGGAGTAAGTCCACAATAGAATGCAAAGAGAGTCATAAATAACAACAATGGGCACTCCATATACTACTAAGACACTCAGCCATTACTGGTGATACTTCCTTTATTTTCTTTATTAGACTTAATAATTTTAGTTAATTAAAAAAAATAAAAAACCGTGCCTGTTTTGGGAATACGATTTATTTCCTATGGGAACTCCAGAACTTGTTAAAGAAAGAAAAAAAAAGCTAATCTGCTCTCATCCTGTCTAGTAATCCCAAATTCCTTTTAGGCAGTGAAATAATTAAAGAAAAATATTCCAGGCATAAAAAGGAGGACAGCAGAAGCAGACATCATATAAACAATGACACCATGACAGAGAAAAACGTCAAAGCACCGCCAGACTTGTGACTTGACTCTGAAAGAGCTGCAGGGAGTGGGATTGCTGCGAACAAATTAAAACCACATTTCTTGGCAAATTGTTAAAGACAGACATATTTACATTTGTATAGAGACTGGGTGGGCACAAAAGATTAAAATGCTTCTTTAGCCCTTGAACTGCCAAGTTCTATTAGAAATCTGTGCTCTTAAAATCCTAGGGTAAGCTCGCTCCTTTTTGTCACTAAAAGTCAGCAAAGAAGGGCCTGCAGAAATTAAGCTTACAAAGACTTCCTAGCCTACCTGTTCATAACATTGACCTCACAGAACCTACTCTGAAGACCCTTATCCAAAGGGATGCCTGGAAAAAAAGAATTCTCTGCTAAGACCCGCACAGAAACATGACTGCTAGGCACAGGATATACTCACTTTAAAGCTTGTCAAATTGAAAATCCATTCTTTTACTACCTATATACCTGCTCTAACTCAAAATCAAAAAGAAACTCTCAGAAACATCACAAAGTGGGGTGACTACCAACTGCAGCTCTCACCAGGACAACCCAGTCTCACAATACAGCAGTAAACACCTGCAAAGTAACTATCTATGGATGCGCACTTGTCAAGAATCCTCACAACTCACTATCCTGAAGAATAAAAGCTTTGGCCTTTTCACAAGTCAGCCTGGTAATACTGCTCATACAAATATTTTTTCAGTCGAGGGTTTAGGATGTTGGGCTGAAAGAAAAATTTTCAGACTGAACAATGCCACCCCCTTCCCTCCTCTGGTTGGGGTTCATATTTTCCAGTTATTTCCTATTACACTAACGGTGGCACATGCTTGTGTACCAATCAAGTAACACTATGGGATAATTACATTTCATGTCTGGTTAAAAGAAACAAACCACATTGTTCCCGAGCTGCACTTATCAATGTGGCTCAACTTGCTCATCAAACAAACTTAATAGAAAATATCAATAGGTCCAATAAATCATATTTAGTATCAAAGCGCCATATAGCCGTCCCCACTGAGGCCCCATACAGCACATGCAGTGAGACAGCACCTAATGTCAGGCTGAATATAACAGTGCTAATGAAGCAAGGATATAAAGTATTATCCCAGTCACACATAATTGAATAAAATTAGAATCAGTAAAAGAAATGAAACAAATGCTTATTCTTGGGAGCTTTATGTGAGCTTGCATTTGTATGATATTTCTTAATGTCACTTGAGCAGCATCATGAGCTCAATCATATAGGCTAATCTTTAGGTTTCTAAATGGTTATAACAGATGACCATCAGATCAGAGAGGTCATACAGGACTCCCTGCATGCTGGTAAATAGAAAGGGGCGACTTAAGCAGGTGGGGAGGCTTGTCAGTGAAGAATGAACAGGTACTATAATCTGATAGAAAACAGACAAGGGCAGGACTTTGGGTCTAGTCTTGTGCCCTATCCTGTCTGAAGAAAAATCTTCCGATTACGTCTCATTTCATGACTCCATGACAAATTTTTCAGTGTTTCCAACGTAGCAACTGATCTGTCCTACAGATGCTACTTATGAACGCCTACCCCACTGTAAAACATTCCCAGTCATTTCCCAAGTACAGAAAGAAATAGCATTCTCAACCTGAAATACTGTTCCTTGACTGGACTTGCAGAATATTGCTCTACATTTTAAAACTGGCTGTCCTGTTCTGTGTGTCAGAAAGGTGCACGAAAAAACAGCAAGGATGACTTTCCACACTGTACAAGGGTGTACCCATTCACCATCTGAAGCAGGTACTTTTAAGGAATGCTGATGGTTTTGAAATACATTCTTCTGAAAAAGTTGAAACTAGAGAAAATGGCATCTCTCCAGTGTGTAACCTGCTAATAGCATAGCACAGAACGCAAAATCTAATACCCTGATCAGCCATCTGCATTACCTACTACCAACATACATTTTGATTCCAGTCTGCAGGTTCTCAACTACAAAGCTTTTGCTCATCAAGAGTCCCTATGGTCTGCACTGTTTAGTCCAAGATTTGGCCCAGTGTCCAAAGGACAAGATCTGAACCCGAGTTTCTCACTTGATACATCACTCCTAGCAATTCCCCACACTCCAAAGGCATGGTTTAGAGCAAGCGTCTCCTATGAGGAAAATTCCTTCTTGCTGTTCAAGTAGTCTTTTTTTTTTCTTTTTTCTTTTTTTTTTTTTTGGGGGGTGGGGGGGGAGGGGATGGGTAATGATATTTTGGGTATAGCAGAAATCCCAAACTGTTCTGAATTTGGGAAATTCCTCTAGGTTTACATTTGAACATTTGCTGAATAATGGAAAATAATAGAAAAATTCCTGCAATAAAAATAAATAAAAATAAGCTGCAAATGGCATAAAAAAACTGTGATACTATATTAAAAAATCAAAGTTACAGGGGCAGCTGTTTAAAACTTGACATGTGTAGTACAGGTAGAAAGAACATTCATAAAGCTTTTTCTAAAGGCACGGAAGGTGCTCCCGAAACAAATGATTTATTTACATACTCAGAAGCACGTGATACACTCTGTGTGTATTTGCTTGAAGGCAAAAAGTGTTAAAATTAATGTTAAGTAATTGAGCTATTAATCATTCTGATTTTATACACTGATGGTAGAAGACTCAGATTCTATCTTCTGAGAGAATGTCCACTGATAAGAAGGAGGAAAAGACAATAGCTTTTCAAAGAAAATAACCTCTTGTAAGGACACTAAAAAAAAAAAAGCTTTTTTTTTTTTTTTTTTAAGAAAAACAATGTTTTAAAAACATGCATCTTAAGCCAACCTTTGTAATCAATTTTAAGGTTTCTGCCTCTATTCATTACAACAAACACATACAAAACATGTATATGTTATATATAACACATACTTTAAAGACCTTTTTAATAAAATAAGACAACAGCAATTTTATATGGAGCTCAAACCCATCCCGCAACATACGAAACCATGAGAGAAGGAATCTACTGGTAATCATCACATGAGTATTTGGAAAAGTAAGGCTCTTTACAAAAAAATCTACACAGAATACACCTTTTTTTTTTTTTTTTTTTTTTTTTTTTCTCCAAACAACTGTTCTCTTTATACAATTAAAATAGCATTTAAGAACCGTAGGATACCTTGGAAAGAATCACATATTCTTGATCTTGTTGGCTATATACAAGCAAAATATGTAACATAGGCAGAACCACACAGCCTAGGGAAGAATTACTGTTCAACAATGTAGCTGATGTTTTAGCTTGGTTTCCAGAACAAAACACTCAGTCCCCCCAAGCCCCCAAGATTTCTGAGCTCACACTGTGGTCTGGTCCTTCCAGATAATTTCTAAACCTACAGGCCGATCTCATGCAAATACGACAGACTCACCAAGGCCTCAAAGCCAGTCAGCTGTTACATGTTTACAGAAAAGTGAAAATGAGGAAACAACTTTCCAATTTTTAATGTTTTAAACCCTTATAAATGTCTCCACAGAGGGAAGTTCAGTTGTTGCAGGAGACCAGAGCAGGGACTGGGGTCACTCAGGTGGATGGGGCATAGGAAATATGCCAGGAAATCAGTGGCCAGGAAATGTGCCAGGAAATATTAAATTCTCATGGATGCACAGTGACTAAATAAAACCTTTAGCTCACTGTAGCTTTAAACATTATCAATGCCAGCTTTCCACACTGCACCTTTGTTGGAGGTGCCCATCCTCTCAAAGTTTGCCAGGAGCAAAGAACATAATTCAACAAACAGCCTAGAATCTGAGCTCAAATCCGCATTAACCACCAGGATAAATTGGGACAGCAAGAGCATGAGGGGAGAGCAAAATGAGGGAGGTGAAAGGATGATGACAGATGATAATATCTTAAATAACCACAAGGCTTTGACAAATGAGCTCTTGTGAGCACTGTTAAGTAGTTACATTTAAATCAACTGGATTACTCTTATAAGAAGCAACTACTAAAATCAGTAAAAGATTACTCAATTTGTCCCTCCTTTTTGAAGATTGCTTCATATGGAAATCATTTTATGTGCTTAATCGTTTATGCTCAAGCTATAGGACCCTCTGTACTACTACTACCCTTCATCTGTATTTTGCACTGAGGTACATAATGTCCTAATGAAGAGGTAGGTATTCAACTTGCTTACCGGCATTAAGACAATTCAAGTATTATTTTTTATTTAATTTCTTATATACATTCAAATTCTGCCTCCATTTCAGATAAATAATGCTATTGAACAAAGATTTTCAAGTCAGTTCCACGTAGCAGTATCTTGGCCTTTTTCCAGAGATCTTAGTTTATTCAACTCAGCAGCATGCATGAACACTGTAATTGCTCTTTTCAGTAAAGTACTTTGCATTTATCGACAGATGATTTTCATTTACAGTCCCAATGCCCTTTACTCATCTCTGTGAGCGTTTTCTGAAATTCTCCGAAGTCTTCTTGACTAATTGAAATAACCATGTCAAATTTCATTTCATCATTTGTCCGCTTCTCTGGAATATTAAACAGCTGATAGCTATTATATTTTCGCCATGCAAAAAATAAATCAGTCAGTTTGTAAGCTATACGAAGAAACCAAGACAAGCTCAGACAAATCTCACTGAGGCAACCTCCAGCACTGCCACCCTCAGGTATCCTCCCTCCCCTTTCACAGGAGTTTCCTGCCCCCACAGCAGGGCTGGCAGAAGGGAGCGCACACACGCACGCCCAGCTGCTCCTGCTCCCAGTTCACAGCGTTAGCTTAAAGCCCAGCAAAGTTTGGTTTGCATGAATCCCTAGGACTGATACGTGGCAAGATGAGGTGCAAGCACACGGACCTTTTGGCAAACTCTGTTATAGGAGTTTTAATCTCCAAGGAGAAAAGGCAGACAGCTGGGAAAAAGGGAATATTTTCAAACTGTCGTAGCTTTCTTCTTTATGATTGAGTAAAAAATGTTAGTATCATTACTTTGTGACGTAAATTATCTGAAAGAGCAGTCTTACAATATAAGATAATTTAAAGCTACACTGACATTGAAAGGGAAGTTTCATCCCTGCCCAACACATGGTTCAACAGCAGCGTTTATGCAGCCGCACGGTGAGAGCCTGGCCACCAAAGCTATCCAGCTGAAAGCTAACCATGCAAAAAACAACCACCAAAAAAAAAAAAAAGAAACAAAACTTGTTTTCAGAGGAATCAGTGAACTACTCCAGCTCTCCACACATGCCAATACTGACAGATGCTGAGCACAAGAATGCAGGGCTCAGAGAAAGGAAGAGAAAGCAGAAGGGACTGCATGTTTCAGCATCAGCTCAAGCTGAATATGAAGGATGAGAACAAAAAGACGACAAAATCTGGAAGTATCAAAAGCGGAAAATCAGAGAAAAGCAAATCTTTAGCTGTTCCACTATGTGGTATGCAGATATTGTTTGTTAGTTTGCATTTTCCCTTCTCTGCCATTTAAAAGAAGCAAATGCCCTTCATACAACTACCAAACTACAGTGTAACAATATTTTCCTCTATATACATTTCCTCTAATAACTAAATAAAAGTTATGTTATATGAAAACAAATGAAAACTTGATTTTATGAAATTTAAAACAGGCTAGTGAAACTGAAGAACACAGCAAATATTACAACAAAGGTTAATATTATATGCGTTTTGGATGTTACTTGCAAACAAAGGTAGCTATCAGCTGCTACCTAAAGGGGTGATCTTGCTCTCTTCGTCTCACTTTTTGTGTTGTCATCAGCAACTCTGTGGTTATAGGACGAATTGGTTCAGTAAACGGGTGTGATGGAAAACTAATTCTCCAATTAAAAGAAAAAAAAACAAAACATAGACTTCACAAATATGTCATATTCTGCTACATCAACTCAAAGAACTAATTCATCCTCTACTAAAGAATCATTTGGTTGGTCCACTATAACCAGAAATGAAAGGGATATGTAGCTGGAACTGGAGGGAATATGGACTGACTTGTTGGTCGTAACCCATCACTACAACAGTTTAACTCTGGTGTCATAGATACACACGCAGTTTCATGCCAAGATTAGCACTTTATACATTGCAATTTGCATGACTGTATTTCACAGCATTTCCTTCTTCCCCTACTCAATCTGATATCACTTAATAATAAAAGTATTAAGATAGATTTCACATAAAATCGTCTTACTAAATTGCAAATTGCTCCTGCCTGAAAAAATGGGTTTCCTTTTCATTCTATGTTCCAACAGTCACACTGTTGCAGCAGTGCATGCTCTAATACTAAGTTTCATGTTAATTACAGCTAAGAGTACATGTTTTCATGAAAGGACCAAAAGCCTCTTCCCAGCATAATCAAAATTCACGCAAATTATGTCCCCTGCACTCTCGTAATAGTAGTTTCAATAAAAGAAAATTCTGTAACATGCATAAAGTATGTCACAATGACAGTTCATAAAATCAGACATGCATGAAGATGATGAAATGGGTTGTTTTTATTTAAAAAGCACAGGGCATACCTTTAGCATTTTTCTTCTTCTACTGTACCTATTTTTTGTTTTACTTTGTTTTGTTTTTAAGAGGAACATTCTGTTTGGAAAACAGTTTTAAATTTTCTATAATTTTCTTTGCAACTTAACAAGGCTCAGTGGAAACTGAGATCTTTTTAGTCAAACCAGGATCCCCTACTATCCACTTTTTCTGATTTTATATGAATAATAATTTCAAATTTCCGTCATTAGCTTAACCTCCTTCATGCTTTCCCTACAACTGCTTCCTCTCATAGATTCCAGTATAAAGCTGATGTGGTTATCAATGAATACACCATTGTTAGCACATTTTTAAATGCTCACAAGCCTCCATAAGCCTTCCACCCATTTCCACTGTTTCTTCAGATAACCTATTTCCAATTTTCCATTTTAGCTCTCTACATAATAATCATGAAAATGTCGTCATTTTTACAGAAATGACTAATCTCTCTAGAGCTCTTTTACTTCCTTGGGTTTCCTCTTTTGCCATGTTCCCAAAGCTGTCTTCTTTTTCAAGATAAAACTATTCAAGATTACAAACATAGTTTTGTAAAACAGGAAACAATGGCTTTACGTTTATACTTAGCATTAATCAGCCCAGCTATTCTTCCATCTTTTCCTTAAGACTTCCAATTTGCTTATGCATTTTCAATAACTTGCTCTGTTTCTTTAAACAAGATTTCCCTTCTTCCAAAATGATAACTACTGCCTGCAGCCTGTTTCTTAGATATGGCCACAGGAACACCCATTTCTAAACAGATTTTAGAAAATAGAAAATTAAATATCAATAGATTTTCTTTATTTTATTTCAACTGTACTCCTTAGAAGTGCTCTCAAATCTTCAATTAACTTAAACTGCTTTAGCTAATTTGACAGAGACTGCCTAAGCCACCTTTTTCTTGGTCTTACAGGATGCATCGCAGAAGGCTTCAAATTGCTTTTCTCAGCAATTGATGCTAAGGTTTGTGCTTGCGAATATCTCAAAACCAATCTAATTATGAATTTTCCAAAGATGTGGGATATAAGATTTTTTTTTTTTTTTTTTTTAATCTGGCTACAATTCCTGACAGTCTTGATTCAATCACTCTCTATTCCAGGAGAAACAAAATAGCTTAAAAGACAGTGAAAAGACGAAGGACAAAGTGCTGAAGATAGATGAAAAAAGAGTTGCAATAAGTGAAAGAAATACATATCAGGCTGACATAAAATTGGTTCAAAGTAATTGGAAAGGAAGGCATTGAGCCTGACTTGTCTTGACAGAGCTCAGGAAAGAATGTTTGACCCAAACCATAAAACTTCATAAAAGTAGTTGTAAAACAAAAATGAAAATTGTTAAGCCTTGACTAAGTCAATCGCAATGACAATAAGCAACACTGAAATGTGACAAAGTCTCCATTAACACAGAGTCAACTGCTTTTATAAAACACAGATAGACCCTCAAACCAAGGGTGTAAGCTGATTAAACATTTAAAAGAACTAGAATACAACATTATGAAATGATTCAAACCCAAACAACAGACAGAGGAAAACAAAACATATGCCTCATTTTTAGCCCATGACAGAATACACTGGAGTCTATCAACAGAAAGGTCTTCTGGGTGGTCTTTTGCAGTCTACTTTGGAGATCAAGCACACTCAGGGCTAAATTGCATAGGGAAAAGCACACACGCAGTGCAGATCCTTAGTCTTTGCTTCTGGATTGACAAAAACCTGAAATTATCCCTCAGTGGCAACCAAACACCCTCCCAGTTTGGCAAAGCACTGAACTGTAGTCTAGGACAAACCTGGTATTAACATGCTGTAGAAGTATTGGGTCAACAAAACAGTCTGCAGTGGGTCCTTTAAGTTAGTATGACAAGAGTCAGGATGATTCTCAAAAACATTTGCTGGGAGTGTGTTCCCTTTTTGTTAGTTCTTCAAATCAGCGATAATGGCTTAGGGATAGCTTTATCTTATTCTCTGCTACCAATACACCGCACTGACCATGCCAGCCAGTTCTGTGTGCGCCTCTTGCATCTGTAAATACAGCAAACTCCCAAGGCTTTATTATTGTTTAGGGTATGATCCCACAACAGAGATTTTTGTTTGTTCTTTACTGGTTGTTGTTTTTAAACACAAAAATGCTTGAAATCCCTTTTTAAACAACTAGGAGTTGCCATAGACCAGATGGATTTTTCAAATAGTCAAGCTGAAGTCCATATTTTATTTTTCATTTACCTTCTTACTACACAGAGTCATGTGAAATAAACTAAAAAAAAAAAAAAGCTTTAATCTGTTATTTTATGGAAAGAAAAACAAAATACACATACTAAAGGAGAGAACTTGATATCTCATAAGAGCTACTTAAACAAGAAAGAAATAATTATTTCTTACTCAAAACACTAAGACAGGATTTTCTACTTAAAGCATCTAAATAGTTTTTCAAGATGATCCTGAAAAGTAATAACTTTCCAAAACAGCAAAATCCTTCTAAAGTTATATTTTTTTCTGTGAAAGAGAAAAACATTTCCTTGTTCCTTCATCTTTTAATGATATTTACCGGTTTAAGAATCAAGATAATATGCATTTAGTATAACAAATACAAATCTGCTTGATATGAAAAAAAATACTAAGTACAAGGTTTAGATTTTTTTTTAAGGTGTCAAGTATATTTTAACATACCTAACAGCAACTAATAAAACATACATAGAACTCAGCATATAATTCTGACTTATTGTGAGCACAGAAGAGGCTGCCTGCCATATAGCAGGCCACCTGGGTCAATGTGAACACTCCTGAGACAACCAGCAGTTAACTGCAGCATAAAATTCATAAGCTTTTGACCCTGATAAAGCCTTCAAGATGAAATATTTAAGCAGAATAGTTTATGGTATTTAACTATACACCAGTGCCTTTTTCTCCATAAATGCTTGGGGATTTTTTTTTTCCCAACAGGGCTAGCACTGATCCATATGAATTGTTTTGCAGAACAAGTGCTAGGAAAACATACAAGAAAGCCACTGACACTTGAAACTGACCCATTATAATCTTGGAAAGTAAAGTATTACAAGGACAAAATACAAAGGAAAAAAGAGATCTGTAAAACAAGGTGCCTTATGCAACTCAGAAAATGCTGAGCTTCCAGAAATCCCCATTCTCGTCTGCTTCAGACAATTACTTCAGAATGTCTTTTTGAATAGGAGATTTTGGTTCCAAGATAACATTCACAAATACGCAAATAATTACAACTACATATAAACATTCATCTTACCACTGTAAAACAAACCAGAAAAATTATAGAACAGTTTTGTACATACCAATGCACCCTCTTCACATGTCCAAGCATTTGGATTAAATTCAAGTTTACTGACACAAACTACAAATTTGTCTGGAAACACACGTAGCTCTATGCAAAAAAGAATTAAAAAGAAGATTGTAAAAATTAAACTCGTATTCTGACATGCATGCATTTTATTTTTGTAAAGAAAAGATGGTGTAAATGGCGCAATAACTCACTTCATGCCCTCCACTGCTTGCTTGTTTATTTTCAAGATCACATCACTGATTTTTTATTATTTTTTTGCTTTTTTAATCCTTAAAAATAAAATAAAATCAATACGTCAGTTTAATTCCCAAGAGAACAGTCACTGCTGCAAATTAGTCCAACCACACCTCTGAACAACTATACTAGACAGAACCAAGAGAAAAAAACACTTCACAATGATTTATTTTGTGCTATTCTGGTGATTAGTCTTTTCATAGCAAAAGCTACAAATTGTGTTTGCAGTACAGCACAACATATTCAATCAGCACTTGATACAAAAAATCAGCATAAGACCAAGTGTTTCCAACACTGACTATAGTGATTTTGAAGTCACTAAATAAATTAGTTAACTGTTACTGAATTACGTATTTTACTCAAGATCACATGGTTTGTTGTGAACACACCCAAGTTGCTAGTAACAGAGGATTGAAAATGGAAGGGTTCTCAGATTAAAACAGACCAAGCATAGCTTTATTCAACCCCTGGAAATGATATGCAAAGAGGAAAGCTGGATACTTTATTTGACATATCTGGTAATTTCCAGATCAACACCTTCATATTTTCACCTGAACTTTTTCTCCCTTTCTTTCTTAAGACAATTACTAGATTTTAAAGTTTGCTGTACTTCCAAAACAAAACACAACACCCTATTTTCTGGGACAGGAAGACACAGCATGCAGAAAGATACCCAGGAGGCTGACCTCAGAGATTTTTGTAAAGTATCTCCACATAATAAATGGAGTACACTCAGGATGTACATAATTCACCAGTGTGGGTCATTTATGTGGTCAACTGCTTCTCTAGAAGGCAGTGCTCCTTCACCACCAGCACGTGTCCAATAGTATCCAACTAACCATTCCAAGTGCTTGCCAGCATTGGCTTTGCTAGAGTAATTACTATGAAAGATGGGGGTGTTAAAACTGACTATCTTGTACTTGCGTTTGGTTGAAGAAGTGTACACAGAGACCTCAGATGCATGTTTGTTGGCAAAACTACTTGTTAAGCTACTGTAACTGGATAAAGAGTATGATGAGCCTTTCAGAAATACCGGCTCTATAGGCAAAACTGTTTCCAAGGAAATATTCATCCTGTGCCTTATGATCAGACTGCTGTTTCTCTGCTTGTATCCTCAAGACGTGAGAAGCCACCCCCAAAGTTCTTGTACGATGGCTTTCAAACTGACACAGACCGCTTCCAAATGAGATGCAAAAGAAAAGCTGGACAGCTATTGCAAGGACTGAATTTGCTGTGCATGGTTCCAATAATCATCACTTTGTAAAGCTGACTTTGGATACTGACACACCATTTACAGTATGCAAGATTCTTTTTCTGTTAGGCCAAATGTCCATTTTTTGTCTGTGAAACTACAGATGTATCTTACTGAAATGAGACACCGGTATCAAATTATTTTGTGAGGCTATTCTTCTGGTAGTTATTGGCAGTGAAACCCAGCAAAATGAAGTTTCTCTCTTGCTAGAAACTTTGTGTAGAAAAAAAATTTGACTGCGGAATCAAAGCCTTTCTTTTTAGCAGCACTACTACAGCAAGTTCATTCCAGTTAGCAACTTTTATTGTCATACTGTATGACAATCTCACTTGCTGATTAACAAAATGAAAGTATCTTTAGGCACAATGATATTTGATTGACACTTTAAAAAGGCCGGAATTTAATATACAGAAAACAATGCCGTGCTGAGGCACTAGTGCACAATCTATTGTTCCAGGAGACAGGGGGAACAAGTTTGATGAAACATTTAAAATAACACTGCAATGGATTAAAAACAGTTGGTATTTGAAGAGATTTAAACACTGACGAATCCAATGAATTCCTATAAAAATAGGAAATACCTTAAAATACTATTCAAGTAGTCAATATTTTTAAAGGAACATGAAGAATTTTTATTATTATTATTATTTTTTAATATGAAAAGCTCAACACAAAGGGCAGTGATCATTACAGCTCCTCTTTATTGCTGTTGGCAGGACAGGATTGATATCATTTCCTTACAGAGCATCTTGGCTTGAGAAGACTTGAAAAAAGATCTGGTCCAATGACATCACCTAAGTTAAGGTTTTATAGCACTGAGCCGAATGAAAGCTTTTTCTTGCATGCACTTGTACTACACAGTTGATGTCACAAGACACTCAAGCAATAATGAAGTGATTCATACTGCAACCTCTGGTTGATTCACCCTGCAGAGACTCAGTAAAATGCTGAGTCTCATCAACTTTCAGAATTTGGTGTGGCTTAGCTGATTACCCTGGGGGCAAGGTATACAAAAATTTAAAATTAAGTTAAAAAAAAAAAATCCATCATATGGTAGGAAACTCTTCTCATTTTTCAGCAAACATCCCCTTGAGAAAAAAAGTCAAGCTCCCAAACAGATCTTGATTAAGCAGACCAAAATTTAACAACTATTAGTTTGCATCCCTTTTTTTGCCCTCCATTTTGCACAGAATTTTAAGTAATATTATTAGAAAATGATTTCTTACCACGATAATGTTTCCCTACAGCACAACGGAGATTAACCCATCTCTTCATAAAATAGGCAGTAATGTGAAAACTGTTGGCTGCAACATAAAACAAAGAGATAATAATAATAAGTGTAAAGGTACATCAGATATTTTGGTCTCAAAGTGTTGCACATCTAAAAAGATAAGATTGGTTGAGAGAAAGAAGCTGCAGCTCAAGAAAACATATCTTTAAAGAAATATTTTTTAAAAAAAAAAAAACTACTCATATTGAAATCTCAAGAAATTCATACCTGGAACAGGAGGAAGAAAAAATCTAAACAACCTACTAAACTTCAAGTTCTGGTACACAACCAGAAACATAGTTAAGTCAATTAACTGATCACAGTTGCTATCCACTTAATAAGCTACTGCCTCAGTCATTAGTCCACAAGGCTAGACGCCTAGTTACTGCTATGTTTTCATTCATATTCTACACAAAAACTACGGGCAACCTTTTATTTAACTGCATTTAACTACTTTCTGGAGGAAGACGACATGCTCAAAGCTGATACAAAAAATGCCGGCTATAAAAATCCACAAGAGGCCTAATTATCTCCACTTGCATTGAATTAAGCGAGAAATGCATACATTTAGCCTCCTCAATATCCACAAGCACACAAAGCTAGCCTGGCTGCCCCAGCGATACCTGTAATGGACACAGAGGTTTCTTCAGTTTCCATTCCTGAGAATGACAGAAATCCTTGTGCACCAGGAGCATAAGAAAAGGACAGAAAGGATTATATTACAGCAAAGAGACTCCAAGACTAGAGCTAAGGAAATCAGCTTTTACTTTTGTTCTACTTTAATTCCCAAATGACCCTGGGTAAATCAGGACTTGATTCATAAAGGTATTTAGCAACTTAACTCCCACTGAAATTGAAAGAAGTGAGAACCTGTGACTCCTCCTCCTCTGTCTCCTCTGTAGTCTCTCCTTACACCTCAGTAAAATTAATTTGCAAAAGGCAATTAATGACATTTCCCCTGACTCTGGTGGTTCTGCAATACTTATAATGGTGCTCTTTCCAAGACAGTCAGCTACCCTAGATGCAATTACCACTTAAGTTCAAAAATCAAGTGCTACTGCTGTTCTCTCCAAACATTTAACAGGATGTAAGAGAAGCCCATGTGCTCCTTTCCCAATCCCTGGAGCAAGTGCTAAAGCACATCGTATTCCTAAATACAAAATAAAATATGCATGTCCTCTCCTGCACGGTCTGTAGCTCTCCTACTTGTACTCCAGATCTCCCGGAGCTCACCATGCAGTGCTGCTCAGCATCAGTCCTCATTAAGAACTATAGGTATTGATCATAATCCCTTTGAAATTTATCAGACATCTTTTTTTCCTTCCCCTCAGGAAGATACTGAAAGTATCTGAAAATTTGACTTCCCTTTAAAGATCAAGTCAAGATTCGACAAGTTAAACTATCCTTTGAAAACGATGAGTGCTAAAGAAAAAATTGGATGTAATCCACCACCTTTATTAACTGTATATTTATGAACACAATTAAAGAAAATTACTTTAGCAATTTCCAGTTTGGCATCCATAATTCTTTAACATTGGTAGGATTAGCCAAATCAAGGAATTTGCTCTTCACATAAATAAGTTATCAGTGTGGTGATAGCATTTCCACTGTGATCTCTATCATGCCAAAAAAAGTAACATTCCCAGAAGTACAACTCTCCAAACAAATTTCCAAAACCAGGAATGGAAGTCTTTCCACCTCCGTGTACCTGAAAAAAATACTTTTCTTGAGAAAGAATAGAAATGAAAAAAGCATGAATTTTTTGCTTTTACTCAGAGAAGAGCACAATACTTCATTTATGAAATTCTTTTGAGAAGCAGGTGACACATACATCTGTGTATTTGTCTTGCTATCCTGGTGTTCTGAGAAGTTATGCACTTAATCATATTTGATTGACTAATGGCCTAACAAAGTTTAAAATTCTTCTTCAAGGCCCTTGATTCAGCCAGTTACTGTTCCCTGGAGCAGAACACCTACCTCCAATCTATCAAAATATATGCATAAGAGATGCAGAGAGCTTCACACTGTTTTTGCAGTGTCAGCTCAGGTCTGACAGTATTGTAGAGCCCTCATGGGGAGCTGGCACCCAAGCTAATATGCTCTGCCTGGAGGGACTAACACTAAAGAAGAATTTTTGTTTCCACGACTATCCGCTGCTTGACTTTGCTGAAAAAGCCAAAGCAGGTGATTTGCTGGTACTTATTGCTAATAGTAGAAAAAAAGTTTAAGATGCATTGCATTCAAAATACCTATATTTTGAAACTATCCTTCAGCTACACTTATCAAATGTTTCGAAACCTCTTGTATGCGACATCTAATCCAACCCATAAAGTCAGCTCGAGTTCATAAACTTCCCAGTATTAAAATTGTCAGGATTATTGCAGAACTATAAAAACCGTGATACCGTCTTTCTGCTTCCTGCAAGAGAAATCTATTATCCAATTAAGCACTCTGCTTCAAGGAAGAAGCAGCTAAAACATAAGCCCCACAAGGGCACCTTATCTCACAACCTCATGCACCTTGCAGGTGTCTGTTTTTTCTTTTCTTTTTTTTTTTAAAATAAACTTTCTACAGTTACTCAGCATGAGTCTCAATCTGCTCTCAGCTTCAGACTTGTTCACCACCAGCTCTGTTTATATACTAGCATATGCTGATGTTGATTTAGGGCAAGCCGTGAATTATGCTCCAGGAAAGAAAGCCAGCGTATACTGTGCGAGCATCAAAAGCTGCTTGTCACGCTGTCTGTAAGGAGGGACCAAGTGAGATGTACCAAATAATCCAGCATTAACTCATTTTAAGTGCACTGTAGAAGGTTTACCCTCAAGCTACAAAAGACTTTTGCAGCCAGTAAGAGAAATTTCACAGATCTTGGGATCAGTAAATCTACTCAGCCTAGCCTTCAGGTTCCTCTTCATCATACAATGCAGACATAGCTCCATTTTGTAGATTACCAACAGAGAAGTAGAACTATAAATTTTCTTACTGGTCTGTAGTTTTTTTTTTTTTTCTTCTGAACTGTGCACCTAAAACATCAGATCCCAGTTTCAAAAAACAAACAAACAAACAAGCTAAACCAAACTACAACTCCAGAGCTCCCAGATGTGACTGAATAAAAGTAATTGTAGAACAGCCACAGCTCACTCTCAGCTGTAACATGCACCAGTGAGTGCTGCCTTTTAGGGGAATGGTAATTTGCCCTGCCTGTTATTATTCAGAGTCCCAAGACACTGAGAGGAAGTATCAGACACTGACTCTGTGCTGTAAAACTATCCAGCACCGCTTGTTTGCCGAAGGAGTAAGAGCCAAGCTGCCTTGAGCTTCCAGCGGGCTGCCAAGAGGCGGCTGTGGTACAGCGTCCAGCAGCGGGAAGCCCTCTCCCACGGCTATTCGAGCCTGCTCATCTGGAGCCTGGGAAAATGCCTCTGAGCTGCTGAGTTATCTGGAGCAGCCTGGCAGGTGTTCACCTCCCAGCGGAATCGGGCACCTGCATGGCTCCGCAACCAACTTGGGGCAAGCCTTTGCCAAAGCCACAGCTCAGGCCTGAGGAGTGTGATTGCCCCCCAAAAGCTTCCATATCCGAGAGGCACCAATTTCTCATTGCACAGGGGTTTTACACCAGCATTAAACACAAATAACAATAAATAAATAAAACAATTTTTTCTCCTAGCCTAGGCATTTCATGTTTCTAACAGATTATCCTCGTCTAGGACTGCCTCTGTTCATAAAGTAAGATCACAGATCCTTGCAACAAATGTTAAAAAAAGATGAATTTCTTTGGTTACGACTTGAAAATAAATAGGTGCATTAGGGCTTTCTGAAATATTGTATTGTACATTAAAAAAAAATCTACATTTTGCCTATGCTAGATTAATTATTCCATGCAAATGAAGCTATTCGAGTAATAATGTTTACAGTATATAGAGCTTTTCATCTTCAAAGTGATCTACAGACATATTATTACACCACTTTTTAGCGGTCATATTTCTCCTTTTAAAATTATTCACCACCAAATCCAAATTCCTGATCGTTTGTAAACTTAGAAAAAAACACTTTTATTCTAAACCTAGTGTTGATTCTGCATGTTTTCTCTCCCAGAAGAAATTCAGTTCCTCACACCATCTGCTCCAGGTCACTATTTCTAATTTAGATGAGATTCAAAACCAAATGTTGCATGTAAATTTAAGCCTAAGTCTGGGGTAAGCTAGGGGCAGCAGAATGGCAGGGAACACCACAAAAAGCCACCAAGACTTCCTGAGTCTTTTCTGGTGTTCTGAATGGGTATGGGATTTCCAGGGCACTACCTCAGATCACACACACAAAAAGTATCAGCTTCATATGTAACAGCCAAGCATAACTGATCTTCATCTGATGCAAATTTTTATACAGTAGATAACCAATGGGTCCAGACCAACTTACACAGCTGAGGATGTCAGCCACTCTTTCCATACATTCTCCCTTCAGTTTAAAAATTTTTCAATTATTTTTTAAATTTTCATTATTTCAAGTGATAATTACAAGAAGTACACAGGAAAACATGTAATAATAATAATAATAATAATAATAATAATAATAATAATAATAATAATAATAATAATAATAAAAACATCAAAAAGCCCTTTTCCCATTTTTAATAATTAAGAAAAAATACATTTTGGCCTTTAGATTTATATACAATAAATGTGGCCTAAAAGAAAAGCCTGGGTACAGTACTGACCATATACACACGTATGTGTGTGCACATGTGCATGTCAGGAAGAGCGAGGGTAAGCTAAGAGACATTAATGCAGCACTGCAGGCACTATTCGCCATGCACAAAAACAAAGCACTCCTCTCTTATGGTTCCACCAATTGCTCACTTGTGTTGCAAGTATGCAGGGTCTGACCTTGATAACTCATATATCTGCAAATAAATTCAATGACTTAGTTTTCTTCTGTATTTTCCAGGGTGCCTTACAGCCAGTTTTAACAAAGTACAGGCAAAAACTGTTTTGTTTTGTGTTTTTTTTTCCTCCTTATTTTCCCTTTCATGATTTTGTCAGTATTAGCACTATTCTTCTAGTCACTAAATCTTCTGAAAACAGGCTATTTGTTGACACAAACAGGTAGAAGATCTATCTCATCGAGGATCCGGGAGCAAGATTTGGCTCCTATCAGGAAATAGGGCCCCTGCTAGATGAAGTAAAGAAAGCTTCAAATTAATCCCATCATGACAGGAAGAGATATGCCTAGCAGAATCCTTTTTGCTATTGGAACACAGATATTTGGACATGGCACAGTATCTAAAAGCTTCAGCCCATGAGCCATTAGCAGCCAAACTGGACTGATGAAACCCAAGAGCAGGGTTGTAAGGCTCTCCTCTAGCGGGGAAAGGGAGGAATTCACTCTAACTTCGGAGCTCTACTGAGCAAACTGGACCCAGTATAAGGTGTTTTTTGGCCTGCTTGTCATGGGTATTTTGGAGAGAACTGAAAAGGAAACAAGTGTCAGACCATCTGGCTGCAAGGTGAGAAATGCATCTGATGGAGACCCTCAGAACATGCCAGCTCTGAAGGAAAAACATGCCTTCCCCTCACTAAAACTTGAGGTGGAAAGGCAGACTGATCCAATCCTGGAGAGCAGCTTTCTCACAAGCCATTCATAATGTAACAGCAATAATACCAAGCACCACCTGCTAATGCATTCGAGCAGATAAAGTAGAGCCATGTATTTGAAGGTCAGTGTACCATTACCACAGACAATTGTTTTCTAATAGGAGACAAGATGTGATTTCACCCTTTAGTTGATCTCAAACTTAATGACCATATTATTTATTGCACATGACAGACTTCAACACATGAACCGAAAGCTGTTTATGAATCCTCAATGTTCTGAGCATATAAACAGTATTCTGGGGGAAACCATGTGCCTGGAGCTCTTTAACCACTGGAATAAGCCTGACAACTGAGGAGGAGTAAGACATCTGTCAGTGCCAGCCAAAAGGCAAGGAGAATTGAAAAGCAAGCCCCCCGGTAAATGCTGTGACAAGTCAGCAGAGGAGAATCTCAAGTCTTTTCAAAGCTGCTGTATTGTCGTGAAGGAGAAGCTTAGTTAAAAACTGTCTGATGCCACATTTGTACATACCGCACATTCAGCACCATGCTGAGCATCTCCCCTACACTAGCCAGACACAGCTGTATCCAAATCAAGCAGTGTCACGTACTTATATCACTGAATTCCTAGCAGTGATAAAAGTAAGCCTGCCTGTAGAAGGTAGCTTCTAGCTAAAATGAAACAGCCTCAGTGATGGTGACAAGTCTGACTTACGGGGTGCAAGGGAATGCACAGGGCGGCCTTTGAAAGCATGAATCACGTTTTAAAAATATGTCCTTTCAGCCTGACTCTGTCCTTGAAGATATCCATGAGCTTCAAGAAAATTTTTGATGCTATGAAATACCTGAAAGGAGGATTTTGTTTTCTGAATGCCAAGAATCTCTACAAAACAAAATCATGTCTAGAAAAAAAAAGAAAAAAAAAACTGTATGAGCCTTTCAGAATTTAACAAACATGACTGGTTCCCCTTATTGTTCATTAGAACAACATTATTGTAGGTGCCAATGCTATGATATTAAAAGACTCAAAGGCAAGCAAACTTTTCACAAGTCTCCAGGCTCTTTCCCCTTTCCTCCCCCAGTAATAGGAAATAACTTCTGCAAAACCTTCTTCCCCAAGAGGAAAAGGTTTTAACCCTATAGCTCCCACAGCTGACAAAGACTTTCATCTTCTACCAATAACAAGGTCTTTAGGCAAGGGTCACTAAAAATGTCAGGAACAAGTTTGGAACATGTGGAGAAATGTATGTTGTATCACACTGCTACAAAACCTGTGGGTCTGGTGAAAAAAAGCAAGCCAGTCTGCCTCTGGAGGCATGGTGGGAGGGCATGAGGGAAAGAAAAGCCAGTAGCAGGTATCTTCTGCAGAACTTTAAAAAGATGGCACAAATTGTGGAAAGGTGGTTTCTGCAAAGCTGATCCTGATACACAGCAGGAAACAACATTATCTTCTTTTTATTATTATTTCTCTAAAAACTCCTATTAGGACATCCCAGTGGATCTAAGAGGTAGATGTTGGTGGTCATGACCCCTCTCTTCTTCTGCCCTATCATCTCCAGGACACTCCAAAAGCAAGTAAGTTGGAAGAAATGCCTGTGAACTTGAACCAGCATACATTTCACAGAGTTGTCTGAACAAAGCATGTTGTGCCAGGGGTTCACAGGTTTTTCTCCGTTCACACAACTGATTCTTTAGGTTTTTAACATCTCAGAATAGAAGGAAATTCTGGAGCATGGCAAATAGGTGGAAAGCCAATACAATGAAGCCTTCTGTATTTTTTTCTTTTTTTTTTTTTTTTAATGCTAACAAGTGGACCATAATTAAGCGAGCTGCTGAAAGGCTCTACTTCAAAATAATCCTCAAAATTCACTCCAATGCAAAGAGGATACCACCAAAAGGACCAAGCCTGACCAAAGATTGTGATCATCTGATCAGTGCCACTCAGCTCTGGCAGTGAAGCAGGTGCCAGTTGTGGTGCAAGAAGCTGGCACCTGACCTCAAAAGGCTTTGTAGCCAGCTGCTCAATTAAGCTTACTCAAGAGGACAGCATTATAAGTGACCACCTGAATTGTGCAGCTCAATCACCTGTAGTCACTGGCAGCAGCTCACCAGATACTAAGTGTCCAAAGGTGCATAGGGCATCCTCTTTCTCAGTATTCAACAGCAAATGCAAAATGACCAAAGAACATGAGCCTATCAGGTGCCATGGAAATACAACAAAAAAGAACAGACAAACATTGCCCATACCCTATGACACATACACACACACACACAAGAAAACCAAATATTTTAATTAAAGAGTATCAGAAAGATGCTTATAAACAAATACAGGACTGTTGCCTTCTGTTTTGTCTCTAAAGCAAGCTTTGTCACTTAAACATTGTTTTCCACAGATACATATACAGAATATTGCAATGTAGAATGGTTATCCAGGGAGAAACACTCTTTACTGCGCATTAGAATATCTCAAATCCTCTTACCATGTCCAAAATGCATATTCAAGATTGCACTCTTTTTTTTTTTTTTCCCCTTCTCAATTAAGAATCGTTACTAATTGCTGCACTACTGAATTTTAATTTACTTCCATATGTGTTTTTAATAAATTAAGGCCTAGGTCCTGCAAAGCTGGGCCACTGTAGTTTTGTTTACGTTATGTCACTTGTGCCTTTGTAGTCCATGGAAATAATTCAGTGTGTACAATAAACAATTTATCTAGCACCTTGACTGATGAGGGCTAAACCTATAGAATCAAATACACACCACTGCTCTTACTGAATTATTTACATAAGAAGAGCACGCATGACTTTTTTTCCAGGAATTGGACTTCTATCTCTACCTGGATGGGTTTCTGAGAAGCCTTCTAAAAATTTTCCAAATACAAATAAACCCACCAAGAATGTTTGCAATTTAAGAAGCTGTATTTTCTCTTTGTCATATGATAACGAACTTTAAGAACAAAAAGACATAAAGGAGAGTATTGTTGTGTAATATGGTAATAAGGAAAGTTGAAGAGAAGCTCATGTTCATATTTAACCATCAAATTACACCCACAATTACTTCCAGCTATAACGAAACTACAAAGGACAAAGTTCAACACGTATCTATAATGATTTTCTTTTCTTAAGATGCAGTGTCCATTTCTGTTTTTGTTGGACTGCTGGTTATTGTTTGGGGACTCAGACTTGCAGGGAGTGCAAGGGTTAAAGATGTGTAAAACAGATTTTCTCACAGTTTAAAGAGAGCAAAACAACACATTTAGGAAACCAGACAGCGAAAAGGTCAAAACGTTACACTTCCAGGTCAAACTTCTGGTTGCAATTAAGTAAATTCCTCCAAACATTTCTAAGGAAATCATATTTCTTTTAGGTTTTAATTCAAATTCTACTCTTTCTTGCTTACATAGCAAGCAAAATAGTATTGCTCTCTTTAGAAAGAATCAATAGAAAGTACCTACTTTTTTTTTTCCCCCTTCCCTTTTTTTTAATTAAAGGAACCTGATGTCATCTCAATATAAAAATCAAGTAGTTATTTTTTCCGTCTCATTTCACATACAGTTGAACTAATTTTAAAAAGGCAGAAGAAACTATCACACCTAGGTCATTTTTAAAAGAGTCTTTCTTCTGCCCTTAGAAATATTTCCCTTTTCATCCACTTTCATTATTTACAATTTCATAATTGTATTTTATTTTTTTTAAATAAAGAATAAAGCTATTCTTCCTTCCCATGCAGTTAGTTATGAGAGAGAAACCTTCAAACCTAAGATGCTGTAAACGGTCCTGATGTTGCAAACACATGCTTGCTAAAACAGCTCTGCAAATCTCAGCAATTCCACTTATGTCTACAAAATTGAATCTATGCCCCAGTAGCACAGATTTTCACTATTTAACGGACATCCAAAACATGGTCACCGCCATCTGTGCACAGAAAACTATCACAATAGGAAGGTAAAGACATGCAGCATATATGTTTTTGAAAATGCATAATAGGTAAGCCTGGTATACATCTAAACAACAGAACCCACTACGCACAGGTGCACTCTTACGTATCCAAATGTGTGTGTGTGGGAGGGATGAAAATCCTACAAACTTACTCATACTACAATAAAACTTAGCCAAACAAAAATCTGACCAGGATCAGATACTTGCAACCACTTCAGGAGAATGAACTTATTATTGCCACATTGCCCTCACTAGAAGATGATGACATTTGAACTTCATCTGTGCAATGTTCCAGGCAGCACAGGCTCCTAGCAATCCTACAGATAGATTTTAAAGATGAGACAGCAAAGGAAAATCAGATTTCTTGAACTGACCAAATAATGTATTCTCCAATATTTTTAAACATTCTGAAACATGGCATCTGAGCATCAATTAAATGCAGACCACAGGATCTATGAAATGCTGCTAGGAGAAATCCAATTTTTCATGTTCATAAAGGATAGAAAATAAAGTCAAATTTATTCCTCAGAAAATTCTACATTGAGCATTTTAAAATCTATTCCTACCATGCCTAGTGTTTAAACACGTCTAAAGAAGCTGAACGCTGACATCCTATCCTCTGAATTCCTGCTTCCAGGTGACGATAGAAGCTTTAAAACCTATACAAAGCAAAGAATAAAATACTTTGAAAAGGAACAGATGTTGCAGAGAAGAATCAAGCAGCAAAGAAATGGCAAGTGCTTAGGGACCAATTTTCAAAATCCCCCCACATGTGGATTCCAAAAACACTGGATGCTAAGTTACCTTTGAAAGGTAACTATGTAATTCCCTGGCTTAGTTGAGAATCACTTTGATACTCTCAAGTGAGTAGCAACCAAGTAAAGCAGAAATTTTAAGTAAGGTTCATCTTGCCTAACTTGCAACATCTACAGACTAGCATTTTGCACTCCATTTTTAACTGACAGAAACAAGCTCTTCTGGAACATGATTCACATCACCTGACAATTTACTGTAAATATATGTATCAGATGAATTGTGCTTGACAAGAGCCCAACTACTTCCATTAGTTGTGAAGAGAGTTTAAACCACTAGACCAGATGTAGGTGTTTACATTATAGATGTACAAAGTTAGATACAATTAATTCTATGCTGCATGTTTTGGATAGGCAAATTGACTATTAGCTTCTAGCCAGTGCTGATAAACTAAAGGGGAGACATAATTCCACTTTGTAAAGACACAATTAATGGGTACTGACTCTATGTCTAGCTATACAACTAAAACTCCAAAAAATGAAATTTAGGTGTGTATAAATATATACATGTGTTTGCATAAACGGAGGTTGTAACAGCAAAATTACAATGCAGATCTAGCTGGATGCTACAGAAAGACCTGTATGTTTGATATGGACAGAAAGATAGTAGCTATCACGTTTGTGCATGCAACCACAGACTTTGTGCACATGCACAGAAAGTCATTTTTGTAATATGAATAAAAAAGTATGGAAACAAGAAAAAGAATCAAGATGCAAGTAAGAGAAAAACAATGAATTAAGCAGGTATAAATTAAAGGTCTGAGGTAAAAGCTGTTTTCAAAACTAAAGCCAGATTTTCACAAAAATACACTAACTTAAACAACTCTCCTATTGTTTTAAGAAAATAATATATTTGTTTTCAATATTAAGCATGTAAAACACTTTATTATAGGATATCTTTAAAATAAATAAAATGCTATTTTATGTCCTATCTGTGACCATAACTTCACTAGGGAGATGCTCCCAGGGAATAAGTAAAATAAGCAGAAAGAATTCAACCTGTCTAGTGTTGCACTTGCAAATGTCCCATGTAAGACAGTGATAGCAATTGCAAAAGCAATTGCTCAAGTCTGCAAATATCAGTTCAGTATCAGGAAAAAGACAAATGTAGATCCTTCAGTCTAGAAAGCCACAACTTCCTCTGACAGTCTTTGAAGCACACCAACCCCCTCCAATGTACTAATAAGTTTTCTGTTTACAGTGCAGGCTTTTTCCAAAGATGTTTGATAAGAAAGTCCATACTGGATAAGATCAAAAGTCCATATAGCTTAACGCCTTGCATTTAAACATCACGAGAAGTGCATGCAATGGGAACCAAACACAAGAGCAAACTGCATGTAATATTTCCCCCAATACTCTCCTGGCCTCCAAGTACTCTCAGCTCAAAACTTTACTGAGCCAAAGGAAATTTCTGTGAACTCCGTACCCTTCCTGGATTCCTCTCTCATGTTCTTGTCAAAGCCCATGGGCTCAACACAAGCTTTTATCATCCCCATTATTCTTCGGTGAAGAGTTTTCACAGTTCTGCTAGCTACTTTGACTTCAACTAACTTCATTTTATGCCCATTTTTTCCCAAACTGGAAGAGGAGGAGAGTACAAGTGATTCTGTAGGCCTGTTGTGTCCTCCCTAGTTATTATCTTTCTGGGCTGGATGGAGTCCTAGCACACCAACCTGTTCTTTCCATGTTCCCTATACTGCATTTCTTATCTGGAATCATCTCCATTGCCTTTCTCAGAGCTCTTCTCAAATCTTTTGCATTGAAAACTAAGATAAGAGAAAAATCACTAAAGAGAAAATACCTAAACAGGACATCAGTATATTTTTGTGTTCTCGCTACATATCCTCTCTTCCCTGCAACAACAGAAAATTCAGATATGTAATTTTGTCTTCTAGAAGAAGACACATTCCAGTGAAAAAACAGATGCCTTTACTCCCCCATTAGCTGGCTGAAAAAAATAAAAAAAATAAAAAACACTAAAGCAAATACAGGAAATATTAAGTACAAAATACTAATCAAAACATTTTGCCTAAGTTATTGCATAAGTTGCTGCATACTTCAGGGAGCTATGAGCCTCTGTTGTCGCAGAGGGATGAATGGAAGTTTAAAGTTCACAAAGATCTGCAGGACTGGGCCACAAATCATAAATTACTCCATTGTAAAGAAGCTGCAGTATAATTCTTTTGAGAGAGAGAAATCAAAATGTGCAACTGCAAACATCAAAGTTCATTCAAAAGATTTCTGTCCTCCACAGTCCCAGTGGTAGCTTTTCTGACAAAGCTTATTCTCCCTGCAGTTACACCCATCAAGTTTTTGTGGAGTTGCTCTTTAAGGAAGACAGACGAAAAAAAGTCTTGTTAAAAACAAATGAAAGAATATTTCACAACAGAAGAATAAGAGTTAACAGCTAGGAGGGTGGGAATACTTTAAATCATTTGTGATGCTACAAGACTGTAACATGGAATATACCCTATGAACATCTTCTACGTTTCATATTGTATAGTGACAGTGAACACTCGTAAGGAAAATGCGAGGTCAGAACAGTTTGGAACCATCATGATTTATTGTATATTTTTGTTAGTTTACAGGAGCCAAAGAAACAGTTTCATGAGCAACAGGACAAATGAAATGCATTTTCTTATGAAATGGAGCCTTATCCATTTTTTAAATATTTAATAAGCTGTGAACTTTGACTCTGGATCTTTGTAAGGCTGAACTATTTATAATAGCACTTTCACTTCTTCCAGTTTGTCATTTCAGTAAGCTTATCGGACGTTAATGGCTGATAAATGTAACGTCTAAGATTCTTACCAGTTTGTAAAGTTCAATCACATTTAGGAAAAGTAATTGGAGGAAAAAGATGGACAGGCGAACAGACAGACGGAAAACACGATCACAGTTAGCCCAATTTTCTTATAAAAACACAATAATACAAAAAAAATGCAGATAAAATCAATCTGTGATCTCTCTGTGCCATGTGACAGCATGCTGTCTAATTATTTTCACTGCAGAATAGACTACAATAAAAAGATCTGAAATCAGAGCAAAAATGTTCCACAATCAAGCCAAGAAAAACAAGAAGGATGCTAGAGAAGGAATGAGAAAAGATCTGAAAATGACTTGTAGGGTAAACATAGTGAGCCTTCTCCCTGAATTGGGGAAAGGAGGAGGTCTGTACAAGATATCTCCTTCCTTCCTCCCATTTCTAAGGTAGAGATTTCTACCAGCCATATTTGCTTTACACATCTTCCTTTATATTTACTCTGTGCACATGTAAACTTTGCCTTCTTCCTTAATTTTCACGGTCCTGCCTTTGTCATGCTCCTATATTTACCATCTCTACTTGGATCTCTTTTTGAGCAGCAATTATTTAATTCTTATTGCTCTTATTCAGAAAGAACTACTTCCTGTGGAACATGAAAAACCAGGCTTTACTTTTAGGCTGTTTAGGACTACAGCCTTTCTGTATTTAAGTAAGCATCACGACACACTAAGATGCTTGGCACCATCACTAGAAACAACCATGCATTACTGAGCAGCGCAATTGCTGTGAACTGAAAACGTACGGCATACATATACACACACAAACAACAGTTCTAATTTTAAAGCTTATACAATTGTAAAGTGAAGTAGATGCTTTTTTCAAAATTCACTAATACAGGGCCTATTATTATTATTGGTTGACTTATGTTCATTGAAAATAGTGCAAGCAAACCACGTGGTCAATGCCCGATTTTGTCCATGCAGATTGGATGCAGGCAAAGTTAAATCTTCATAAACCTACCTCATCTAAAGTTTCTCTTAAAAAATAAAAGAAATCAAAATCAAACACGTTTGGACATCAATTAAACACAGGAAACTGAGAGTTTATACCAAAGCCTATGTCCAAAGACTAAATTAAAGCTTACTTTGGCAAATTGTTCATACTGGCCATTTGGGAGGGGTGGGGAAATTGTTCAGACAGAAGAAAGAATAGGAAGAACTTGCTTGTCTTGGCTACTTTCTCTCATTTTTCCATTCTTTCTTTCTTTCTTCTCCTATGTGTAACACCCACAGATTTCCTAATGGGATGGTATGCGACCCACCACATACTGCTATGTGGGTGTAACTTAAATGAAAAAGAAATGTAAATTAACAAGTAACACGCACGGATATTTACATTCTGTGCCACCAAACTGAAAGGTGGTATTAAATAATTTTAACATTAAACATAATAAAATATTAATATTTAAAAGAAATTGTGGTAGCTGAAAAAAATCTCAAAATATTAACGGTAGCCAATTTAACAGTCTGCTCTACAGATCTAGAAAGCAGAACCAGATCTGCTAATCCAAGTAAGGTAGCTTGGTTTCTATTTCTGAGGAAAATCATAATATAACATGCTTTGATAGTAAGCTTTCAGGCTTAATATTGGTCTAATAATTCTGGTTCTAATAACTTTTGAATACATCCTGCAACGTGGAGAACAAACTATTTAAAATTGATCTGAAACAATGCAAGTTCAAACAAGAGTGGGGTGCTCAGCTGTGATACTTGAAGCAGTAAATAACCAACTAATACACATCTTAGTGCTTGCCACACATCCCCCCTTCCTTGCCGCAGCAGTGAATCTCTACACCCAGGCTTGCATGACTTGGAACAAAAGAAAACCATTCAGTTTGAAGAACTCAAACACTTTTTAAAACCTCCAAATACAACAGTAACTGCAAGCTTCAACATTTATTTCACCACCAGCAGCTACAGAACGCATATGTAATTAGCCACATATCGAGCTTGAACATTTCTTTGCATACTACAAAACACTGTCAAGATGAACACTGGCCAGCTATCTTGCACTTCCTCTGGGAAAAAAACAAAAATATATCTTTGTACCCCACAAACAGAAACTGTGAACCTAGAGAGGAAGGTAACAGACCAGAGTTTCTGAAGCCACATTTGAGTGATGATAACTGACAGAGTTAAACATGGCTCACCTAAAAGGGTCAGACCCTCAGAGGTAGGTCCCTGTTGCTCTGGTGAACACCCACCTACTATTCTGTTATTTCCTTCTCAGGTAAGAATAGACTTGAATGTAACGTGAATAAACTTGATTCTTGGACGTGAACAAAGCACACCTTTCTTACAAATTACAGCCCTGAGCAAAGCAGGCTGAGGGAAGAGGAAAGAGATTTGGAAATTAAGTTCAACATGAATGTTCGTTATCACAGACTGTTTTCTTTCTTTATTTTTCCTTTTTTTTTTTTTTTTAGCGTTAATTAATGATGGCAAGATTAACTGCAGAAAACTCAGGGAACAGTAATTCTGCCTCATCCAAAGTAAATATTCTTTAATCTAAAACTGTCACAGATATTACTGATGACCTTAAGCTCTTCATTTTCAGGAAATAAGGGAAAGAATCAGGCAGAAGATCAGTTCACAACTGTGGGACAGCATACAAGTATTTTGACTGAAAAGTTCGTGCTATACAAGAAAATACAGAACCTTAAAATCTCAAGAACTCCCTCAAATTAGTGCATATGTCTGCATATATAAAAACAATCAGCCTGTCTGGCAGTTTTATCTTACAAAATCATTGTTTTTGAAAACATACTTTTTACTGAGACAGGAAACTTAAAAAATAAACAATGAAATATCACTCAGTAAAAGAAAATACAGAAAAACCTCAAAAAATCTTCTCAGAACTTCCGATCTCACCCTTTGTAATGGCCTGCTTTCACTATAAGAAAATTCTATTTGTTCATTTGGAACTAGAAACACACAGGGACTCTTTACTGTCACAAGTTTATAATATGCTCCAGACTGGTAATAAACTAAAGTCATTATTTCCTAAGAAGTGTTTAAAAAAAGATTGATTTTGAGGTGTAACACTAGGTAAGCCTATCATCTGTAAAACCCACCACAATGACAAAAACAGCTAGCAAAATAACATAAAACAAACACTGGCAAGGCATTAGGTCCTAACATAAGAACACAAGTTAGAGTAATCACTATTTTTAGATGTGAAATGTATGTACTGAAATTGCATGTTTTAGTCTCACCACCCTTACACACACAAATCCAACATTCTTGCAGTTGGGTGAATGTTCTTACAACTGTTTGTTTTTTTTTTTTTCCTGCACAGTAATCATTCCCTCCAAAGCATTCCAAGGTCACAGAAATCTGCAGGAACACAGATAAATTGACAAATGCCGTTTATCACATCATAGCAACTTTTTATGAACTAATATATTGCAAGAGGAAAGAGAAGGAAAAATATTATTTCTAAAATAAGAAGTGTTCAAGTAAATGCCCAACTTCACAAAACAGATTTCCATTAGTTTTACAAGACCCAGGATTATACCATTTATTCTGCTTAATGACAGCCCTTCATACTAATAGTACAAGTGGTATGTTATTTTTTAAATGATGTATAGAAAAATGAAAACCTACTGAGTTTTAACATAGTCGAAGTTACTTTACACCCCTCAAAAAAAGATATTTTGGCTTTATTATATTTCCTGATTGCAAGTTTTTCATGAAAAAAATAATGAACAACAGTTTCCACTGTATTTTACCTTATTTTACTATAAAATATATCACTGATTTTACCTGTAATAAACAAAGGAGCAGATGATGCATGTTCCATTGATTTCCACTGACCACGTTGTTTAGGCGCTTCCAGGTAGTGCTTGACCCTTGAAGCAACAATCTCTTCCAGGAGCATGCAGACCTCCTGAAAGAGTAACCATTTGCCTAGTCACATCTAAGCTTCCAAAAATGCCCACAGACACATAACAGAAATCAGTATGAAATCACTCAAACACAAAACCTAAAAACATTATCTGCAGTCAGATACTGAGGTATTAAATAGAGTTGAGAAGCAGATAATTAAGGAAATGCATTGGAATGAAAGAAAAAAAAATAATCAAACAATCTTGCTATATATTCTGAATAATAAGAGAGGAAATACATTTTTATTCAGATAAGAGCACGTGATACAATGTCAATTATTTATAGAAAGCTGTTAATGTTCTTACTAGGCAGATGAAATACATTATGACGGTAAAATAATATTCATTTTTGAACAGCAAATTAGATTCACTTGCATGTGAAGTAGGAAAAAATACATAAGTGTATGATAACATTAGAAATCTAAGAAAAATATTAGTAAAAATACTGCCACCAATTGTTAGCATAGACTGTGAGAATCCTTATAAACCACAACAGATATTTCAGTTCAATTCAGTGTAAATTTCGAAGGAAAGACCTAGAGCTAACTTGGTCACAGTAACGTAATTTCTCCAATACATTTTGATTTTTCTCTTCCTAACCACAATCATTCATATCTTTCATGCTTCCTTCAGCAAAGGAAAACAAAAAAACATATACAACTCAGAAAGAAGAAATCTTTCAACCAAGTTACTCTTCACCCAGAAAAACCATAGAAAAAAAAAACACACCTTGAAATAAAAGCAAAAAATTACTCTCTCAAATACTAGGAAAAAAAACCAACAACAACAACAAAAAAACAGATTTAGACATCCACACAGTTGAGCCTTTTTCTTCAGTGTTCTCATTTTTATTTGTGTGCAACTACGTGCTCAAAGAAATTGTACTTTGTGGCATACAAAGATATTTTACCTTTTTATAGTGTTTGGAAAACAGACAAAATTATATTAGTACCACCTAAAATAAAATATGTTGGCTTGAAATTTATTTTTGATTAATCTATAAAGTATGCAGAGCAACAGCATTTTTAACATACTGCTCTAAATGAAAGCAACATTCATATATTGGTCAACCACAAACAGTATTTTCTCCTTACAGTTTGAAATACTTTTTCCTTTCTGCTTGAAAAATACAATTATAAAATACAGTATCTACTTATTCTTCTGTTTAACTCATTAAAGCGATCTCATTACACATTCCTTAAGCAGGACTATGCATTCAGGTCAGAATGAAAAAGTCTAGAAAGCAGCGGAAATAGTTTGTATTTGGTTCCTTCTGCAACAAAAAGATGAGCATGCGCTTCCTTAATTTACATGAAAAACATTTATTCTAGTTATGCTTCTGGAAATATTACTTAAATGGCTCTCCACAAGGAACTACATTGACTTATATTTTAAGAAGTATAAACAGGAGCAGTTTTCAAGACAATCCTCTCTTGGTTATTTTCCACCGCTAAAAAGAACTCGTGACTTAGACCTTTGCATGCATATGGAGAGATCATAGCAGTGATGTGAAGGGAAATCTGTCTAAGAAAAAGAAACGTTTCTTGAAGTACAAAGCTAAAACTTTGACTGAAACTTTGACTGATATTCCACAGGAAAAGAAGGAGGACATAAAGGGCAGGGAAATTAGAAAGGGCAGGAGAACAGAGACAGAAAAGCTCTGCAAGCACCTCAGATTATCGATTTGCACCCAGCAGTGTTTGCACTTGGCAGTCCCAGAGTGACTCCACAAACACCATGCGTGACAGCAGCGTGCAGGCTGTGGTCTGTGGAACGCCCAGCCAGACAGCATGCACCACGTCTTCTTACACCACCCTCGTGCATACAGGCCCTCTCGCAGTTCCCAGGCTGCTCTACTCAAGTCCTGCTCCAGCAGGAGCTGGCATGAGAGGCCAGCACCGCTCCCTCCCTCCAGCCCAAATCACAGGGCTGGCAGAGGCATGCCCAGCCCTTTTCTGCAGCACCCACGTTACATCCTTCCACCCAGCCCCGTATCCCGTAAAGGGCAGCCGTCAGAATTTGTGTTTGTGTTACAGGGGGCCTAAGAGGCACAGTTTGCCTCATTTTCCCCACAGTTCATCAGACAGGCAGCCAAACCAGGCTGTACTATCTTTAGTGGGCTTTGTTGTTTCCAAAGTCTGGAAATTAAAAAATAAAAATAAAAATAAACGTTGACATGAGAAATTGAAAGCTCTCAAAAAAAAAAAAAAAAGCTTATATAGATATAATCTGACCTTTTCCTTCCCAGTCTAACAAACACTCAATATAAGACTTTCAGTGAGCAAACTGTGAAGCTATTGGAATCACACCTCTTGGTTGCTGAAAATATGCAGCCTTCATACTTTGCTCAAAATATGCAGTCGCAGAAATGTAATGAATGCTGCCCTGTCATGCCTCTTTATTAAATCAATCATGACCTAATTTCCTGAAATTCATACCTTTTGTTTTGGCAATCATACAGAATACGTTTTGAAAACACATAAAAGTCATAACCAAGATAGTAAAACTGGTTATAAATAGAAGCAGTAATGAGTATTAATGTAGTCAAAAGAAAGAAATATAAAAGATTTCCCCTATTTTCTTCTTTTTCTGGTTATTAAAGCACAAATCAGACAGACCACATACCGTTAAGTATTCTGCTTTCACTCCCTTGGGATACTAATTTATTGTTTCTTTTATTTTTATTTGAACACATTACTTTAAGACATACAGGGATGTTCTGTAGTGACAAGTTAATTATGCTATTATTAGGAAAGCTATCTGCTGAAAATTACCGTAACAGAGACTTGCGGGAAAGTCCACAGGCATTTGAAACATGTCTTGCATTCATTTTCAATAGGGAACTTCTCAAGTTCCCACACAGCCTGAAATAGGGGAAAACTCCAGCCAGGAACTCATCACAAGATTCTAACAGAAATCACAGAGTCTGATGAAAGCTACACTCCTAATTTTGCTGGTCACTGATGCTCTGATTTTCCAAGATTTCAGCTGCTTTCTGGATTTTTAAACAATACATTTAAAAATAAAGATTGGCAATCTCTTTTAAGAAGACACAGTGGTTCTACAGCGCTTTATCATGCATATTCATTGTATTTTCTTGCACTTGCTGTCTAAATAAAAAAAAAAAAAAAAACCTTCTCAAGCACTTGCTCTCTAAATAAAAAAAAAAACTTCTCAAAATGAGGCAAAGCAATTAACAGATATTTCACTAACAAGCCCTGCAGAAACGATACCTGTCAAAATCCATTTTTCATCACTCAGGATAGTTTACAAAAGAGAAACATACCATGAGAGGTATGTTTTTAAAAATGAAGTTATTTAAGACAGAAAAATCAAAACCACATGCGCGCACACACACACACAGTTTAAAAATTAAAAGGTAAATAGAAAGTGGTCATTAGTGACCCAAAAAGCACACTTAGGGGTCCCACAGCAACCGTTCACAGTTAGGTATAACTAGCAATATTCTCAACATAACACTGAAAAAGTCTGAACAGTTCTATGTGATCCAAGTTTTTCCCTGCAACCACATGCCTTTGAAGTAGACTTGATATTTATTGTACCTCTTTCTCGTGATCTGAAAACCAGCTGGTGTCTTTACTGGAGCCTTGAGGCAAAATATGAACATCCACCAAAACAGCAAAGTTCCCACACTGGAGGAGAAAAAAAAAAAAAAAAAAGAGAAAAAAAAGGTTCAACTGTAGCTGCTAGGAAGCAAATATCAAGCAGAGAAGGAAGTAAACAATCAGGTAAGCATATGCATCTGATTCAGCAATACAGCAGGCATCATATAAAAGCTCATGGAAGGTTATAAAATACGGAATCAAAAATTTACCATCATTGTCTGTGGATTTAATGAGAAATAATGGTGCCAGACACATATCATGGGTAGTTAACTAAAACATTTAAACAATAAGAGCAAGCACAAGCACACTGAACTTTCTTCAACCTATAGGCCACTTCAAAATCTGAGTTCAGGCAAAATTTACCACATGAAAAATAAATTATTTCCTCACCACATCCCCATCATTATATTTTCTGATAATTTAGTACTATATTAGCTATCATAAAATCACTAATTCTTTAAAACCTCACCCTCTTTAGAAGTCTTTTCCTCTTTCCAAATTACCTAATAAAAGAAACAGCATGTTTGAAGAATATTCATTGGCATCTGTCATTTAGCCAATACTTTGAATGGTTAAATGATAACAAGACTAACTTGTTAATTACTGTGATATGAAATTGCTAGGATGATGCAGGCTATACCCAAGTCATGTTAATTATTTCTAAAATTCCTTAATAGGCCTTAATTGAGGACAGCAACATACAAGACTTAATTATTTCCGGTTGTCAGTGTATCGGGTGCAAACACATCTCCTTAGACCTACTGTACCCTACCAAAAGAATAATGCCTCATTTCACATGCAGAAGTACAGTACGTTGTAAGCAAAAGCATTCCCTTTCTTCTACTGTACTACAGCACCAAATCTCATTCGTCCTTGAAGTAAACAACTTGCAAGGTAAGAGCCAACATCACCATTCTCTTTTGGCTACTTGTGCCACTGTCGTGCTGCAACAAACTGTCTTTGAGAAGACCGGACATATGTGGTCATGGCAATTGCACATCTGGAATGTCTGATGGAATAGAAACAGCATCCAGATACCAGACAAGTCTCAAATGTGTATGTACAATCCAGAGTGAGACCGGTCTCATTTCAAAGGGAGGTCGCGGCATTCATTCCTGTCCTAAGTCTCTGTATTTGCTCTACACTGCCAAACATCTGCATAGCCCGTGCTAGAACTCCAAGTGCTAACACAACTATTTCTAGAAATAATGTGGTACTTATTCTTACAGGACAGTTGAACATGACCTACAATCCGAAAGGCACGTGTACATCTTGGGCTTGTGGTATAGCAAAAGAACAGCCTTTGGGAGTCTCCTTACCTGTGTGGTTAGTACAGACAAAAAGCAACAGGATTGAAGCATGATCCTTACTAATCATGACAGCACAGCCAGTAAATTAGATATTTCTGAGATTACAAAACACTTAGGTAACTAAATTCACTTAATTATCTATGAACAGAATAATGTAAATAATTATTCAAATATTTTTAAAAATATAATGCTTGATCAATATTGTGTCATAACTAGAATGCAAGAGTTTAGCAAATGAGGCTGGCATTTTGAAATCAGTTCTAAGTTACTTATAGGTATCAGGCACTGAAAGACCAGAATGCTTTGATCTGTTTTATCAAAAGGCTTCTCTTTTCTCCAGAGACCCAAGAATTACCAGATGGCTGCAATAGCAGACCTCTCCCAGCTTTAAATTGATGGCAAAATCTCTCTCAAAAATCTCTGGTGAATCATTAGTCAGCTCCAGCAAACTTTTGAGTTGACTACTGAACATCAAAGTTAACAGCTACTGCATATTATAGGAAGAGAAGGGCAGTACGATATTCATGGTTTGGAACTTACTACAACAAACAATTACTTGATACATCAAGAAAAATTCCGTTATCTAATGCTAGATGTTAACTTACATGATTTGGTATTGACTGCAGAAATTTTATTTACCCAATAGATACAGATACTGATGTATGTAGAAATATACGCATACACATGCCAGCAAAGACACGTTTTCAGTGAGAATGTTTGTCATTTTTCCTTTGAATCGCAATATTTGTTTCATTTGCCAATCTTGAAACTACTTGAAAACAGAAAATAATCATATTTCAAACAATATGCTGAAACAGTTCCAAGTTATCTTAAAACATTAGAAACTGACCAAACATTTGTAATACTTCAAAGAAAACCAAATATGCGAGAGTAGTGTGTAAATTTTGGAACAGATGAGTTTTCTTAATGGAAGACTTCTATCCCTTGGAGTTTTGGAGTACTCTTCTTGTGGACACCATATCTGGAACTATGTCAACATCAAAAAGCCAACTGTTTCCCCACTCAGGTAGAGGAGCTTTAGACACAAGGAATCATAACTGCTCCAGCCAAAAAGGAGTAAGGGGAGTAAAAGTATAAGCACAGATCTTGCCGGGTCTTGTTAACTGCTATTTCTCCTAAGCCCTGAATATGATACAAAGCTCCTATGCAGACACCTTTGCACGCTGACTTTATACAAAGCACTTTGTACCCTACACCTTTATTTATACTCAACACTTCTCCACGTGATACAGCTTTACAGATGATATTTACAAGCAGCTCAATACAGTTTTGGCTGCTCCAGCACAAAGGAAGAGTTCCCTGTACAGTCTAAATTTCAATACAAAATAACTGGAGAATGGAGAAAATGGGAAGAAAGATGTACAGTGTTTACGTTAATAGATCTGGTGTTCTTATAAAACTTTCTAAACAATTTTTATTTTTACTCTGAAGACATAATTCCCTGAAAATACTAGCTTTTATTTTGGAGAAAATGCAGAATTTCCAGTCATTGTGGCTGCAAGAAGCAACTCACTACCCTTATGTCATGTAAACTCAAAGGCAAACTAAAAATTAAATAAAAACATTTTTTTAATTATATTTTCAACGTATCTCAAAATTTGTAGTGGAAATGATTTTGAGATGCAGTTCTCAAAACTGAGGCCTGAACACCTGATTTTTTGAGATAAACTTATGTCAAGAATCACTAGAATAACATTTTACTGTAAAATTAAAGACAGAAACAGATGTGTCAATTTGATATCCTCTATAATTCTGGAATTCAAGACTCTTCATTTTCACAAGCTGATTTTGCTGATGTTAATGTACTCACCATAACAGTCTAATATCATTCATTGTTATTAAACATAGGGTTTTAAATTGTCTCAGAATGTTGTCAGTGTACTGTTGTACAGCAATGGCATTTAATTTAGAACATATTTTCTGGAATCAAACTGTTTATACAAATACATCAAACACTTCATAGATTCTGCAAATGGAAAAGATAACCAGGCACGTAATGTAAACTGAATGAATACCAATGCAAAGTGGTAACTCTGTCAAGGAAAGCCATCTTCTCATAACCTGTTAAAACCATGGCCTGGGATAATCAGATATTAGATGGATTACAAGTAGATAAACCCAAGCAGATACTGTGAAGATGAGCGTGGCAATGAGTAAGACTGCTCCCTACATCAGGGCTCTTATTTCTTGAAATTGGATTGCTTTTAATAACCTAAAAACAGTCATTATAAACAAAATATTTGGGATGCATGCTGATTTTATGCTCAGCTACATCATTCCAAATGTACTCTATCGTATTAGTCCAGACAGGAACGGAGAGCCAGCCTCCCAAGACACATTAGCATTTCCCATTTCTGTAATTATTTTACAGATGTGGGCCAGAGGTCAGGATTAATTGACGCCTGGTTAAAAAGCAAACATACAGTCTTTGGCTAGCCTTTGGGAGCGAGAGGGAGGGAGCCTGGCTGCAACTGTCACACATGCTTCCCCTTTCCAGGACAGCTGCAAACATAGGTGACACCATCAGCCTAAGGCTACCAGTTAGCCTGTGCTTTGTGCCTCTGCTTCACATCAGAGTGGTTTTTGTAGTCCCAGAAGCTCAAGGAATTTGTTACATTAATTGGTCTAGAGCAAGACAGTATCATTCCCTAAAAGCCTTGCTTTGTTTATTATCAATTTTAATTAATAGTGATTTTGAAGCGCATTTCTCAGTTCCACTTGTAGAGAAGCATGCCCTACGCAGTAAAACTTCGAATTCTCCAGGCTAAGCATACAGGGAGTCTTCCTCATCTTTTTAACTTCCCAGAAAGTTGAGGTATCTGGATACAGAGATAATTTTATTTCATATTCAGATTATGTCAGTAGTTTAAAAAATAATTAGACTAGACCCTGATGACCACCAAAACACATCGCAAGGCTGGAAATGGCTACCAAGGACATCACAGACAGAGCCTATCAACAGTCTCTAGGTGGCAAAAGCATGGCTAAGAGATATTGTGAAAATAAATGGTAAAAAGCTTGAGATTATAATCTTCTCTTATAATAACCAGAAAAATATTCTTAATGTATTCCATTCTTTCCAAATTCTTTCTAGAATCAAATGTTCCAAGTTCAGTTACATCAGTTCTAAAATCTACTGTGTTAAGTATAATTAAGTATTGTACTGGTCTCTGCCAAATATATCACGGCAATATATGGATGCTATTTTCACCTTTTCCATTTTTTCTTAGAAGAAAAAGTTGTTCTCCTCCTTTACTTTTCTAACTCCAAAGAAAGTGACAAGTTTTACTTTTGTTTACACATCACCAAAAATGATTTTCAGTATTTTGACACTTTTTCTCTTCTGGAACAAGAGCAACAGACAAAAATCATTTAAGTAAGTGAGAGTACAGCACAGGCGTGTTTTTGTATTTGTCATTATATAAATGAAAGATGAATTAATTTTGTAAGTATATCAATGGGGTACTATGATTCAAACCAATATAAAGAGTTTCCCAAAGCATAGGATATACTTTCCAAGCAAATGCCTCAACCTGCACAAACACATGGCTTAGGACAGCTGTGTATGCCATCACTGCTGCTGACACCTGTATGGGAACAGAGGAGATCTGGGGACACCTGACATCAGAAATTGCAAGGCCATTCTTTGGAATGATTGAGATTTAATAAATGAAACCATTAAGTAAATATTCATCTGCTTTTGATCTTTTTTCTAAATAATGATCTATTGGTTCTGGAAATTTTGCAAAGCTTGTGAGGTTGTTTTTTGGTTGTTTTTAGGAAATACTTCATGCTTCTGAGAAGAGTTCTAACCCAAAATGTGCTCAAAGCCGCTCTATTCGCTATATTCTAGGGGGATCCACAGCTGCTTGTACTGCTTGCAGAACTGGATTACAGGATCCTGAATCACAAAAAGGGGAAGAGATGGAAGATCTGCACAACTAAAAGAGCAACTAGAAACCTGTGCCCATAGAGTGTGCTCTGCTGTGAATCAGAAAACTTTATGGCACTTGGGCTGTGTGCTAACTGCAGTCTCCTGACTGTCCAGCAAACAACCAGACTGCTCTTTGGAAATCTCAAATGGGACCATATTTCCAAGAGTTTTAAAAAGTTTTGACAAAGATTGATTAAAGATGGATTCTGGTGACCAGCTAACACATACATCTCCTTCATCCCTTGCTTTCAAAATCTGTGGGATCACTCTGCACCAAAAAGCGAAAAAACAAATCAACAGCAATGACCGTGCATTTCAGTGCATTCTTGTAACTTGAAGATCTATCCTCAAAGATTCAATCTTCTGGTGTTTTAGTGAAGGAAAAACAAGCACCTGAAAACTCAATCAACGAGCTATAATAGGAGTACTGAGACCACGTGTAGGGGTTCCCATGCCACCATGGAGGTGTAAGCAGAGAACAAGCCTTTAAATCAAGCTTTTGGGAGCAGTGGCCTGCTAGAAAAGCATAAAGAAATCTAAGTAGTTTCAAATCCGATGGAGCTGTGTATTATAATAGAGTTGTATATTATAATGGTGATTTTCAAATTAAGGACTAACATATTGTTGTTAAAGCACATAATTATGAGAGATCAACCCAAATCAGAAGAGTAAATCAGCACAACTCCTTCAAGAACACCCTAAGTATTTGCAATGGTAAAACAACAGCATTTGCATATATATATATATATATATATATATATATTAAAGCAATGCAAAAACATTTCAGTGCAAACAGAGCCCTTCAGTTCATTATCCGAAGTCAGGCTAAGCAGTCATTACTTAATCTAAATATCTGAACTGGTCTTGGAGAACTGCTCTATCAGGTACAATGTTGAAAAAGGGGCCTAAATTGCATGAGAGAATTAAGGTTAATTTAGGTTGTCAATCTATGCTGGTCTGGTCCCAATTCCGTAGGAGGTTTTGTAGCCCACATATTGAAAGGAGTCATGTAGCTGGAGCTCAAACAATTGCAAAAAGTGAGTTTTTCCTCAGGGCAAAGTCTCCAAGTAACAGCGCAATCTCAACATTGTTTTGAAAGAATATATACCATGTCCCTGCCTGTGGCAGAACTGATCCAGAAAAACAGAAATAGCAGCATAGTATTTGTTCAAGATAATAGAAAGATAATTTGAGATTCCAACAAGCTGCTTTCACCCTTTTGTCATGAAATAGTATTATAAATACTCCGGCATCTTTAGAATCATAGCTAGCAGGCCACGACGAAGTACTTATCTCTGCAGCAACCTGCATTTCTGACACTGCTTTACTGGGAGGGGGGCATGGGACCCCTTGGCAACTGGGTAGCTGAACAAGTTCACAGTTAATCTACGTGAAATTATTTTTTATCTGTAAATATTAAGGACGTTGTATAGGGCTTGGACAAATCAATAGGGTGACACAGGATAGCACATCACTGTGTATCACTTGACCTTTGGTAAGCGGGTGCAGATAAGGTGAGAGCTACCTTACCAGCTCTCACCCTAAGGTATTATTGACTACACAAGTTTGGTGTTATGAAAGCAACTCACGATGAGAATGGCTGTGTCACTGCAGTACCGAACTAGAATTTGGCACATCCTTTGTGGTTCTACAAAGTCAATGCCAGGATTTAGGTTCTTACTCAGGAAAAGATAAAGAATCTAGCAAGTACCCTACACGAAGAGCTCTGCATAGTTGAATTCATTCACTTTGTATTGATGATCAGATAAAACAGTAGAAGGTATCATCATATTAAGCATTGACGTAACACAACGACCATTGTTTCCTCTGATTTCAGCACTGTAGATCATAGATACATGTAGCTCATTACCAACTTCTACCACACTTCAACATAGTAACTAAATTGAATTTCAAATTAGCTATTTCTAACCAACACAGGTCTAGTGATTGGTTAAAATAACTAGAATGATTGGAGTTTCACAACATATTAAAGGGTTTGCTTATTAAAAGCCTGCTAAGAAACAGGAGGGTGACTAACCTAGAAATTGTGAACGGTACAGTGACCGTATAATTTTCTAGAGAAATTACAGCCAGCAATTAAAAATACCTAAGTGCCTGTTTCAGACATTTAACTTGTTAAATATTTTTCACAGCTTTTCTAAATATACACTTTACATGCTGTATTTTAATAATAACAAGCCAAGCTTTGAAGTATAACAAAAGATTTTCACATATGTATTGGCAAGCTACTAATGCATTTGTTAAGTATATGCCATGCAGGATGGCTAAGGAGCTTAGTAATTTGCCAGCTGATTTCATGTTTCTGCATATTCTAGTCATGACAAGAAAATTAAATACAATAAAAATTAAAGTAAAAAGACACCATCTCAAATATCTTTTGATGTAAACTGTGCGAGATCAATCCAGACACTGGGTACCATGTAAAACACTACTTACATAATTCTTGTAAAGTGAACAGGAGATAAAAGAGCAAAAGTCCAGTGTTTGTTTGGGAAGGTAGCACACACGTTACTAAGATGAAGGGAGCAGCAGCTCCCAAGCACATGATGCATCCCGTAAGATATTTCTCGAGCACATTGTACAACAGCTGCAGGGATGGGCTGACTTCCTTCTCATAAAAACAGAACAGGGAAGCGAGGGCAGGACCCAAGCAGGAAATCATTCCACGTTCCCTAACTTTGCAACTATTTCACAAAGCCTCTGATTCCTTTTTATACTAAGAGACAAGGTCTCACCTGCACTAAAACTTACTTCCTTCCCTCCCTCTTATGAAGATGTTACCTACCGCAGCAGGCAACTACTTGAGGGGGAAGCAGGAGGCAACAGAAAACCAAACATCTGCAGTCCATGTTTCAATATAAAATATTTGCAGATGTTAAATCCTGATGCCAAAATAACTTACCAGATTAAAGATACATTGATTACACATGCTCAGGCTTTAAGACAAATACATAAAGCCAAAGTATTTTTTATTTGCAAAAAGGACTAGCAAGCCAAATTAAAAGGATTTCTTCATGTTGTTAAATTTGCTTAAGTAGTTGAAATGTTACATTTTCCAAGGGCATAAAAAACTTTTTTTTTTAACTGCATTTTAAAATAATTTGTCTTTCAAATAAAACTAAGCCAGGAAAGTTTCAGAACTGCATGAAAGCTTTTCCAGAAATAACGTAACAAATAAGAAGTGATTCACTTCTGAAAATGGCACATTACAAAAGACACCTCCTTTGGACAAAACCCTTAAATCAAGTGGTAGCATATTTAGTCACCATGAAATATAGGAAAGGTCAACAAAATAATCAACACTATCTGCAAACATACAGTAAACAAGGGACACTACCTCTTACCCTGAAAAAGCAGAATCAAATGGATGGAGGATACACAGTATCTCCAAATGGAAACAGATCAGCAAAAACTGCAAGAAATTACCAGCTATGAAGCAAAGGAATATGTATTTTTCTTTCCTGAGCGTTCCAGTGAAAAAGGCTTTCATCTGCCACTGAATATACCATATAATAAATAGACTTCATGCATAAATAAAACCAAAAATGACGAAAAAAGAAAAGTAGCAATGCCTGGTTTATAAAAACATCGAAAACGTTACCATAATTGAACACTGAGGAGTTACTGATGAGTAAGAATGAGTGGTGGAAGGTCCCCAGATTCCTGTCAGACATGCTGTCACCAGGCAGGCTGCTCATTTCCCAATTTGTCCCCTCCTTGCCCATGCTTCTTCCACCTTGCTTCTGCCCTAAGTTACTATTTCGGGACAGAATGAGCACAGCTGACCCCTAACTAAACTGCTTCTGATACAACACCTGTTTTAAAGGGTTAAGTTAAATCAGAACCTTTTGATAGAAACAAATAGGGAATGTCTATTCACACATCGATCCTAGCACACCCAAGTGTCAACCTCGGGTAGGAGAGCAGAGCAATGAAAAGCAGGTGGCAGGTGACTATGTCTTAGCTTAAATCAGATGCAGCTGACAAAGTACATCTGTGCTCTGCCATTAGGCCTTCAGGAGGGGCTCAGTAACACATCACCTGAAGGCAGGTGTGCACTGCATTAGCAATACACATATATTCATGTGTATTTACATGCACCTAACAGGCACATCAAGAATTTGAAACAACAACAACAAAGACTCCTGAAAATTATCTTTCTACAACTCAGTTTCTCTGGCTGGGGCTGGGAGGAGTGCCTACCACTTTTTGAAAAGTCTGTAAAAACTCATTAATCTACTTGAGTCTCCTCCACTAGGGGAAAGATTATCTAAACTCTGTGTGAATGTTTTTAATAAGAAAACAAACACTGAATAAACACAGAAATAAAGAAACGCAGTACTTTCCAGGAGTATAGCATAATCTATAACTGTTTTTGTCAGTTTCTGTAATTCTTTTTTACACTAAACGCATTGATAGGTATTTCATTCACATGTGGTCAATTAGGTAATGAACACACAAGAGAAAACACTGATTTTAATACAATGTACAGAGAATCTGGGTAACACATTGCTCATTTTCACCTATTATGAAGTATAATAGAAACAACATGCTCCCAGGATTTCAGACAAGTCTTTTTTTTTTTTTTTTTTTGGAGGGGGGGGAGGGGGGAAGACTGATTTAGTCTCAAAACTTCTCTATTTTGTTGAGCTTAAAAAAATATGTAGCTTCAAAAAAGAAAAAGGACATAACTTAGTAATATTAAAAATGCTATCAGTACCTAGGATATCAACCAGTATCTGGAAATGCATTTTTAAAAAGGATATTTAGAAACGCATTTTTAAAAAGTTGAAGTTTTAAATTTCAAAGCATTTTTTTTCCAAATGTCCCATGGATTATGTTACTAATTGGAAATATGTGGGAAATATTTCCCACAATTCTGTTTATAAAAGTCAAGTTCCAGTGTTAATTAGCAGCAATCCTAACACAGAAGGAAAACATTAAAATCACTTAAAATGATAAATAGTGTTGATTTTATGTAACAAAATGTATATTTTAAATATATAAAAAGTTATACTGGGTCAATCCAGAGGTCCACAGTGAACCATATCCTGTGTTTGACAGTGGCTAGCATACGTCTACAGATATAAAAGAAATAAGCAAATAATAACGCTTTCCTCAGTAGATGTATTAGATGCTCAGTAACATGAGGTTGCAGGGTTCTTCAGCCTGCATTTGTATTTAGAAGTCCTCAGTGATTGTTTTCTCCCAGAATTTATCAAACTAGTTTATAAAACTCAATTTTTTGCATCCACAACATTCTTGGGCACATAGTCCCACAAACCAATCTCACATGCATGAGGAACCATATCTCCTAGCTCATTTCAAAATTACCATGGTTTCATTTAACGCCCTCAGTTGTTAAATTAGAACACAACGCCATGCATGGTGCCATCATAACTTAACAGACCACTATTATTCTCACCTCCAGCTGTCTCTCTTCCAGGCTGAAGTGTAATAAATTGTTCCTTATATTGAAGAAGTTCCACACCTCTTAGGAATTCTTAGTTTCACTAAGGAGAGCTATAAACATACACAGTGTATAAGTAGACATGCCCTCAGTTTGCACCACAGCTCGGTGATGGTATAACTTACATTTCCTTCATTCTGTTCCTAATAATTCCAAAAACTTACTTCGTGTTTTAAAACACTGCAGTGAATTAAGCTGATGATTTCAGAAATTATAAGCTTTAAGAACTCACTCCCGTGTGGTGATAAGTTGTTCAGGACCCAGCATCCATGTGCAAAATTGTTCTCCCTCACCCCAAGACATCATCTTTACTTATTCATCTGTCATTTTATAGTACAGCCACTAAATACTGAGATTTTTTTTTCCAAACACTTCATTGCAAGTCTTTGCTATTCAGCTCCCTTTTCAGATGATCTACAAACAGCATCTGTCCCAGAGTTCCCTGTTCGGCTCCTTCTCCCTTTATCTGCTAGCCAGGTAATCTATTTAAGGACCACCTTTTTTAGCTCACTTTTAGCAACTTCAGTGAAGCACCTTGCCAACCATATTCAGGGAAAATAAGTGGGTTACAGCAACCAGATTTCCCTGTTCATTACATTCACTGGATCCTGTAAAGAAGCCAGTAGGCTGTGATGCATGACTTTGCTCTACGAACTGTGTTTCGATTTTTTTTCCCCCAATGTACTACACAAAAATACATATTCATTAATTCTACCTTAATGGGGCTTATGCTAATCTGTGTACTTGTAAGGGTTAGTCATTGTTCTAAGAGATTTACTAGTCCTATCATATGAGGCATTGCCTAAAACATGGAACTGAGGAAGTTCAAAAAGAATGAGATCTGCTAAACTGTATTAAAACCCATGGATTCTTTTACAGCTGAATTTTCAAAGTAAATGTCTCTGCTTCAAAAATTTCAGCTTTTAATGACATCTTAGTAAATAGCAAAACTCTACAAATGTCTTAGTACTCTCTCCTGCTGTGCACTATTCCCTCTCTCTTTCTCCTCTCTCATACTGATTCTGCTTCACTCAGCTCCCAGATTCCCCCTACAGTTAAACCAAACAACTGGAAAAAAAAAATCTCCTGTCTCTAAGACAATATTCTCACATAAAATGGTCCCTTTTTTATTTTAATCACTTTCTAGTTAAAGATACATATTTCTACATATAACAGATTATTTTTCGCTTTGCTCTATTATTAAGCACATTATAAAGACGTGCCATAGGTCTTCTAATGCTTCATGGTATTTCCCATTACTTTAAATTCTTCATTTAAGACTTTCTTCATGCCTACCAAGGTCACAATACCTCCCTCCTTAATGCATCTTCTAAATGGATGGAGGCTATAGAAAAACTTACAGAAGAAGGCAGCTCAGTAAATTAAGATATGCTAATAAAGAGCACCTAAGATTTCAACTGAACTAAATCTTGGTTAACTGCCATGGCTATGTCAATCCAGCAACTTATTAAAACTGTAAAATAAAACTGACTGACTTATATCCTCAGTGCAACTAATTGTCCATAACATGCACCTATCTGCTTAGCTCTGTAAGGGTAAAAGAAACATGATTTACAAGCAACAAGCATTGCTACCTGCTGCATTGCAATTTAATGCCCACAAACAGTAAAAACAAGATAGCTACCACTGCCAGCTGCTTCATATCCTGCAAGAGGCATTGTTTTCATCAGTTCCAATTTTGCCTCTCTGAAAAACGTTCTCAAAACTTAAAGACCTTAAAAATCAAGAGCAACATAGCATTCTGCTTTAATAAGAACAGTGCATGTTTCTTTAAACAATGATCAGTTGACAGAGAAGTGAAAACCAGGGCCAGCCTACATTACATGCCAAGAAAGACAACTGTTTATTAACTTGCAAGTCCTTTTAATTTATTACCATATCAAGGATGTATAACTCAGATTTGTAATCAACAACAACAAAAAATATTTTTGTGCCATCAGTGTAAGAAAAAACTTTTTTTTTTCCCCTGCTCACTGAAGCACAGTTCTGGTCTATATCATTCTCAGTTCCCAAGCTTCTTTCCGCCTCTCCTTATCTCTGTCTTCATTTTCCCACTGTCAAAGCCTGTTTTTCCAGGAAGGAAAGTTATGGTAAAGATGAGGAATATTGTTCAGCACCTCTTTGCCCTTTGGCACTGCTATCAAACGCTGGGATTTTATCTACCACATTAGCAGAGATCTTACAAAAAACACATTCCTTTTTGTATAATGTACACGGTGGTCACTCAAACAATAACCAATAACAGATGTCTGAAGTGAGGAGAATGGACTATTTAGCTAGAACTTTATAAATTCTAATGATACTTTCCCAGATTTGAAACCTTGACACTTAATTTATAACTATCAGCATGGCCATATACTTTTCTTTGTCGGTTTACTTCTAGTTCCAACCTTGGTAAGTATACTTTGTACATCAAGTTTTAAGTTTCACTATGACCTTGCAGATAAACTCACCCTCAACTTACATTCATTTAATAGCGTAAAGATAGTGGCCAGAAATGAAAATACCTTTGCAAAGAATCCGATACCCAAGCAAGGAATTCTGATGGGGGCTATGAACTTAAGTGCTTACATGAAATTACTGGTCACATTCAGTACACTGCTTTGACCATTTGGGAAAGTTTTTCTTTCAGAGGAAGCACAAAAGTATATAAGAAATGTAACCTGTCAGATTTTTTTTCCACTGAAGCTTTAACATTGCAAGACTTTTTTTTTAAAAAAAATTTATTATTTTGCAGGGATTTTTAAAAAGCACTTGCACTCAGTATGCATGGGATATGAAGGATATTTCAAGCAGCTATTCTTTACAGCTTAGTATTACAAGAAAGCTTTGGAGGTTTTAGAATAAAATCTGCCAAGAATCTACATACATTAACCATATCTGCCAAGAGCGCTTTTACTCCTACATAAAGAGCAGGACCACAGATCAATACGGCATAAACAGAAGCCGTGATTTTTGTTTAGTTGTTTTTTTTTAAAGACTACTGTTTTTACAGCAGTGTGTTATATTTAATCAACTTGTTTTCACCATTACTTTTAACAGAGTTTCCTATATGTAATTTTTTTTAATGACTGTCATGCAAAATTGATCTCAGCTACAGAAGCAAATCATACCAACAATAGTACCAGCAATAAAAATGAATAGACTTTAAAAACAAAGCAAAACAAGACAGCATCAAATTCTGCCATCATAACATTTATGCATAGGTGTAAAAAAGGCTTACAGAAACTTAGAGATGACTTGCTGTACTCAAGAACAAAATCCATCCTTTAGGATCTTAAACTTGTTGATCTGTAAAAACAAGTAGATCCTTTACAGGTTTCACATTTCTGAATAAGATGAACAAAAGTTTCAAAAAAAAAAAATACGCAGCTCCAACATTTGAAAGGTTTGCAATCAGCTTCAATGGAATAAATCCATTTGCATTTTCCTCAAGACATTCAGCCATGAATTTCAGGGTCATTTTGGGGGGAACACACTTCCCCTTTGGAAGAAAAGCAGTGCAACAGTAGCTTCCTTTGTAAAGGTTTTGCCCTCTGTGGGCAGAGATAAAGAGATCCATGAAACATTCTTCCAACAGATAGATCATATTACAGGTCTGAAAGTTTCTTTTCTTCCTTAACAATATTCACCTGCACCCATCTTATTAGAAACCCATAAAGTTCAAAAAGACAGGTTGGCAAGATGGAAAGTCCTTTTAATATACTGCAAAATATTTCTGATAGAGCTTAGGTGATGCCTCAGCGGTCAGAAATATACTGAAATACATGAAGATTGATGCAATTAATATAATAACACCTTCAGTGTTAAAAGAGCTATAGCCATTGCACAATTCCAAGAGTGAAAATCACAGGAGGAAAATGCAAAGATGAACCTTTGCACTTGGTCCAGTTATCACCTATGGAAAATAACAGTGGGTAATACCATGACAACTAAGGGTCTTCAACAATATCTGCAAAGCTAGACTGTTACGGCTGAGTTTTCAGTTCCTATACGTCTGCATCTATTTAATGAGCCAACAAAGGAAAGAGGACACTTTTGCAAAGTAAAAAAAACACTATATATATATATATATATATACACACACACACACACGTGTTTGTGTGTTTTTCCTTATATTTCAACAGGAAAAAAAAACATTTAAAGGAAATTACTATTTAGAAAGCAATAGCTTTTTTTTTTTTTTTAATTAAAAAGGGGATAGTGTGCTAGCCTGTCTTTGTTAAAAGGAATGAAAAAACAGATGACAGCTCAGGATAGATTACAGTTCCTGGATGTCAGGATCATGGAGAACAACAGAGACAGGAACAAATGAACATACTGTCCATTTTATCTGTGTCACATTAGTAAGAAGAAGAAAAAAATACCACTTTAACGTGTCTGAAATATACCCATGTATGTATATATATTTTTGCTTGAATTTATTAACAAATTCAGAGTTTTAAGAAAAACACAGAAGGACAAATATTTGTAGAAGACACAGCAAAAAAAAAAAGTGTGTTACTAATCAACTAATAAGGCCTACTATGTTGCTAAGGGACATAGTTAATTTAAGAGGACATATTCCCTTACTTGTCAGACACAAAGACTGGATTTATGCGATCTACTGCAAAGTAATTAACATCAAAGAGAACACTAGAGACCAGGGTGTGGAAACATTTACATTCATTAATATTAACGATTACCACATGATAAAACTGCTATATGCTCCAAATCTTGCAGGCTTTAAAGTTTTTCAATACAGCCTTCAACCTTCCTTTATTAGGCTGAAGATGTTCGGAAGTAATAGATCTAAAAAATTAATAGGTAACAGTCATCCTGAGCTTAGCAAAAGTTACATCTTCTTGAACCCATACACTAATGATGAATGGCTGAATATGCATGACTAGCAAAAAAAAAATAGTCATTGGTAGTATTTGGTAAATAGCTTCTCATAAAACAATTTCATAAAAAATGCTTCAGAAAATTTAAATGAAAAATGATAACTTTCAAATATCCCTGCAATTTCATCAGCTGAGCATCTTTTGAAACATTTGGACAAACACACAAGTATTTAAAAGACATCAAGGGAGGTGTACACACTTTTAGATAAAATATTAGGCCTGATATAAATGTAGATGAGATTTTTTTTTTTTAAATCTATTCTTACAGACTTCCTGTGTTATAAGAGGCTTTGACTTTTTTTTTTGTGGGGCTGAGGGATGGGGATTTATTTCATCCTCCATTAACTGATTAAGAATAGCAATAGCTAGAAGATGACATTCGAGAACAGGCCTGACCTTTCTAATAAAGTCTTGGAAAATGGACTCCTAGGACAATTTACCTATATTCTAGTTAAGTACACCTTTAAAGACTTACTCCTCTAAGAACACCACCATGAAGTGAACTTTACCTTTTGCAGCTCAAACTGCCTTACACAGATATTATTCATCTCTTTGTAAGAAAAATGCTTACAGCGAGTCAGTGATATATTTAAAACACAATCACAATATGCTACAGAGAAACAACCAAAAAGACCAATAACTGCAGGTAAATGAGTTACATTTAACAGTTTCTCTCTACAACCTTGGTAAGGACAGGCAGAAAACTGATTAAGTAAAACCTACCATATGGTGACATGTTGACTCCCACAGGGAAATTAGCAGAATGGGAAGCACCACAGAAGTCTCTGCCAACTGAACCAATACAATTAACCTACCTTAAAACATTATCCTTACTTTAGATTAGCACTAGAGAAGGATAAAACATATTTTGACTGACTCCAGGGACCTCAAGTTTTCCTTCTATGGTGCAAAGTAGAGCACATACTACATGTATAAAGCAGATGACTTCCACCATCATCTCCCAAAAGCGATGCTTTCTAACATCTAGACTTTCCTAATCTCATCCCTATTCCCAGTTGGCAAATGCAATCTTGTGCCCCCCTTTACCCCCACCCCCAAAAAATCCTGTCACTCAAGACTTTCCATCAGTTTGGATCTCCCTTCTTACTCCTAATCCTTAGCTCATGATCAAACTACTATACTCATTCCTGTTTTACTCCCCCTCCTCCATACTTTGGAAAAAGAAAGGGCGACCAGGAGATCTGTTACTCTGCCATTACACCTTTTATTATTCAGCTTTCAGTTTGACTCTACCTACACATCTCTGCTCCACTGATCATGTACATCATTCTCCTCCTTATTCCTGCTCCCTTAAATAAGCCACCCCGCCATGTAGAATCACAGAACCACGTAGGTTGGAAAAGACCTTCAAGACTGTCAAGTCCAACCATCAACATGACCTAGCAAGTCTCGCCACTAAGCCACATCCCTTAGTGCCCTAGAGTTTCTCCTCTTTGCTTTTAAATCAGATTCCATCTTTATTCAGGATTGTCTGCAGTAATACAGGGGGCAATACTGAGATTCAGGGTCCTCTACTGAGATTTTTTTCTCAGAGGGATTTCTGAACTAGGTATTGAAAGCTTTTCTACCAACAAATGTAAACTAATTTTTTTCCAGATGTGTATAACTTGGAGAGCATGTTTTTCAAAGTAGTGGCGAAGGGTTCATCACAAAACTCAACCTGCAATTTGTCACTTCCTAAAGCTTGTGATTTGGTATCATAAAAAATACAATAATACATAGCTGGTAGGTATTTTTTTTCTTCCCCAAACCATTTGCAGGGAGCAATAAGTAAAAAATTAACTTTAAAAAAAAACATAGGTATTAGTATACATAACATATATAAACTAAATGCATTATGTGCATCTGTTGACGAGGCCAAGCATGTTATCAGTTCAACCTGGGTGGAAAAAAACAGTTAAGAGCAGTTTTTCAAAGGCCTTTACTATGCCATAACATACAGCTAGAAGATCTACTGAGTCTGGAGAAAAAGTTTGTGTTCCCATTGCTGTACTAAACAGATACTTTGCACAACATTTGCAAATCTAGTTGGATGCTTAAACACAAGAAAATATGCTATGTCTAAAAATTATATTTATACGTATATATAACATCTTTTACAGATATCCTTAACCTTATCAGGTTCATACTATAAAGAAATGAAGAACAGTCTATTAGTTCGTAGTCTTTACGATTTTTTGTGATTAAGATGATATGGGCATTAATATTAAATGTGTGACCACTACACTTGCAGTTCATAATGGTAAGAATGCTGAAAACTTACATCAAATACAAAAATAAATAAAAGAAAAAATCCTAGCTGGGGTAAAGTCATGCTGGGTCTTCAGATAACTGTGACATGAAAGAGATCTACATTCCTGTCTCCTCTCTCTGACAATTTCATATAAAACGGTAGTTACAGAATCTTGTTCAATACATTGTGCCTTTGCCTACCAACGTACATAAGAAAAATATTTATGAAATTTATGGCTCAAACATCTCTCTAAAGAGCCCAAAGCCAGCTGAAAACTAAAACCAAGAAAACCTTTGTTTTTCTAAAACCAGAACGATGATGCAAAATAATTCTTTGATCTATTATCTATTTGAAAGTACTGAGCTACATGCAGACAGTAATTGCCGACAAGTCCCAGTAGTAAACAAACCAGTTTCACATTTTACATATTATCAAGAGGCTACAGAATTAATGGTTACAGCCAAAGAAATGTTGACACAGTTGCAGTTTGAGCCTTAACATGCTGATCATGTTAAAATGGTGCACAAGAAATATTTTTCCACTTTGTAAAAAGCCAGACTGTTTACATGCGTAAGTGGCTAGAGACTTTGCTGTCTGTGTGTGGTCTTAACATTTCAGTATCATAACCATGAATATAAAGAGAAGCAGCATGAAATAACCTATTATAGTTACAATGAATGCCAGACTGCCAATATTAGAAGTGTTGAGATTAAAGTGTCTCAAAATGAGCGTTAAAACATACACATATCCACATGTTTACCCCCCCCTTTAAAAAAATATTAAATTTAAACAAAGGTTTTTCAAAAGTAAACAGAATACTTATATATCACAAAAGGAAGCTAATTTTTCTTCCCTTTACATTGTTTAGAAAGGGAAAGAATCGTGGAAAAGAAATCAGGAAATTAAAAATAACAAATACAGTCATTAAAAACCAACACATTCTGAAACTATGGTAACTTTGCTTGTATCCTCTTACCATATAGGATATATTTTTTCATTACAGGTTTAAATATTATATCACAGCTACATTACAAGAAAGTCTTAAGTATCTAATTTGCTGTTGCCTTACTTGGAAACCACTAAAAAGTCTTCTGCAACAACTGGTATTTTTATTATTATTATTATTCTCTTTAAATAAAACAGATTTTCTGCTCTCAGTTTACTAAGGAGAGCACTGTGAGTCCATCCGGGTATAGAAGATGCAAGCTATGTGCAACACATAGGGACCAACTAGTAGGTTTACCAGTCACACACTTATATAAACATTTAAAAAATGGCATAGGTCATGTGTATGAAACTGTCCCATCTTCCAATCCTAAATGTTGCAATGAAGCATAAGATACCTACAATTTTGAGAAGCAGGTACACAACATGAATAATACATTTTCTTCAATCATTCAATACAGGGATTATCAATAGTTTCCACACTAGTTGAAGTTTTCTCCTGCCACGACCAACAATAAAAAGCAGAGATCATAATCTTTCCAGCATGTATTTATGAACCCCACTGAACAGCTGAAATTTCTAAAAACTCATTGGAGAAAAAACATAAAAAAGACAGAGTGAACATACAAGATTGCATCAAGAATGTGGGTATAAAAAGGTTAAAAGGATAAGTAACCAGAAACCTGTTTCAATCTGCCTTTATTTTTATTAAATGTTCATTTGTGTATATAGAAAAGTAAAGAGGGAAGGAAAATTTGTCTATTAAGGTTTCCATTTGTTTATACCCCACTGATATTTTTAATGTGTACTAAAAAAAGATATTTTCTTCAAAATAGTTTATTCTCTAAAATTATTGGGTTAAAAATTGATGAGAAAAAAATCATAAATATAACGATGAACAGAATTAACACTATGGGAACATTCTAATTCGATAAAATTTAGTTTTGGACACTCATGTCTCAATGAGGTTGTGCTTGTGCTCCAGAAGCATTTATGAAACATCTTACCCTAGGACTTTAACAGCATGGCTCCTAAATGCGAGAAATTAAGTTAGCAGGAAAAAACAAAACAAAACAAAACAAATAAATAAATAAAAAACCACCACACCTACGAAGACTAATTCACTCGGCAAGGAGCGAATGATCCTTGAAAGGGTTCTCTCCGAGGTGCCCGAAGGAGGCCTCCCCTCCCCAGGTGCCCTCTTCCCAGCCTCTGCCGCGGTGCCTCCGCCTGCCCGGGCCCGCCGCAAGCGCTGTCCGCGGCCGCGTGGTGCTGAAGCGCTGCGCCCCGGCGGCGGCTGCTCGCCTGCCTCTGGACCCCGTCGCTGCATGGCCCCGGCTTGCCATGGGTGTTTTCTTCCCGCCGGCAATGAGGCATCAAAAGCCTGCAAATTTTCTCTCCCCTGTTTCATCGCGCTGTTACCCGTCGTTATTTGAATACAGAAATATTTCTTACACACTCAGAATGACCAAAGTAAAGAGGGAAGAAATAAAAAATAAGCAATGCTTTAAAGGCACTGGAAAAGCATGAATGAAAACAGTTTACACACTTTTTCCCTCACTATAAACTTTATCTTGCATCAAAGAAGGAATGCAAGAATTGTATCTCACCATTACTGGGCTCTTCAACAATTCCATGAGCTAAATAAAGCTTTATGATATGCATTTCTTCATCATGGAATAATTTGTAAATATTCAGCTTCTGCTCTAGTCCAGAAACATTACTGGATTGGCTCAAGACAGCTGCAAGCAACAAAGACAGACCTAACTGGGAATTTATTCTGTATAAAATCAGACTGCAGATGCTTCCTGTGGAAATCACAGAGGGAAACTCCAGCATACCCAAGTACTCCGTGACAGATTCTCTTTCCATTTAGCTAGCAGCATAACTGTCACAATCCCATTACTTGTTTATATGCAATCTGTTCCTTTTAATACTAATGATACCTTATTGCATTTTCATGCTTATAACCTGCAGATTATCTACAATTCAAGAAGTTAAACATACCCCCTGATCTTCAAAAACAGCTAAACAAGTGAAAGCTTATCTCAAAGTTGCTCTCCCCACTAGGTACTGACCTTCTGCATGCTGTTCCGCAGCCCTGACCCTTTTCATTTTACTTTCTAGCAGAACCAGGGGAAGACTTAAAATAGTCTCTCTACAGCAATGTTGCAAACATGAAAGTAAAACCACAGCAGATATTCACTGCTGAGAATGATCTCTCAGAAAAGAATTTTCAGAGGGTCTTTTCACATCATGGAAAAAAAGTCCTCAAGTAAATGGGAGCCTTCATTGTACAGTCCACAATGGAATTGCCATAAAACAAATAATCCCAACAAAAAACAGGGAAAAAAAACTTGCTGTTTTTCACCACATTAGTAAGATAATGAAGAGCATTATGTTTAAATGACACTACATTTTAAACAAAACTGGCCTAATATCTGAGCACCTTAGAATAGTGTTGGAATCTAAAGAAAAATTAAGTATTTCAAAAATAAAGTACCTGTATGACAACAGTCAGCAGCAGTAAAGATTTTGATTTGGGCATTGCTATAAAATGGATGTTCATACAGCTTACCCCCTTACATAGCATTACATTGCCAATTCTAAAACTATCTTTAGCATTGATTTCAAAACACTAGTATCTACATAGCAGAAGACTGGTGTGAAGGGACAGACAGTTCTTACAGAGAACAGAAAGACTAAGAAGGAGGACAAAAGTTTAAACTATCCCAGGAGCCTCTATACTGTCTGAGCAGTAGGCACAACTCTTTACTACTGTTCAGGCACAGTTCCAGGAAGCTCCATACAACAGAGCCCACAGCTAGTGATGATGCTGAAGTTCTCAGTTTCTCAGCTCTTAATAATAAAAAGCTAAAGTTCATGTTGCAATTTTATGTTATCTCTCCTTGCACAGTAAAACCAACAGAATACAGCCCCAATCCATCCCATCAGCAAACTGTCTGAATCCATATTCTCAACTGAGAAAGTTTTCTGCAGTTTTGTAGTTGAGACTTATCCCTAGCTACAAATGGAGACACGATTTTCTGTTGCTATGACAACCTGATGAATACATAGACTTACAATGCTATTTGGGTATAGCCAAAGTGTCTCTGTTGTTACGTTCTAGACTCCTTCCATATGTACCTCATTTACAGTATCACAGCTCCAAAACAAGATCTATTGCCTGAGGAAATTTAGTGACAAGGGAAACAAAGGAAAACATTTGGGGGTGGGGGGTGGTTTCCAACCTATTGCCAAATGATGCACTCTTGTGAGCTGCCTCCACCACAATAATGAGAAATTGTTACTTCTTTTTCTTTTAGAAATTTTATTTATCCAAATACTAAAAACCCACAAACATTATTCCAATGTGAAGATAATATATTTACAGTAATGCATCAACCTTCCCAGTTCATTCTGTTTTGTCCTGGCCTGAAAATGGTCAGGACACCCAATCTGAAAGTCAAACTTCACAAATGCCTTGCTGCCTTCCTGAGCTTCCTAACAATGCCCACAGTCCAAGAGCTTGCCAGCATATAGTCCAGCTGCTAAGCCACAAAACCATTTTGGAGACTAGCCCAAAAACAAGTTTTGTGTTTTTTTTTTTTTTTTTTTTTTTTAAATGATAACTGTCAAATTATAATTTTCATTTAATATCCAAAACAACTTGGATAAACTTGTAACAGCTAGACCTGGGCTCAGCGCAAACTGTGCTAAATAAGGCAGAACCAGACTACCAGAACTACTTAATTCCTGCTAACGTTCAAAAGCTTTTGGAGTAAAAGAAAAATTGAACTTTACATTAGCAACAGTCCATTAGAGAAAAACTCCTTCTCATCCTCAGTACTACCATCTCTCTGGATATCTATTAATGTATTTATTGATTATAAGTATTAAGAAATATTTTAACCACCAATCACAGCTGTTGAGTCTATTTCATATTACAGTACAATTGTTACTAGACACTTACTGGAGGCAAGAGCTTTTTAATTGTGGGCTTCATATTCAACTTTAGACTTATCAGACTTACTCCTACCATCTAAATTGTTTGTAAAATCTGAGATACAAATTGCAACTACATGACAATTTAATACCCAGCAAAGTAAGAGCCAGAGACTTATGGCCAGTACTGAATCTCTTTATAAGCTTCCTTTCCATTACTGGAGATTACCATATTATTGCAAGGCAATGCACTGTGGTAGTGCTACTTATATTACTCACCTTCTTATTTTATTTCTACTATAGGAATGTAAAAATAAAGAAGGGAAAGTTATACACTGCATGACCCTACTAACTGTCAAATCCTCAGATCTTGGCATTGAACAGAACATCCTTAATGGCCCAAGACTTAGCCCTTTCCCAACTCTTTAGTTCAGCAAATATTTTATGTTCAGAGCTATATGCTTCTATCAATCTTAATCTGTATGATACAAAGCAGGATAAACCACAATCACGTATATTTGGTTAATTATGAGTGCTATTAAATCACTGGTATATTCAATGAACAAAGATGATTCTCTGAGTTTAAACTAGGAGAATATTGGCTTGAACTTGAAAGGCGGGATTTAACTGCATCTTATATAAACTATTGTTTCATCAGCTGAGTGATGTCAGATATGCCAGACACCTCACTACTTCCTGGAAACTAAGCAGGGCCTTCCAAAGAGGACCTTGCACTTGGGTTTGAGTTTAGCTTAGTTTTGTTACTGCACAGGTTTTCAGAGCAAAGTGATGATAGAGTTCTGAACACACTTCCACAGACACCCTCAAACTCCTGTCAGAGGCAACATTAAAATGCCAAGAAAATGTTCTGTGGTCACATCAAAATGTTCTGTCTGTTTCTTGTGTGGAAATCAGTGATATTATGTCAATCTTCCCCTCCTCTCATCTCTTCCTCACTCCCCCTCATACTAACAACTACCTATACTTCAAAGAATATTTGATACAGCATTTGAACAGTGATTCCCCACTTGAATGCTCTTTCAGACATACATGGCAAGTTACATAGTAAAAGGAAAAAAAATCTAGGTAAAAGCTGAAGGTTGTAGACTCAGGATTTCAAGCAAGAGGATCTGTCTGTAAAAAGTACAGACAGCTGAAATAGCAGAGGCCTCAAAGAAAGATGAGGCAAAGACAAGAAAGTACAAAACAAGACAGACAGCACTTGGCCTTAAGGTTTCATAAAAGGACCATACTTCCCTAGCAAAGTGTACACAGCAACAGGAAAAGATGATCTTAAAGCACTCAAGTCACTGCAGTTAAGTTTTTGGTTTCAAATTATCTGCACGTGATCTGAACTACAAACTGTTCTCTTCCCACTTCCGCAAGGGAAAATTTCTCAACTACAGACACTTTCGTAGTAAGCAGAGTTTGTGTTCACAGACGCCCTGTTAAAAATATTGTGTTCTAGGAAGCAAGGAAACAAAACAGATTAGTTTGATATGCAAAGGTACAGCAGACGGAGTAAGCTTCCAAAAGCTACCTTCATTAAACATTTATTTCCATGACTAAATGCACCTATATAGCTATTGGGATTTTTATTTATTATATGAAGGCATTTATTCTCTCTTGATTTGCCCAAGTAAAATCACACAAATGCAAAAGTTGACAGATTCTATCCTATTTAAAAAAAAAATAGGGATAAAAATATACAAGGGCTCTAATACAGACAAACTGCAGAACTTCTGCAGTAAGAGTTCTTGTCTGTTGATTAAGATACCACTTCACACCATATTATACAGTTTTTCAAATGCATTTCTGTCATTATTTTTAACTGTCATTATTAAATCTGCAAATGTTTGCTCTTCATTACCATTTTATCTGTGGTAATAAAAATGGAGGAGAGAGTTTTCAGGGACTAAAAAGAAAAAGCCATGATTCTCCCCTATGTGACTTCTTAACAGCATTTGTACGACTGATATTACAACATATTAGAAAGTTATATTGTTTCTAGTATTTTCCTTAATATCTGAACTGAATATTCAGTTCTGATCTGATAATTATTTTCAAATTAGATGGGTACCAGATTTTAGCACCAAACAGATAGATCATGTCCATCACCTAAGTTTGAAATGAGACAACAGAAGAAAAAAAAAAAAAGAACAGAAATGGAGATGTAACTACAATACCATAGGATCCTACATGTCAACTTTTAAATCATGAATTTTACTTAGTATCTGTTTAAAAACAAACATTTTTGTATTGGTCCCATACACAAACTGACCATTATCCATTTTAGCACAAGTTTTAATCACATAAATTTGAAATCACTTGATACTTTTATTTCCTTAAGTATGGTAGCTCATAGCACTTAAAATTAAAAATGTTTCCAGTCAAAAGAAGAAAACTAGTTTAAGATAAAAGTCACTAGTGGAACTCCTGATCATTTACAAATGAATTAGCCATGCCATGCTACCCCACATTCAATTACTTGTCAAGCACTATTAAATTCCAGCAATTAAGTCTTACCTTTGTCTACTTTGTAACAGAATCATAAACTTTCATTTCATGTTTTTCACTTTTTTTTTTTGCTTTATCTTTTCACAATGCTTGAGTAATCACAAACTGTCAAGACAGTTTGTTAGGTTGGCTTTTTACTCTTTTCCTAATGAAAATAATACTGATTTAGATTGTATTTTTTGTCTGTTTCACTATTTTTCCAGCCTACTTCTTTTGACATCAACATTACAGACAAACAGACTGAGCTTAAAAAAAGATGGATAAATTAAAGTGAAGATTGTTGATAAGTTAAAGTAGTTATGTCCTTAGTTAAGATACAGTGTGCTGCCAGTATACTCCTAAAGGCTCTGATCTAAAGCCCACAGACTTTGAGGCTTGGGTCAGATCCACCATAATACGAACTTAATTTAGCAGTGGTAAATGAAATCTAAGACGTATAATTTGATTAGAAAACACTCCAAGTAACGCTGCTGATAATGTTGGTGATTTCTTCACAGCTCATACGGATTTTAGTTCCTTAAATTATTTAAAAAAATGTCTGGAATTTATAGTTTTTGCCAACCACATTGTCACAGCTTAAATGAGCAGCTGTCAACTGTTAGAAAATAACCGCATCATCATCCCTTTTAGAAGAACTAGTGTGGGAAGTGAAACACTTACATGGGATCTAAAGTTTCTGGAGTCATGGTAATGAATCTGTTTTCATCAGGTGACCGTGAGTCATCATTTTATCAGCAGTTTAAAGGGTTTTCACAATAGTCAAGCATCATCAGTGCTCATGCTTAGCAATGACTGCAGCAGAATACTGAAATAGGGTGCCACATCCTGTGGTACCATTATTTAAGGAAAAGTTTGGCTACTGAGTCAAGAAAAATACTGCAAAGTCATAGTTCAATGGTAACTATTGCAGTATATAAAATGTTCAGAAACTAAGCTTTTAGCTGGGAATTGAAACCAAGCAATAATTTTGCTTTTAAAAATAAGTTCCATTTAAGGAAGTACTGAACTACATGGATGAAACATAAGGAAATAATTCAAATGTGTTGTCAGCCTCTCTTCTTCATTTTATTTCATAGTCCAGTCAGAACACTCAAAACCGAAATACCCACATAACATCCACACATCAGAATCTATTGACATTACCCAGGAGGGAGGCCATGTGAAACCATGCAGAATCTTTCAATTTCAATTTTATGATTCTAACACCAACAGCAAAAACCGCATCACTACAATCAAACTGTTTGGACATGACATTACTCACTACTGCATAAAGGTATTGTGTGAAACAGAGATCCCCTTACCTTCCAGCCTAACCCCATCTGAACTCACTGGAAGAAACTGAAGAATTTCACCTGCAACACAAGCAGAAGCCTATCCCAGGACCTAAAGACAATCACCAGCCCCATGCAGTAACTCCTGCTAAGTCCTGAAGTTTTGCTGGACTGAGAGACATTAAGTTTGGTTCTAAGTTCCCCATTCCTTCTTCCTTCATTGCTGGACTAAGGGGTCATGCTGGCAGTACCACCAAGCAGACAAGCAGAACAGTAGAAGTGAAAAATATGTTGGTGGTGGTCAGAAATAAGGCCAATTGGGTCAGAAATAAGTCAACTGTCATGGAGATAACATCTTCAAATTTACTATGCCTAAAAGAAAAAAAAAATCATATCACCTGGTATGATGTATGTTTAGAATGATACTACCATCACAGTAGCATAGCATTCACAATTAGCCAAATCCTCAATTTCTGGCACAACTAGTACTTTTATACTAATCAGATTAATTTATTTCCAAAGCCAAAAGAGTAATAGAAGCTGAACCATCCTTTTACTCCTCATTCAAAATGATCCCTGTGAAAGCAGTGTTTCCCCTACTGATGTTTATTCCTCTGGCTTCCCATTCCTTTTCCTTTCTGCTAACACTTCAATGTCTCAGTTCTCCGTCCGCTCATCACTTCCTTAAGCTTGAAAATTAATCCTCCGAGGTCAGTCAGGAAACTTCCATTGACTCCAGGAGGCTTAGAATTAGAACATGCATTCAATTTTCCTCCCCCTTCTACCTCCCAACTTTCTCTTTTCTTTCTTCTGGAACTTATTTACTCATCACCGTGGTCATTCCATATCTAGTCCCATAAAACTGGGACTGAAACGCACAGTAAGAAAGAAAACAAAATAGATGTTTCTCCATCCTCTATTGTTGCTTAATAATTCCCAATTTAATTCGCATTTACCCACAGGTTCCTTAGTATCTTCTTTAAGACAAGTGTCATATTTTATGCATGCATGTAGAAATTAACACAAACATCACAGAAGTGTACTTAATTCCACCTACTTGTATTTATAATTGTTCTAAGCAATATCACTTTAGGAGAACTACATTCCTAGAAAACCACCACTAAATGGTTAACTTAGCTATTCCTGAAATTGTAAAGATCCATAAAGGAAGCATAAGAACGCACAATACACATCAAATGCAAAATTCAACAATGTTTAATCAGTTGTGAGATCTCTGCTACCATACTTCTAAGATTCAAAATACTTTTGCAAATTCTGTTTATTCTTAGAAAATTGAATCTTAGCATATTTTTACTAAAACGTTTGCAAATATTCCAACTACAACAATTTCACACACATTTCTAAGCTTTGCAACATGGAAAAGGACAGAGATACCGCATGTGTTACTTATTTCAACTGAGTGCTCTCGAAAAAGCACAACTTGAACTAGAAAACATTGTTACACTTTTCAAAACTATTTATGTAAAAAAATCCCTAGTACCAGTCTAGTAACTTTGAACAGTCACAACAGATGAAAAAAGTATTTAAACACAAGCAGTATTCTTGATTCTTATTCTCCACTCAAAAGCACTGCTTTCATGTATCTATGAACTTAATATAGCAGTAAAACACTTTTACTATTCTCCATTATTCATTAGAGGGAAACAGACTATAGAATTAGAGAATTAGATAAAAAAATCATCTGTTTTTTCCCCCCCCCCTCCCAATAATTTTCAAGAGGAAGCAAATATGCCCCTCCTTCTCACAGGGGGCATTTTTAACTTACAGATATTTGATTTGATCAATATTTACAGAAATATCAATCAGCTAATTCACTGGACACACTACACAGAAATATGAGCCTTATTCTGCTTGACCACTTCAATGTCATCTAAGAATCAGAATGAAAGGCATACGTGATACAGAAATCTTTGTCAATACACCGTCATTGTATAATATTTCAGCTGGTAGCAAGAAAATTAAAGCACACTGGAAAGAGCAGAGATACAGTAAGAAGCTTTAGCATTAGACACCTATTAACAGATGCATGGAAAAAACAAAAAATGAAGTCATAGTGGCCCCTCTGAATTAAATAATTCATTTTCTTATTCCAGACCAAACAAAACAGTACCATGAGCAGTTCTGTGCTAAAGACCCTAAAAACAGAATGTATCTTTCCATTTCTCTTTGCCTACCCCTTACAGCCTACAATCAACATAATTTGTACGCACACTTTCTTTCATGGGGCACTTTAAGATATTCCACAGACAAATGTTATGATGTGTTTTCTTATAAAGCAACATAGAAATGATTTCATTATATTATGGATAATTAAGTAACAGATACATAAAGAAGCAAAACAAAGGGGAAGATTGACTACATTCCAGTCACGCTTTTATTTTCCTATCCAGTCCCATTCAATACCTCTAGCTTTACTCTCAAGAAAGAAAGAAAAATGCTTGCTGCTTCAAAGGAGCTCACAATACAAAGAAAAAAAAAAATATTTAAGTAGGAAGGACCAAGTGGGGTTTCATATACACTCCCAGCATACAGTAATTTCAACTGATAACAAGGAACACTACGGAAAAATCAATTGCAGAATGTGCTGGATGACCAGAGGGAACACAAACTATAATTATATTAAATCTAAGATATATGCTAGCAAAGGCCTGCAACTCTGAGATAGAACAGAGGCTCTTAACTTCTGAAAGTAGGAAATGCCAAAGTAAAATAAGCTTCCTTTTGCATTGAGCTATTGAAGTGTAGTAACAACTTGAAAAGTCTTCAGTGTTTGGCAAATGAACAAACTGCAGAAAACAGTAAATGAAATTTTTCTATTACAGCTATAAAATTTTCTGTATTTAGATTTGCAGTTTCACATGGATAAACTCAATTTACATAATTTCAGAAGAGTAATTCTTTCTAGTTTGTCCAAAGTTTTAAACAAGGCCCTAGTGATATTATTTTTCAAGTCTGTATAGAGTTCATGATTTTGCTTTAAGCCTCACCAATTAAAGTTAAGATTTATTTCTCAGAACAGCAGTAAAATACTTTAGCAACGTAAAAAGCTTAATTTAATTCATATGTCTGATTTTACATATTTAGGAGTATTTTACCATATAGTGCTTTATGAAGTATCAATATTACTTAAAATTGAAAATGGCTGATGAAATTAACCTGTATAAAATATTATCTATTGCACATCACAGCACTATGGCATCCAGCCATTTGGCAAGAAAAGAATGTGTGTTTAGGACTGTTTTTGTATTAAGGTTTAAAGCAATTTTACAGCATCAATTATTTTATTCCATTCGCTTTTAATTGCCCATAAAAGCAGGCTTAGGAACACCTTTCAAAAATAAGCCAAACCCTCCCTCTACTGGAAACATCTGACCATTACACTGGAGGTACTGAGATCCTGATTTAACTTGTACTTTAAGAAGCAAAGCCATTAAAAACATGACAGGTGTTTTCCTCCTAAATTATGTTCGAGTTAGCCAAGACTCAAAAGACAAATTAGCTGCACATTTCAGTCTCTTACCAAAAAGATTAATGTACGGATACTTATAAAACGTAAAAATTTAAAATAGAGAACAGAGAAGACACGGCATACATGAAACAGACTTTCAGATTCCATAAAATATCCCCATCGATTTCAAACACCAGGAACCTAAAAATAAAAACATAACTATGTTCCATACTCTCCCTGTGGAGAGGAGTGGTAACATGTTCTGCCCTTCATTGGAAGTGTCTTCTGCACAGGGACCTTTCTTGAAAAAATAAAATCACGTGAAAATTGGGCTATCTTTAAAAATGGATTTATTCTTTTAAAAAGGATATATTGTACAACCAATGAATATAAAAAAGCAAAAATTCACACACAAGATCCCTGGTCTAAAATACAATGATATGCATCTCTCTGCCCAAAATGAATTCCCATTAGCTTTTTACGTATTTGCCTTGAATAAAATGTATCAAATATGCAATGTAAAGTCAATATGAGTTAATTTTCAACATTCTGTGCATGCAAAAATTAATCTTCATTTCTTAAAGGTTAGTGGGAAGAAAATTAAGTTGTATCTCAAAAGCTGTACCTATCATATTGCTTACCTACAAATTCAAGCTCAATGTGAAATGAATCCATCTGCTCAGGTGGTGATATTAAAGTACTTAGTGATTACCAGGGTACATACTGAGTAACACTGAAGTGCCTATGCTGAATCAGCAAACTGTAATAACGCAGGTCAGCAACCAATCATCTTAGGCCTTTTTATCTAGCAAAGATACTTCAACTCATACCACTTGCATTACTATTAATGATATCAAGAGATAGCAGCTGAGAAAAACAATAGCTTTACCCCCAGCTCCTTTTGTTCTCCTGTCAATACACCAGCAGCATATGAAGTCAGCATATCAAATAAAATGAGCTCAAAATCAAAGATACTCCTCCTAACTCCTACCCTAATTGAGAAGTACTGAACAGTATGTCAATAAAGGAGAACACGGAAAAAAAAAAAGACATGATAATATCAATTTAAGGTTTACAAACACATTAAAACATTAAAAAGATTTAAGTAAGTGTCCCACTAAATAAGGTAACTTCTCCACAGAAAAGAACACAGACTGTACTCCATAGCAAATATATATATATAATTTTAAAATTTGTCTGCTTGTTAAACAGGTTAGTTACCCACAAAAAAAAAAAAAAAAAAAGATTCAACAGCTTCCACAGCCAGATCAGCCAGGAAGATATTTGTAGCTGTACTTCAAAAAAAAAAAAAAAAAAAAAGTCTCTTCTGTTAAGAAAACTGCTCTAACCATTCAGAAATGCACTACCCTAGATGTACATGTGCAAACAGAAGTAAGAAAGATGGTCCAAAAGAGAAGACTTCACAATTTTTACTAAGCAATTAGTTTAGCTATTAATAAACTGATACAGTTATAGCACTTTTAGCATAGTTATTACAGAATGTTTTGAGAAGTGTCATACTTCAGATGTATAACTAAATTTGATTGTTTGCAAATAAAACCATAACAGCATTTTGCCAGATATAAAATAACTAATCCCTGAGAATGGGAAGAGAGGCAAGAAAAGATGAAAACGAAGAGTCAAATGTGATAAAAAACGTTTAAGAAAAATACAGCCCTTAAACCACGAATTCCTAGATTATCTGGGAATTATACAAATAATATTGCAAGCCTACAGTACAAGAAGAATCAATGCTAAATTTTAAGTCTGGTAGCAAATACTGTTTTATCAAGAATTCACGCAGTTTCCAGCTACACAACTAATCACTTTTAGTTACATGATTTAATATTCAGCTGACCTCAGACACACTGTGCCAGCAATCCAAGAAGTTTGTTTCCAAAGGTAGAAACATTGATACAAAATATGCTACCACGACCATAGGCCTGAAGGATGCACCTCTTCATCATCAGCTTTTTAAAACACCATACAAACATTCTAAGCAGTATCACGAAGTATCTTTTCCTTTTCTTGTTAAGTGAAAGCTATAACATCCCACTTACCTTAATGACAAATTTGTTGGATGCCATGACTGTTATGACTGTTCAATGTAAACTGGTCCTATAAAAATAACAATTAAAAATGATCAGCACTAGGAAAAACTCATACCTCTATACCAGAAAAGAGGGGATATTATTCAACAGGGAATGTTTTTGAATCTATTACTCTTTTTCCCCATTATTGCTGCTCTTCGTACTATATTCTCTGCTTTAAGAAACCCAAGGAAAACTCTTCTTTACAGGAGAATTACTTCGCTGCTTGTCTCAGTTTCTTTAAAGAACTTTATTACCATTTGGACACTAAGCAACAAACACCTGAAATACAAAATTAGAACTATTTTTCAGACCAGTACCAAGGTAGAGACAAAATGACGTTAATTATCCTAAACAACCTTTCAGACAGCAGCATAGTAAACTCAGAATGTTCCTTTACTACTGTCTCAACCTCTGGCCCCCTGGTCTAACTTCTCTTCCAGAAAAATGCCTTCACATAAAATCCATTTGCATAGCTTAAAGAAAGAATAAGAGAAAGAAGAAACACACACACAGTTGAAAAAAGGACTTGTTTTCAAGGGGGAAAAATAGCAAATCCAAAACCTTAATACATGAAATAATACCAGCACTTGTCAGAGTCTAAGTGAAGTTCATTCCCTCCTATCTTGTGGATACTCCACTCCAGTGTAGCTAGGGAGCCCATGACAGGCTGCATACGTCAATCCTCCTATAGGAATAACATCTCTCTCAAGAGCACGACAACATATTATATTTAACAGGAGTTCAGCAAGGCCAAACTGCAGAAAGCAAATTTCAGAATTGAGACACCTATTTGCTATGTGAAGTTCTGGTACTCAGGGGTTTCAGAGTTTAAACCAGTGGAAGAACAGAGCACACTTTTATTTTATTTTGTTTGTTTGTTTGGGGTTTTGTTTTTGGATTAAAGAAGTTATGGCTTGTGGTTTACTATGCATGTTTGTACACTCATTTAAAATTTTAAACTTTTCATTACGTGCATAAAGCAATGTGACCTGAGCATTATTCTGGCTGCACAAATGTAAAGTGAATTTCAGGCATCCTCTTGCTTATCCCAAACAGGATTTTTTGAAAGTATTTAGCTGCACAGATCTTGACCCTGACTAGGGCCATTGCAAATAACTTAGGAAGTGTTAATTCATGTTGGAAGTTAAACCCACTCTCCTCCCTTGGGTACAAAAGGAAAGCTCTAGTTAATCACTAAGACTTTTTTTTTCCTTAGAAGAACACTGTAACTCACTCAAATGACTACAGCCTTCACGTAGACTTGCAAGTCACAGCTCTTGTCACCTGTCAAATTCATTTCAGTTTTTTAACTGCCTTTTTCCTACCTGACAACATTACGGTCACTACACTGAAAATACTGGAGAAGTTCACCACTCCCACATAAACGGGAGCTAAACATTCACTTGTCAGAAGGCAGCAAATTATGTGAAATCGGTGAAAGCCTTTCCAGCTAGCCCCACAATGCTGGAATTCAGAACAGACATGGGATAAGCCCAATGGTACCAAATTAATAGCTACAAAAACCAGAGAATAAAAAATTAAGATATATTCTTTTTCACGTAGGATAGGACCAAAGGTATCAGACAAGAGAGAGATGGGGATTGGACAGAAAACCAAGTGAACGAGAGTATATCTGTATTGGAGGAAAATAAGAACCAGTAAGACAGCTCAAGCTTCAAAATCAAGAAAAAAAAAAAGCAAGTGTCTGTATCTGGCACCTGCAATAAACAAACTGCAACAGAAATTACACTGAGAACAGAGCTGACTTTTACATTCTAAAGTTTCCTAAAGGAGTAGTCTCTTAACATGCTAGAGGAATCTGATCTTTTTTTAAGAGATAGTACAGAAAAAGAGCAAGAATGCATGAATATGTACCCACTTCCCACTGTCTAGTTCCAGTTACTGTAAAACATTGCGACAGAGCTGTCAAAACTTCAGGACACAAGTCAGGTTGGTGATATCTTTCTCTGTCAGGCACTACACTTACATATTTAAAAATGCAGACACTATCCTTATTTAGCTTTAAAAAAGGCAAAACAATATAAAGACCAACTTAAGAACAACATAGCATAGCACAGATAATTTTGATCTTAAGATCCAACCACAGTAATTTTGAAATAGATAATCACTTCTCTGCAGTGCTTTCATTCCAAATACCAAATGCTGAGACCTGACATCTCAGAACAATTACATGAAAAAGCTAAAGCTGCAAGGTTCAATTCCATATACTGGCTCAATGAAAACTTCCAGTGACTTCAATAATTTGTTTATACATCATGTCAATATCCAAGCAGTAAGAAACAGAAATAGTAAATGCATCATAAACAGTAAGAAATAACTCAGTTACAGTAACAACCAGTTTAAGAATGAGTTTGAACTAAGAGCCATTCCACAAGTAACTACTGAAAATAAACTTCAATATAGCTAATAAGACATTTTTACTATGTTCTGCAAAAGCTCAAAGTTAGAGGAATTGTATCTACTGCAACTCATCAGCTCCACAGTAATACTAAATAGCAAGTAATAAAGAGCACGGTGAATTTTCAAATAATGCTCACACAGACAGAACCTGGAATACCACGCCATGAAACGCAAGACTATCATCCTCCCTTGCACAAAACAGCCCTAAAATCTTTACTACCTTATCAAGTAAATTCTGTCAATATTACCGAGAGCAAGTTTCAGAAACAGCATAGAGAACAGTGCCCTTGATCACTTACAATATCATATTTTTCAATTCAGTCAGGTAGTAAGATGTTACTTCACTTTGGAAGTAAATGTAACAGAACTATTGTAAGAATCTTAGCAGGAGATAAAATCTAGTAATTCTTGAAACAGCAGCTGCTAGAACTAGGACAGATTGAAGCTACTAGGAAATGGCATCCTCCAGAGCAAAAAACATAGGTGTTTCTCAATGTCTTCTAATGGTATACAACATTATACTCTTGGTGTTCAAGAACTCCAAGGAAGTTCTAGGAAGTTCCAAGGAAGGACTACCCCCCACACAGAAAAATGAAAAGCAGGTAATAAGATACGTCACAGCCCTTTCCGAACAGCACAAAACCTGGACATTTACGGCTTATCAGCTTCTCTGTGAAAAAATAAAATAATAATAATAAAAAAAATCTGGTGTCCAAATTTGAAGCAGCATCTCTGATTTTTTTTTTTTTTATTTTAGTGACAGGTGTGTATCTATAGAGTTGTTAACAATCCCTCCACCTTGTTTCCCCAACCAAAAAGAAAAGAAATAGAAAAACAGTAGGCAAAAAATACCAAAAACAGAAAAGTGATAATTGATATAGATAGTTTCTTATCCAAACCTCAAGAATCACAATCTTAAATTAGGAAATTTAGAATTACAATTTGCTGTGGAGCACGCCATCAACAAAGAGCTCCTACAACAGCAAAGATAATATTAGCAAACCTAACATTGACATGGAATTAACTATGCCTTGGGTTATGGCAACCCAAAGGCTAATAATGATAGAACACAAGGTACATTCCCTAATCTACCTAGGTGGTACATTATTTCTGAGCTGCATGCGGCACAAATTTCACAATGGTGCTGTAGGTTTGTGAACTCAAGAACTATATCTTGACTGGTGTTTTATCATTAATCTTTATAGTAGCAATGATATGAAGAAGAGTTGAAACGTAATATGCCAGAGTATCATCTCCTCCCCAAATGTTCATGTCTTGCTTGAAAACAAATTAGAGATGGGTGCTTATCACCTAAATTATTAAATTTAAATCACCTAAATTATATCACCTGGCATCAGCCCCCTCTTTTACGTAAGAATTTGCCACCCATCAACAATGCTACTGTGACAAGGACCATTACAAGAAAGAAACCGTTTCCAAAACTAATTTACAAAGCAATAGAAGAAACAAAACCAAAACACTAATATTCAGAAATCAGGGGGAAAAAAAAGAGTCAGTTCTACAAGAAAAGATGCCAATGCTCCTCAAAATACATTATTATTTTCCATGTTGCAAAACACGAGATCAAGATCTACTGCTATTTGGCAACAAAATCTGTTTAATGGAATATCAGATTTTTCACAAACTAATGCAAGCCTGAAAATGAAACTATGCATAAGGAAACATGAAGACAACCATAAGACAAAAAAGCTACTCTCAGAAATTATAGTCTTAAAAACAAAGCCAACAAGTTTTCATATACTGTTGGTAGTATTTTAACACCTAAATTTTTAATGGACAACCTGAAAAGTGAAAAAAAAAAAAAGCCCTAGAATTAAACATATAGGTTCCTGGTAACAAGAGCGAGGCATATTTCAAAAATGACGTAGCGTAATATCTTTCTTTCTGAAATTTGAGGTTAAGTGGAATGGTAGACACCCAGGAAAACTGAGGAAACAGGGCTTCCCAGAAAGCAAGCTAAAGTATTTTCAGTCAGCTGATGCACAGCATCTTACCTTAGCAAAGAAGGGACTGCCAATGCTGAAGCAACCTGGAATTCAGTAGAGATAAGGAACTGAAAATTCCTGCCACACATGCCCATTTGAAAATACAGCAGCTTCTAACACAACAGCTGCAAACTGTTCACACTGACCATCTTTGGGTGCCTTTACCACGTGTGGGGAGAAGCAGGTACCTGAAAAAGACAAAAACACTAATTGAGGACCTCTCTAAGAGTAGTCAATAATAACTGTTTTTTTTATGAAAGAATCAAAATTAACCTTCATTACATATATATATATATATATATATATATATATTCTGAACTCTCTAGAGCTTGGATATCAGACAGTGAGCGCTGTCCAGTGCATACTCAAGGCTCTTTTAGTCAGTTTCTGAGCTCTGATCCTACACCTCAGGTCATTGAGTGGTGACGCTAAGCAATACACATGTTTAGTAAAGCATTTCTACACGTGGAGGAACACAGCAGCATCTTTAGGTTCTGTTGTCTCAGGAATTTCAGGCCCACCACAGCCTTTTTTCCTCTTACGCATTGGAAAATGCTCTTCCAAAAAGTTTATTTTAGCTCGTTGTTATCTAAACATTTTCTTTCACAAATAGCCAGTGCACTTTCAGAGCACAACAATACATTGCAATAGTGTTACACTTTCACTAAACAAGTGTTGTGATTTAAGGGAAATGAAAGAAACGTGAGAGTGTCCAATTACAGGCAGGTGCTGGTTGTTACCCTTTTGCATAGCTGACTGAAGCATCAGCTACTCGGTTTTATTTATTTTTTTTATGAAGTGTTACACTCCTTTCTGTGTAGAGATTAAAACTTAAATTTGTCTCAATTTAAAAACGATTTTTAAAAACCTGACTTTTGGCTGCAGTTATAAGCTCCACAGTTCTGCACAAGCAAAATAACCATAATAAAAAGACAAGCACGATAGAAGATAGCGACATGACAGAGTGAAAAGTGACAGCAGGCGTGCAGGGCAAGCAGAGCAGCGTTAGCACGGGAGAGTGCAGAAGACACCAGCCGCGGTGTTTGGAGGAGCAGCCAGGAAACTGAGGCAAGGAAGATTTCGTGAACGTATTTTGGTGAGGATACCAGCGTCTACCTGCACGAGGGCTCAGCCAGGTGAGCGAAGCAGTGCTGCAGAGCGGCTGCAGCCGGAGCGGGGCAAAGCTGCGGTGTTTTTTTTTAAAAGCCGGGGCGATGCTTCACGGGGCGGCGCCTGAGGGACGCGCGGGGGGACAGCCGGCCGCCGCTCCTCCTCAAACCACCGCCCGGCACCTTGATTTTTGGAGAACAACTAAGAAAAGGGGTAACCGGCAGGACAACGATGCCGAGCCGTGCGGGCACCCCGCCGCCGGCCCCTAACGGTTTCAACGGCTCCTCTGCCCCCAAGCAAGATGGCCGCCGCCCGCGAGCTTCTTCTCCCCTATCCAAAATGGCCGCCAGGTGTAGCCACCGCCCGCCCAGCTTTGCCCGAACGCAAAATGGCGCCCGGGGGGGGGGCAGCGGCCGGATGGGGCTCGGGGGAAGGCTAGTCACGTGGTGAGGGGCTGGCCAATGGCAGGCGAGGAGGAGGGCGCCGCTGCCGGCCGGTGGGGGCACGGACGCGCGGCCCCGGGAGCCTGAGGTGCTGGGAGGGGGCTGAGGGGAGCGGGGGGCTGCCGGGCTGCGCTGCGCTGCGGCGGGCGCTGTTATTTTTATTAGCTGGGGGGATAGCGCGTTTTAAAACTGCTTTGAGGTTAGCTTCCTCTTCAAATATTCGCTGTTTGAAGCGGTAGCGTGTGTAATTAGGTCAATATAACAAATTGACAGAGCTTTATTAAACTTTAGCGTGCGGAAACTGGAAGCAGAAATACCAGTTAACGTTTCAAGATGTCTGAATGAGGTGGTTTTTAAAGCTTTTATATTTTTTTTTTTCCTGAAGGTCACAAAATAAGGCTTTCTTGTGTCGTTTCGTTTTAGTCGTGTGCTGCGCTGTAATCAAAGTTATGAGCATTCAGGCATATCTGTTCCGTGCTGTTAGAAGAGACAGGATTTGTGGAATATCTTTAAAATAAACTGTCTTTACCTAGGTAGATGCCACTTTACAATGGGCCTTAAAACCTTCTGGAAGAGCTACAAAGTCCTGATTGTTATGGGAACCGGCCTTGGGCTGGTGCACTGGGGGTGGTTTCACATCAAGTCCAGCCCCATCTTCCAAGTGAAGACAGAGGACTTTGTGCCAGAACCTGCGATTGTGGCATATGTGATGCAGAAAGATAACAAAAATAAAGAAAAATAGCTGTAGTGCTATCTGTTGTAGGTAAGTTTCCTAGTTAGTTACCTGTGTTGAGGCAGGAGATGAGTCAAATGAGTTTTCTAACAGATGTGGTCTTCCAGAGTTTTTATTCTTTTGCAGCTGAGTTAACCTGGTAGTTACATGCACCCCAAAATTGCATCATGTATACTTGCAAACTGCTGTTAAATCCTGTGTAATAAGATGAATTGAGTTATGCTACTACGGGACTTAAATTTATTTGAGAAACCAGCCCCATCACTTTTAAAGGCAATAGTCAAATTCCTGTGACTGACGTGATCTATAACAGCATCTTTTCAGGTTCGAAGCTGCTCAGAAATAATTGTGACTTTACATAGAGTAATATATTGTGTCCTTTATAGCAATGTTGATTATAATACAAAAGAATGGTTAAGTATGAGAGAAGTCTAAATACTTTAGAGATTGTGTATAAATGTAAACAAATACATATTTAATTTCTGAAGTGTTTAAGAGCTAAAAAAAAAATGTATGCAAGATGTCTTTCAGAGGCTTCTTAAAACTTGGCTCAACATTAAGAGCTTTTGTTTCTGAAGTAGTTGCTTGGGAAGCAATGCTGAGTATTTCAGTTCTTTTTTTCTTGTGAAAAAACAGCTTAACATCGCTACGATGCTGATACAATACTATGTGGTACGCTGTGATACTTTCATACACTCCAGTACAGTTTATAGTAGCCTGCTATTTATTGACCTATAAGTAAAACAGTATCAATCTGGAGGTCAGAATTGAAGATAATAACAAAAATGTAGTTTGTGTACTGCATAATCACGTGTAATAATGTGTATTCTCAAATAGCATTATAGATTGGTATTTGTCCTTACGTGATGTTGCGTGGCAAAAAGTAGAAGTTCAAGCTATGTGATATTGTCAGAAGATTATGCTAATGCCTTTCTGTTTTTTGTTGTAGATATAAATAGCTTTGAAGATTTTTTTTCACCTGTGAGTGTTGCCAGAAGAAGAGATGAGGAAAGCTAGCTGGAGTAGAAAGAATCTTCTACTTGTGGCAGGACTGGCATTTATAGGTGTCCATTTTGGAACCATGCTTGTAAACTTTGTTGCAAAAAAATCTGTTCGATCACATTCGGAAACTAAAAAAGATGATCGTTTTGAATGAAATAGCTTATTGTTGTCATTATATATAAATTTCACAATTTGAGCCTTGTTTTAAGAGATGGATCCTGAGCAGATAATCAAATGTACTTATCATACTGTTTCACATTGGAAATAGTAATCCTTGGCTACAAAGAATAAAATGTAGTAATTTGAATTTAATGTACTGTGAATTAAATTTTGAGTTTAAAGTGCTGTGAATTCTAGATCCAAGTAAAACCAAAAATGTTAATTTGAAAATGTCTCGTCTTGAAGCTAAAAAGCCTTCATTATTTATTAGTGACCCTTTAACTAAAGATACGGTTAGCCAGTCACTGTCTCTGTTAAATAGGATATTAAAATCTTGCTATGGTCCTGCTGGTAGACTTAAGCAACTCCACAACGGTGTGGGAGGCTATGTATGTGTAACTTCACAATCTTCAGCCATACTTGGCCGTCTTTCTGTCAGCCATCCTGTGTTAAAGGTTTTAACAGCCTCTGTACAGAACCACGTAGCCCGCTTCAGTGACTGTGGCTTATTTACTGCTATTCTTTGCTGTAGCTTGATTGAAAACTTTAAAAGCCTACATGTTCCATCTTGCACTGTAATTAAAATAAGCAAAGATCTTTTGAGTTTGTGTACTGACTACCTCAAATCTGAGGCCTGTGGTTGCCGAGTATCTGTGGATTTTAGCAATCTCAAGACTCTTCTTTGTTTGGTACGCAGCGTATTAACAAGCAAACCCGCTTGCATGCTTAATGCAACAGAAGTTGATCATCTCACCATGCTGATAGTAAAGGCTTTCATGTTTACTATTCCGTGTCATGTTGAAACTAAGGCTGTTTTAGGAAAGTGTGTAACAGTACCTGTGAAAGGTAGAAGAGTTCTGGATTCTACAGTTCTTCCTGGACTACTGATAGAAACACCAGAAATTCAATTTGCAAAACTACCTTCTGTCAAAAGAATTTCTTCTGACACTATCAAGATAGCTCTTTTCTGTGTGTCCATGTCAGGAGACCTCTTCAACCCTGAAGAAGGAATGATAACAGTCCATCATGGAATTTCTCTAGAAACATCAGAGCTGAATCAGTTGCTTAATGTAGGAAAGCAGCTGGTTAATGATGAGGTGGGCCTTGTAGTGTGCCAGAAAGTTATCCACCCATCGTTGAAACAGTATCTGAAAGAGAACCAAGTCATGGTTGTGGACAGAGCTGGGCTATCTGTGATGGAACCCCTGAGTCAAATGACAGGTAACAAGCAAGTTTTCTGCACTAAGTTGTTACCCTCGATGTTAGTCTTGTAATGAAAACCTACCTAGGTGGAAACCTACTGTCATTGCTTAGCAGCAGAGCAAGTGTTTCAAACCAGAAGCTGCTCCTTCCTTGTCTGAAAGCAATTTTAAGTGACTGGCTAGCTGTAATGATGACATACTACCCAGATGATCACTGGTTGCTTCTTGAGGAGTATCTAATTCTAGCAACCATTTGCAGATGTAGATTATTTTCAAACTCCTTTCTAATGAGAGTAATAAGGTTACCTTTTACCTTAAAGTAAAACTAAATCTTGCACTGTGAAAATGTGCTGGTTTCTGCTTGTAATTTCTTCTGGGGTCACAAATGTTAGATATTGAAGAATGTAAATTAAAAAGCCAAGAGGGGCAAAAAATGTTCATGCTTTATGAAACGCAACAGGCATCTGTTCTGAGGACGTTCATACATGCTGTTCTCTACTTTTCTTAATTGGGCAGGTTCCAAGCCTATAGCTTCCATACATTCGTTTTCTCCCAGTTGTTATGGAAGTTTGAAGGATGTGTGCACTAAGAGTTTTGGCTCAAAACATTTTGTCCATCTAATTCCTAATGACACAGTTGTCTGCAGCTTGGTACTCTGTAACAGAAATGAAACGACGTGGGATGAACTGAAGGTGGGCACGTTTTCTTGAAATATTTCTTGAAAAAAATCATGCTTTTAGTGGAAAAAAGAAAGAGTAAAGGAAAACATAAATACAGTGAGTTTAAAAAATATTTGGTTCCCAAGTGAAACTTAGTTAGATTTAAGGAAATAGCTCCAAAAAAGTGATTTAGAAATTCTATTGTTTACAGACTTTCAAAATCTTTGGAGTGCTTGTGTTCCTTTAACACCTCTATTTTAATGCTGGAAGTTCTTCAGAGAGAAATTTTTCACCTGTTCTTAAAGCCAGTGCTAGGTAAATGTTTTCATTCTCATCCTTGGTTAATAGGAGCACAAAAAAAGTTGCCCATCAAAAGTCACCAGCAATGCCTGCAAGGCTAGTCAGGCATAGTTCTTCATTGAGTAGTTACTCTAAAAATGGTGGTGATATTGGTTGACTTTGTAAATCAGCTTTGCAAAAAGGAATAAAATACAGCATTTTTTTCTGTTCTTCCATATGGAGCGTAGACAAAGACTATTCTTCAGTTATTAAACATGGTTTTGGAAGTGACGTGCCAAGTTTATATTCACACCATTCAAATTTATGAAGTCTCTCCCAGGAATTACTAAAAATCTTTATTCCAGTAGGTGTTTTTTCTTTTGTTTGTTTTAAGTGTGTGTGTGAAATCTTATATATTATGGTATGTGTAACAAAAAATTCATATGGTTTTCAGCGTGCATGTGAAACTGCAGAGCATGTGTTACAGTTAACAATTAAGGAACCCTTGGCTTTGTTAGGAGGTGGCTGTACAGAAAGTCATTTGGCTTCATATATAAGATACAAGGTATGTTTAAGACGAGTTTTTTTTTTTTTTTTAAGCTGGTTAATATACGTAGGAAGCAAAACTTTTAGTAGAATTATTGTTACAGTTTGCACTTGTCATTTGTAGGTTAATGTTGCACTTCTGTATAACCTCAAAACCAAGGTATTTTTGAAGCCCTCTGCTAGGGGCATCTTTTTCAGAATTTAATACTGTATTTGTATCTGCTAGTGTTTCTTTAGGTATCTATAATAGTGTTTAAGTGTTAAAATAAAAATTGAGGGGTTTTTATTGAATGATAATCTGCATAACTCAGCTTTGACATCTCTAGAATTTTTTTCTATCAGAAAAATCTAACAATTTTTCTGTTAAGGCTGAACCATCTTTAAAAATAACAGCACTTCAAATGTTTGACTAAAGCTATTTCTGTAAAACTGTTCTAATTTTTTCTTGCTTTTGTTTTTTTTTTTAGACTTGTAGTCTGTCCACTAGCAGCTTTAAAGATGCAGATTATTCTCAGACACAATACCAGTTGATTGCTGATGCTTTTTGCTGCTCCCTGGAGTCTGTAGCTTGCTCTCTGAGTCATGATGATGAAATTCTCACAGACACGGTTTATGGACACTGTTGGCTTGTCCCGTCAGGTTTTCCCTCTGTCTCTAATTGGTCAGATTTACTCTCAAAATGTGGCTGCGGAATTAACAGTAATACTCAGAATCTCAACTGGAGGCTCTTGCGACCCCATTTTGGCTCTCCAACTCTACAGAGCTGCCCAGAAGAGCCTTCAATAAAGGCTGCTGACTTGCTGACACTGGACTGTTTTGCTGCAAAGTACAGTGGCCTACAAGTAGCTGTGGAGACAGCCAATCTGATTTTGGATCTCAAATGCATAATTGAAGATCAAAATTAGCTCTGTGACATGAATTGTGTTGCACAGTGAGATACTTAATCATAGAATCACAGAATGGTTTGGGTTGGAAGGGAACTTTAAAGTCCATCTAATTCCAGCCCACTGCCACGGGCGGGGACACCTCCCACTAGAGCAGGTTGCCCAAAGCCCCATCCAACCTGGCCTTGAACACTGCTGGGGATGGGGCACCCACAACTTTCTCAGCTACCTGTTGCAGTGCCTCTCCACCTTCATAGTAAAGGCCTTCTTAATGTCTAATGTAAATCTACCCTTTTTTAGTTTAAAGCCATTCGCCCTTGTCCTATCACTACACTCCCTGACAAAGAGTCCCTCTCCCGCTTTTCTGGAGGCCCCTCTTGGGTATTGGGAAGTCACTATGAGGGTCTACAAAGTAATTATAATTGAAAGCAGAGTAATATACAACATGGTAAGGTACTTAGAAGTGGTTAGAGTATGGACAATAGACAGAAATTAAGTCTGTCAGCTATTAAATACTCTTCTGATTGTTAAGCTACTGACATACAGCATTTTCAAATGTTTAACATGGTAGAAATTGTGAAATGATAAGCCAAATATTCAGCGAGTCACAGCAACATGACTTACAAGTATTCAAATTGGTATATTCAAAAGAGCGAACTACACTTCAAAAATTGTGTTTCTCGTGTCCTTCTAGGAGATTTGAATGTTCTGCTTCAGTAAATAAAATGCTGAATTGAAGGAGGCTGTCTGATGTTCCTCCTGTATTATGCAGTGTTGGATGTTTCTGTAAACTCTATGGCCTCTTCAAAGGAATGGGGAAAATGGATTTACTTGCTGAGGAAAACATGTTATGGATTAGAATTTATGTAGTCTCAGCAAAAGCTTTATATAGATTTTTGTACTGCAGCAAGACATTATCACTAGAATTTTTAATATTCTAAATAAAAAGAGAAGGGTTTCCTTAGCGAATACCTTGAGCAACTTACTGTCAAATTCTGCTCTGAAGTTCTATTACCTTTTCCTGTACTTTGTTTCTAAATTGCTGGAAGATTTTCAATTCATATATAATTTATTTAGCGAGTTAAAAATCAACCTGAAGATCTTAAGGTAGCAGGTAATAGAAAATTTAAAAAGAAATGGCAGACTAACTGACTTGGGGGTGGGGAAGCTTTTTTTTTGTACAGTGGACCATGATTGCCTTCTCTGGAATACAGGAAAGCTTATAAATGTTTCTATTATATAAGTAAAGATGCAAGAATGTCCCAGTTACCATTCACTTAACTCTTTGCATATAGGTTTTTTTTTTTTTTAATGAACTAAGGCTTTAAGCTGCACAGACATGTTTTGATCTTTAAATAAGGCTTAGACTGAATGATTGAAACTTTCCCATTTTCAGCGTGCATGCAAGATCAAAAGAGGTGTTATAGTTTCTTAAATTCATTTTTTTTGGTCCCTTTCTCCTCCCTCGTTTTCCATCGCAAGGGGCAAATTATACATGACATGCTTTTCCTGAAAACAGAGTTACATAGTCTGCTTATGTTTCCTCATCTCCTAAGTTTTTAATGTATGTACTGAGTATAAACAGTGAAATTGTCTTGTGTAAGTCAGTTTTGAAAGGTGTAATTAAATACAGGTATTTCCAGACCTCTTGTACAAAGTCCTTTTTATTTCTAGGAACATGAATCACTTTATCACTGGGAAAAAATGTTATTTAAATTTCTGTATCTTTTTATGTCCTGAAAGGATTGTTTCAGTGCTATAAGACACTTATAAGGCACCTGGAAATGTGTGGAAGAATGTTACAAGGGATATCCATATCTCAATTCTCTAATATGCTATGAAAAATACAGAAAAATTACAAATAATGAAGGTAAATGATGATCTATGCCTGAAAGCACAGAAGAATCTTGTTGTTGCTTTATCCAGTTGAGTGTCTATCTCAGTATTGAATTAGAGTATTTTACTTTAACAGCACCTTGTTATGTACTGCAAAATGCTGACTGCAGCTGAGAAGTGAAAATTAAAATATTTAAGTAGAAGTAGTTCCTGGTATCCTTTTGCCTTGGTATCTGAAGATAAGTTCAGAGCCCCTATCAGACAGTTGTTAGCTATGATTCTATTTTGCATCAATTTAGAAAGCACGTTAGAAAACTGTGAAAGCACTAGGAAAACCTAAAATGTGGTACGTCATTGGCTAAAATACTTTAATAAAAGCATAAGAAAGTGTAAACTTCATAGTGAAAATCTTAAGTTAAATTTTATTTTTGATGACTAGATAAAAATTCATTTATACCTGAACCAAAGAATGTTTTATATATTAATATAGTCTTAATAAAATTTTTTTCTCCCTATGTGACAAACAAATAAGTACCTGGTGCTGTTTTTTATGGGCATTGCATGCTCAGTTCTCAGTTGTTCTAGATTCTTTCTGTACCTTCAGAAGGTTGGTTAGCCTACTTTTAACAGGTAATATACCAGGAATACAACTTCAGATATTGTTTAAAATTTAAGTAAATTGAAATTTGATTCTCAAACCAAGAGCAGCATAAAATTAACTTTGCTGAACTCCAATGTTTCTTGATGAAACGTAGATGCAAAAATGGCATTTCCTAACTCTCCCACCATGTTTTGGGGTTGACAAAATGTAATATCACCAGTTTAATGTCTTTTGAGAAGACACTACAGTTTTATTCCTGCTCTCCTTGGAATTTACAGTTTGTTCAGTGGGAGAAATTAGCATTTATACAGGTATTATTAGAAGACTAGTGTTTTCTGATTGTGACCTCATTTATTTTTTCTGTTGACTTCTGCAGAGTGCTCTGAGGTTTTTAATTTTAATAATTCTGCTGATAATGCGCAAGGAGGTACATTCATCTTCAGCCTTCTCAGCTGTGCTACTGCTCATGGCCTAGCACGAGCTAAAAGTGCTGATGATATAACCACTCAGGTCAGCATGTTTAAGATACCAGTTTAATGTAGTTGCTTCTCAATTCAGTATTTCAGTTTGTTTGGTATTGAAAACTTCAAAGTGAGTAAGACCTGAAATGCTGAGTAATTTATGGATCTTTAGTATTTCTATTACTGCATCCTATTTCAAGTAGATACCATTAAACGTTGACATTTTTACTTTGGTTAAGAATATAGAAAACCTGTACTTCACTGATTCTGCTACTATTCGCAAATTTTTAGAGTAGTTACTGGTCCTTATCTCAATTTTTTTCCTGTTGATTTTCCTATCTGTAAAATGGAATCAGAGATGATGCTTTTTAAGGCGTGGAGACTTGTGGGTGAAGAGTTTTAAGTAAAAATGTAAGGAACTATTTGATTAAGAGGAACAAAAAAACAGGTTTTTCAAAGCAAATGTAGATCCTTACTAAAAGAATATAGGCTCTACACTTGTTTTAGACTAGATCTTCATGTGATACTAAGTCGTGTAGATCCTTGAAGATGGGATAAAAATAAATTTATGAGTTCAGAAAACTTAACCTTCCTCTACCAATAGCACAACACGGATATTTCAGAAGTGTTTAGGCATTTCTGGCTAATTAACCATTACCGCTTTTTATCTTTACCTATAAAGGAAGAGTATCTATTGTTGCCCAACTTTGTAAGAAAAATACTGCTTGGACTGTCACAAGCACAGCAGAATATGTGCAAACAGTTTTTCTTGCTCCAAAACTGAACTTTTTAAATTTTACTAGTGCTCTTAGTTTGCTGCTCGGAATAGCAAAATGTAGTATTTGTTACATTTTCAGCAGTGCCACGTGAAGTGAGTCATGTAAGTACTACACTGTTCAATCTCAGAAAAGTCAATATCCACAAGTCAATGTCATAGCAAGAACTTTTTTTTTTAACTGGATTTGCATTTACTACCATTCTGAAGATGCAGAAATAGTCCTTTTATTGCAAAGAGACTGCATCCAACACGCTTATAATCTGTGTAGACAGGCTTTTTGAGAATGCAGTTGCTAGTCATTTTATAATGATTTTTTCAAGGTGTTTAGTACTTTTTATTTGCAAATGTTAATATGATTTTTTCCAGCAAAGGCAAGTTGCACAGTACTGATAAATAAGTTTCTGGCCAGTATGACTGTATTCTTAAATTCTCAGTTAAGAAATATCTTTGCTTTTTGTCTGTTTACTTTGTCCTGTATAAATTAGTATAAGCTCAAAAGATCTGTATATACAGATCTATTCTTTATGCTGGAAGCAGAAATGTGGTCTATGTAAATGTGGTATATGTAAGTAGATCCACGTATCTTTAGTCAAGAAACTAATAAAATTATGGCAGAATAGGTTCCAGCATTGAGCTGTGCATTATGTCATTAACTGTACTGACTTCCATTAGTTTTGACCTAGTTTTCTATTAAATATATATATATTTATATATATAATTTATATATATATAGAAATGTCTTGTAGGCATTCCTCCTGCAGACTTTTATTTTTACCTTACTATGAGCATCTTTACAAAGTTGAACTTTCAAATTTACTCACTCATGAGAAGCTTTTATTCAAGCTTTCATCATGCGTCCTGAAGGCCACAGCTGTGTATAGTCTGGCTTCTGTAGATTGCTGGTGCTTTGTTTTCTGATCTGACAACATCAGTTCTCTCCAGGTACCCAGCAAATGGCTTCCTACTATTATGACTAATAAGTGTTCACCAAGCATTTGTTTGGCAGCATCCCGCGATATCAACAGCTATTCCTTATCAGTAGCTTTCTTAGTTTATATTAACTGTTAATTCTTTTACAAGTAGAGAAGCTAGACCACATTTTTTTCATCTTTAAAAACCATCTGTGGTATCTTTTCCCTTCAGGCTTATGATACTGTTAGTCTCATCTAGTAGTGGGTAAAGAAAATAGATGGTTGGGGAGAAATTAGTTTCACAGTCCGTAGCTGTGACTCAGCTTGGCTCTGAGTCATCACTTCTGTGTGAGCCTAAGTAGGATCCTCTGCTGATAAATAGCATACTCGAGGGCTCTGACGGAGGGATTTTCAGGGAATTGTAGGGACTATCGTAGTTCCAGCTCTTGAAAGACTCGATGACTTTGAGAGGCGGGAGCAAAATTAGCATTATATTCTAATTTATTACTCTTTACTAGTGTGCAAGTAGATCTGCGGAGGTGGGATAGGGCCAGAGGTGGAGGCAGGAGACATGCAGCACAGGTGTGGGTTTCCAGGACTAGCACTGAGGAGGAGCAGGTCTCATGCAGGTGGTTCAGCTGGACCTGGGGGCTCCTATCAACTGCATACTACCACCTATTATGTATGAAATGTGAGGGTTTGGTCACATTAAATGCCCTGTAAGGTAAAAAGAGGGACTCTAAAGACTGCATTTGATGGGATTTTGTGCGCTTTTGAAGGCAAACCTCTGTGGGGAGGCCCTGGTCTGCTGCCCAGCCAGCTGCCCTCTCACCCATCTCCTGACAGGATAGAGTGGGAAAATAAGGTGGAACAGCTCCTGGGGCAAGACCAGCCTCCTCCTCCTCTCCCCTCAGGGCTATTCCTCACCCTTTTCCCCTCACCCTATGCTGTCCAGCACCACGCTGCCCTTTCTTCCCCCTGCCTCCCCAGAGGCCCTGCTGAGGGGCTGGGCCCTGCCCTGGGCCTGCCAGAACCTTCTGGAAGCAGCGCGGGGCAGCCCTGGCTCCCTCACAGAGACCCCGCGGCTCCCCTGCTGCAGCCCTTCTGAAATACCCCATAAGCTGCCGTTCTGTGAGCCTTTCCTTGCACGTTATTGGAGAACGTGGACAAATTGTCAACTTTAAAGAAATTTGTGTGGAGAAAAGAAAGGCGATGTTAGCAAATTGTGCAGCGAGCGTGTCATGAGGCACGCGGGCTGGTCCTGGAGATGGACTAGATGACAGGGCTGACCCCTAAAAAGACAGCAAGGAGCAAAAAAAAAAATAAATCAATTTTTGCAGGGTTTGGAGAACACAGAGACATGTTTCCTGATGACTGCTGCCTAGGGCAGATGTGACAGGGCACTGGGAGCTGCCTGTGTTGAAAGGAGGACTGGAAGCGTGATGAGGAGCTCCCTGAACAAGGAGCCTGCTGGAAGCAGGGAACATCCCCAAGGAGGGGAATCCCACTGGCTCCTGTGAGCTGGGAATGGACCAAGATCCACTTCATGTGGAGATCCCTGGACGTTGTTTTGATGGGGAAGCCACTCATGAGAGCCTGTTTAAGTGTGGTCCATAGATCCAAGAGCATACAAGATAAAACGGGAGGATCCACAGCTCTGCTGTTACTGCAGTGAAGGGATAACTCACAGCAGAGCAGTGAGCGTTGCAATCCAGGAGGTGACTCAGAAAAGTGAGTTTTTTTATATTTTTTTTTGCACTGGCACAGTGCCTACTAACTAGTGCTATGTGTCGTGTGGGCGTCTGTCTATGCCAACCTTATTTCTCTTTCTGCTTTCTGTCTCATTACTTCCATTTTAAGCAAACAATGATTGCCTTTGTAACAAACAAAGGTGAGATAAATTCTTCACTTGTTTTTTGTGCCATAACCATGGCCTCCTGTTTTTCATCCTTGTTGGGGTTCAGCTGGGATGAGAAAATTATATTTAAATTATAACTAAATTCTTTTCAGGTGTTTAAAATCCTGCTCCTAGACAGTGTCCTGGAACTGCCCCTCCTTGTGTTACTTCATCATGCATTTCTGTGAGCAATGCTGCAGTTATTTCCAGTCTTTATATTTGGCCTAGATGTGTTTATTAAATCAGGTATTGATCTGTCCCATCATGATGCTTTACATGTAGGCATGAATTTGACCATAAACCATGCTTTTTTCAGTTTTGTATACGAGCACTGAAGAAACGTTTGGTCTGGCCAGTCACATGTGCTTGTGTTCCCCAGCTGGGAACATTTCTAATTGAAAGTTGCTTTCAGCTGAAACATGATTAATCAGGCAATAACTAAGACAGAGAAAGACGTCCCTGCTGTCTCTTTTCTTTGAAAATAAACTATTTTGTGTGTGTCAGTAATTAGAAGTACATAATACAAAATGCTGTGAAAGTGGAATAGCCAAACCCCATGTTGAATAATCCCATGCACTTTAGTGGTACAGCGAGGGTCTCCAAATAACATATTCACGTCTAAAGTAAAACAGTGGAGAAATTAGTTTAGATTTTTAATAATGAAAATTGCTGTGTAAAATCTTCCTTTGAGTGTTGAAATACTGTAGGGTCAAATAAGAAAAGCTGTATGCATTTGATGTCGTTCTGAATGTAAAATCTCTTCAAGGGCTTCATTATATCAGCATTCAATGGACTAGCAGCTTTTTGAGAGGAACCAAAATGAGTGCATTTGCATCCTGTTTTTAGGAGTTATGAAGATCCATTGCATCTGCCTAATCAAAATGGCTGCTAAATGAAAAACCTCATTCCTAAAACTGCACGCAAAACAGCAGATGTCACTCCAGTCTTTCTGTATGTGGGCCAGAGAAGAATTTCCTCCTGCACAAGAATACTTACACACAACATTACTGTTTATATTTAATAAAGTGTATGTTAAGAAATAGGTACCATGCATTACAGAGTTTCTGAGGTTAACCATGGATTGCTGTTTTATGTACTAGAGAGACACTCAGTGTCTGGATTGTCTCCATTTGGATCTGTGTATATTGGCATGGTGTGGAACCAATTTATAAAGAGATCTGGGCACTGAGTAGTAACACATACCTTTCTCTAATGTATGGCTTATGTTTTAAGACAATGGTGTTAAATGAGGAAAAACATACAGTTGTATGGCTGAATTGTTCTAAACAGTTTTTTAGGACTGTCATTAGGTTTCTTATGTTCATGATGAAGTTAACATTTTAAGCAAACTATAGCAAATAGTTTGAGCTATTTATGCACCTGTTCTTGTTTGGTTTTAGTTCAGCTAACTTTATCATAAATTCCTTTGTATGGGAGCCCAGAATCAGTCTTATGTTTCTTGGAATGGTGCTGATTTTAGTGTACACATCTTGTATGACTTTATATGAAGCTTGTGCTACAAAAGATAGGCCAAAATTGTCATAGCAAGGTGGCCAAAACTAAATTCCTGCCTCACAGAGAATCATAAGCATCCACAAACTCCAGAGCAGTTACTGCAAGTTCTGAGTATAATCCTGGGAGTATGGTTTTCAGTGTGTGACTTCTTTGTTTTGATTTGGTTATGCACACTGGTAGGGATCTAAAACCTACTTTGCTATGGGTTATAAAGACACTGGAGTAGAAAGCAAGATATTTGTTTTATAGGTGAATTTTCATTGCTTAAAACTCTTACTTTTGGGGAAAAAGTCATCCAGGATTACACCTATTAAATCTAGTACCCAAGTTGTTCTTAAACAAACAAAAAAAAAAAGTAAACAAACAAACAAAAAAAAGGTTAAAAAAAAAAAGTTTTAAAAAAAGTTTTACAGTATTAAAATGTACTTTTTAGGAAAATAACTGTGATTTTTAAAAATAACAATATAGCTCCATGTCATTCTATTTTAATAAAATTGCACTTAATGATCGTGTGTTGTTAGAGGCAAAAGCTTAAGAATTGTAGATATCTTTGGCATCACAAAAAAATTAAATTTTACAATTTTTACATTTTTTCACATTTTATATTTTTACACTTCTTTGCATTTACAAAATATTACACTTTTTTTTTTGTAAAAAATGTTCAGTCCTCGATTGTTATTTTTTTAGATATTAAAGTTCTGCTGTTTTAAAAGCTTTGCAAGCATGCATGTCCTCAGCTCCAGTAAATGCAGAATCTGAATTCTGCTACTAGGTTTTGATATTTTACATAATTGATTTTTCCTACCCACCCATAAACCCACATTTTTTTGAATCTCATTATTTTGGGAGGGAGGAGGAGGAGAGAACTTATTCTTTTCCCTTTTCTGTTTTATTTTTTAAATCCCCAGCAACATTAAGTGATTCAAGAGACATACTTCCCAATTTAAAAAAAAAAAAAAAAAATGATTGTAAAGAAATGACTTTGGGGCAATTTGATACTTTTGGGAGGAAAATTCATTGAATGGTTTTTTACTGTTCCTTAAAGTGCTGTGAGCAGAACCTGAAAATTTCGGGGACATAATTGACTCTGAATGGCATATTTTGAGCAAAGCGCCCCTGTGAACTGAACAAAAACCAAGGCTTAACATTTCATCAGGCTTTGCTAGGAGTAGTTCCACCTCTGAAGTGAAGCAGAGATGAGTTTACATTTTGCTGACAGACATTTTGCCTGAAGCTTTGCATGGGGAAGGCTGTTGCAGATAACTATCTCATAAAGCAGGTTAAGACTAACCTCTCTTGAATGTGCCTTCCAACTTTAGACGGAATACTTGTATTATTAGGAAATAGCAGTATTTGCCTCTTTATTTGCTGTGATGATTTGGTCGAATGTAGCAGTTGTTGCATGATGCCAGGCAGATGGTATTAAAGGATTCAAAATGAATGTGCAAACCTGCTCTGGAAGTCAGATACTTCTTTGTTCTGCTGTGAGACCTTGTGGCAAGGCTGCCTGGCTTGCGGAGTTTTGCCTTCATTTCATCACTGGCTTACTGTCGCTTTGCTAACTGCAAGTCTTCCTTTCTTTCCTGTATTTATATTTCTGTCTCCAGATGGAGAATATTTGCCTGTCTAAATGATGGCTAGGCATGGTGAGTGGCAAACCCAGAAGTAATTGTAAGGCACAAAATCAATTCCATAGCTGTAATAAATACAATTTTAGAAACAGCCAAGAAATGCAGAGGACTGAGTGGATTTGGAGCCACAGGCCAAAAGATTATTTCTGTACATGGAGGAGAAAAAAGCACTCAATTTTATCATAATTGTGTAGAAGGGCTCCCTGAATAGGGAATTGGATTGATATTTCCAGGTAATAAAAACATAAAATAGCTTGTATAGCAAGTACACGATGGGCTTTCCCTGTGCATTTAGTGGAGAGAAAACCTTAACAGAAAATCACTACATTGCTTATCTAATACAGTAAGCTTCAACTTTATTTGGTAGAGATCGCCAAACTGCATACGCTGGGCTTGTCACTTTCATTCAGCAACGTTTCATCAAGAATTAGTCTAAATTCCTATCAAAGACGTATTTTCTTTATAGCTATAATAGGAAAAAGGAATTTGTACTACCCAGGAATCTGTCAGTAGAAGCTGAGCTGAAAATGATATTTATCTTTGTTGCAGATAAGTCACTTAGATAAGAACTTTTAGCGATAAGGGGTCATTCAGAAGGCAAAACTCTCTGCTTCAGCCTCTTCCCGGCAGACTCCTCAGGAGCAGGCTGATAATAAATCGAGTTTTAGAAATTATCTTAACAGAATGTTTTTCATGTGATGAATTTGAAGACAGTCATATTTCTGTGTGGTTCTGGCTATTGTCAGTAGGGCAGGCTGTGCGCTGTGCGTGGACTTTGATGGGGGAACTCGGAGATTTTATGCGAAGAGGGGGTTTTCTTCCAAGGGGACTGTCAGCTTCAGCCTGCAGGTAGGTGCAGGAACTGTTCCGAGGGCTCTTATGTGCTCTTACTGGTTTCTTCTAGCCTTAAACATCATGCTGGGGAGGATGTTGTCATGCTGTGGAGTCAGGCTAGCTTACAGCAGCTTGAGTTGCTAAGATCCAGGAGGCCTTCTGAACTGAAAAACACTGGCATGTCTACTTTTGATTGTCAGATGTTCTGATAGTCAAAAAGGGGGGGGGGGGGGTTGCTTTTATTTAATGGGGGTAATTACAGTGACTTGTATGGTAAGAAAATCTGTAAAACTGATTTTATTACTTTTACTTTTTAAAGGTAAACATTCAAAATTTGGGTCATTTCATGATTGTAAAGGAGGCTTTTGTCTGTTGGTTGTCTTGGCAGTGTGGAAAAGTCTGTCACTTCCCCACCAGTACATTGAGATTTTGATCAGTTCCTTGATGCTATTTGAGTAAAGAAGGCAGAAAGCAAGGACCAGACAAAGGAGAGATGGTCCTTGTCCTCAAAAGGGACTGAAGATGAGATACAAGTCCATGTTGACAGTTATCTTTATTCTTTATGGTGGCCTACAGGTACTTGGGGTAGCAAGAAGTCACCTGAACTGTTCTCTTAGCTTTCAGCAATCAGCAGTTTAAGGACTTCATGGCTGGGCTGCATTGATTGCACTTCTAATAGGCACTGTTAGAACTACTTCTCAGTTATGCCTAAATGGCATTTCCTTAGGTATGTCCTTATTCAGAGTCACTTTTTAAAGACCTGTCTAAAAAAAAAAATAAAAAAATGAGATGCAGCTTCTTACAGATGCAAAGAGGAAGCCCAGGTTAAGATGCTGTAGGTCACTCCCTAGGTGGGAAGAGATGGGATTCGATCTTTTGTCCCATGAGTCCTAAACTCATGTCTTATCTATAGAGGGCCTGAGGTTTTCTGTTTTACATTCTAGTAAATTAAAAAGTAGGGGATTGTTTCATGTGGACATTTGGGATTTTGCTGCTTGATACCACAGTTCTCCTACACCTGCATAACAAATTAATACTGAAGTTCATGTTGCATTAAAGGCTGAAACCTTTGAGATGCCCTTAATACCATGGACTAGAGAGTCTGCTCTTCCAGTAGGTTTTTGGCAAGTTGTTAGACTAGGGAAACAACCTCAGATAAAATCTGTGCCTTTTGCTGAATTTGTTTGGCATAGCTATGCAAATCAAAGATAAGACTCTGCTTCTCTGCTTCTGCATCTTTTCTTCCGTCTGCTCTTTGTATACTTTAACACTTTTGTCAGCTGCAGATGGCAGTAAGTGAAGGACAGAAAACGGCACGTGTCCAGTCCTTCCAAGACCATTTTAGCAAAATAATAATACAAATGCATTGCTATGAAAAGGCAAAGTTATTGGTTACTCTGGCTTGCTGCAGCACTGTCATGGGACTGCTCTCAGGCTGCTCTGATGAGGCAGACAAACCTTACTGCTAATCCTTTGGTTTAGTTTACACTAAATGCATGTGAAATATGGGATGATGATCGAGTTGGGCTGCAAGTGTACAGTTTACACTTGTCTTGGTGTTGGACACAGCATTGTCAGAGCAGCTCAGCCTTAGCAGTATTCTTCTTCTACCCCCTGTACACCAGTGAAACACTGCAGTGTTGCTTAAGGTGGTTCACAAAACTGGGAGGTGAAATAGCTGGCACCCATGGCATAACATGAACTTGTATTCCCTAAATGTTTTGGTTCTGGTTCTGGCTGGTGAGTGGGAGCAGTAGGAGCACAGAGGTCAAAACCCGCAGAGGTCTGGCCTGCCTGTCTGCTTGTGTTGCTGCACTGCAGCATTTAGCCCTCTGCTTCTTAATGCAGATCAGTGGTGACTGGCACTCAAGCAGTGCTGTGCTATAAAAGGAGGATTTCAGCAGCTAACCTGAATGAAGCATCTTCCAAAACATCAGTTTTCCCTCTGTCTGGCTGTGTCTCAGGATTTCTAGTTTTAAGATGAAGTTTTAACTTTCCTTTCTTTACCCAAGCAAAGACATAGTGAATTGTGTCTGAAAATGTCCTGACCCGGTTACTTCATTATCTGATATATTTGCTGGATTCACCTGTTGGTCTGTCCTAATTTTGGCTGATGGGAATAATTTCCAGCAGCAAAGGGTGCAGCCTGTGCACTTGGAAAAAAATGAGAAACTACTTTTTTTTGCACACTTGCCTGTTGGTACTTATTTGAATTGCACAGCCAGGAATGTCGTGACATTCAGAAGACCAAGCCACATGAGTGTTCAGTGCTTCTATCACGCAAACGATAAACATAGTTTTGGGGTGTTGCCATATAGCATGCATTGAGGAGCATCTTACTACATGGCATTGTCATGGCTCAGGGAAATCCTCCTTATGTAACCCATGATTTGTTCTCTATTCTTAATCACAGAATCACAGAATTTCTAGGTTGGAAGAGACCTCAAGATCATCGAGTCCAACCTCTAACCTAACACGAACAGTCCCCACTAAACCATATCCCTAAGCTCTACATCTAAACATCTTTTGAAGACTTCCAGGGATGGTGACTCCACCACCTCCCTGGGCAGCCTGTTCCAATGCCTCACAACCCTTTCAGTAAAGAAGCTCTTCCTAACATCTAACCTAAAACTCCCCTGGCGCAAAAAATGCTCTCATTTCCTATTTGAAAATGTCCGGGGTGACTTCAGCGGGTGCTTGTTGCTGTGGCTTGACACGTAAGTTTGCGTACTTAGTACAAGCCATACTTTAGGGACTGCAGCCCCAAAGGGTGCCAGGCGTTTTCTTCGCAAAGAAAAGACAGCATTCAGGTCTTTGCACTAATCGTCTGCAGACTGTTCATGGGGAAAATCGCCAGGCATCACTGAAAATTGTCATTCTGTGGTAGGTCTGCGGTTCTCAAACTCCTTCACACCTACTCCGTGCTGCCGTGACTCAACAGCAGGAGTGCTTCTGCACTCCTGTGGCTGGCCTAGGGCTACGCTGGTCATTGTATTTTCGTCAATTCACAGCCAGGCAGTCCTCTTGGCCTTCATATATTTTGGCGGCTCGGTGTGAGCTCAGAGTCGGGCGAGCTGGGGAAGCGCTGCACAGGCTTGGCCTGAGCTGACCACATGCTGGGAGGTGGAGGCTGCTAAGTGGGTCGCTTAGCACAGCCTTCAAGCGAGATGGGGCTACGTTGGTGCTGACTTGGGAGCTTACATTTGGCTCTGCTTTCTGCACCGCTTGGTCTCCTGCAGAAGAATCCCTCTGCATTCCCAGCCTCTGTGCTTGCTGACAGACTCTCCCCTGCCTGCTTTTTCTCAGTTTTTTTACAGCTGGCTGGCCCAGACAGCAGATAATCTCCCCTGAAAAAATATAAGCACCCTTACTCTCCACTTTCTTGCATGTTTTCTGTGTGGACTTCTAGTTTTCCAGTGGTTCCAACGTGTCTCATCTTTGTAGGTGGTTCAGCAGTTAGGTGTCATCAGTATTAGGGTATTGCATCAGCAGGATTTTTTTACCACAAAAAAAAAAAAAAATCTTCACCTTTTACCTAAATATCTCATTCCACCTGCTTGGTTAATTGAATATGGGAATCTTACAGGCAAAATTGATAGAGGTGAACTATTCAGCCAGCTTTCAGAATTTGATGCTATGGTTTATAATCTGCTTGGTAAAGGAAAGAATCCTCAGCAATGAAATGCAGTTTTGTTACTGAAGAGGACTTCTCATGAAAATATCAGTTTTGCACATGGAGAAGACAAAGCAAAATAAAATACCAGAAACCCTTTTTTCTGTTGTAGTAGTGCAAATTGATGTTTAATGTGAGGGGCAATAGAGATAGGAGTAAAGTAATCATTAACTAAACTTGTTTCACTGCAGGAACTTGATTGAATCCATTTGAGACTAGTGCTTTGTGATATCTTCCCTTTTCAGTTGGTGTTTTAGGCTGAAATGCAATGAAACATGTCTTGATCACCCAAGGATATGATGAAAATAGCATTACTACAGTTTTTTTGGAGGCAAAGAGCTGGTGCTCTGTAATTTGAGTATTTAGACACGTTTGAAAGGGCCTCATTAAATTAAAGGTTACTCAGTAAGGGTGAATATTAAGTGTCTCCCTTATGTTAACATACAAAAATTAGAAGGGTTTTTTGAGGGGAAAAAAAAAGTTTTCATAGGTACATTCAAAATTAATGAAAAATTCTGGCATACTCCTGTTTAAAAGTCAATAAAGAAATTTGTGGGAAACAGAATTAAAAGGAATAAAAGGAATAGCCAGAGATTTCAGGACATAGAATTGCCTTTGTTTTGTGACTTCTTGGTGTGCTTGGTCCAGGGATTCTGTGTTCTGGCTGCTGTGTTCTGTGCACAGAGACCCTAAAATTTCTTGGCTTGCATCCCCAGGAATACAAACTTGCAGACAATCATGGAATAAATTTCTACTATTTTTGACCGATGATTTACTGGGGAAATGGCTGTTGAGTATTCTTGAATCCTCGTGTCTTAAAACTGGTTATCTATGCTGCTTCTGCTTTCTATCCAGATTAAACTTTTCAAATAATAAGATTTTTTCCCCGCTGTATCTAAGAAAATATTTTTGTGCAGTGGATGTGAGTGTTTAAGATAGCACTTCAAAATCCGTAAAAACTTTGAACTGTAGATTACATATAGCTTCATGGTTTATTATCAGATAATATGCAGAACTGATGACTGCTATCTTTACTGAAAAGCAAAAAGCCTTTACACAAAGGTTGTATGAGATTTGTTGGTAGCTACAACAGATTCTGGGGAACAATCCCAAAATTTTCTTAACTGTGTCTGGGTTGCAGTCCTCTGGTGGCATCATGCCTGCTCCACCAGTACAATAAAGACAAGCATGATTAAAATTTCCAAAGTGCTCCTCTTTGTCAGTGACCTTGTGAATTTAGGCACATATTTTGAAATCCTACGGTTCTTTCTCTAAAGCAACAAAGCTACTTTTTCTATATTTTGTGACTTTGGTAGTTCCTATGTCAAATCCAAAGACTGTGTCCTCTTTTTCCTCCTTAAGTTGTTCTGACTTTATGAAAGATGCTCAGCAGTAGACAAAGATTAAAAAAAAAAAAAAAAAAAAAAAGAGCTCTGTGAAGATCTGATTCACTTCATCCCAGTAGTGGATTGGCTATTATTAGTCCCAGCCTTGGTGCACTGATCTTTATGTCCCTTGATCTTTTCAGGGAATTGCTTCAAGTGATGTTCAGTCTCTGCGGATTCTCAGATGCCCATTGTACGTGTATATTGTTGCTCCCAGGAAGGTCTCTGATGAACTGTCGCAGTAGCAAACACCGTAGAAGGTCTGATAAAAAGGGAAATAGCATGCAGATGGCTTTCATTTTATACACAGCAACATCTGGGGCTGTAAACAACTTCTCACACTGGTGACTCTAGAAAGTGAGAGCTGGGATAGAGGGTGGGCACTGTGTCACTGAGATCTGTATCAGGAAATTTGAGAGATTTGGGAGTTTGGTTGAGGTACTATACTTGTGCTGGGAAATGAAGTGAAATTCTTTAAGAAAATTCCTTTTTGGAGTCAAAAGAAAAAAAAAAAAGCAGTAGTTGCCTTATTCTGAGGTCAAAGAAGGCTGGTAGCTTAGATAGTAGGAACTAATGGTAAAGAGCCAAATTAATGTCAAAGGAATAACAAAAACTGATTCAGATTCTCTCAGTAATAAAAAGGGTTCCCTTCATTTCAGGTCACTGCTTCCCTTCAGCCTTATTTCCTTTTTACAGTAGTTCTGTTGGTTGTTCACAGTGTCAGCAAGATGCATTTCTGGGAAGTCATCCACTTCAATGGATGACTAATTTTTGCTTTAATGTTTTGTGTATATGCATGTATGTAAATTAGTGGGGTTTTTGCTTAGAGCTTTAGAGAGAGGCCATCATGAAGTGTTAATCTCAAATGAGTCTAAATCAGCTTTGCAGAAGTACGGGGGAAAATCAAATAAATACTCCTTTCATTTACTCAAAACTGTGATATTTTTGACAATTTGGACTGTAAATAAGACCCAGCTCTTCCTTCACATGTTTCTGCAGCTAATAAAAATCTAGTGAGGTTCTTGTGTGTGCAACGAGACAAAGGCAGATGGGATACAGCAAGAAATCTGTCCCAGATTGCTAGTTTGGGGTAATCTGTAACCTTAATTTCTGCCATGGTACTCTTGCATTCATGACTGTTTACTGATCTTGAGTGTCCCCTGGGGTTTTAGAGCATGCATAAACAGCCACAACAGTTCCACCCTTAGGCAGTAGGAGCCTTACTGTCTGGTTAATTCCTTGTAAATCACAGTGCAAGCGTCCACTCTGTCTAGGAACACCAGAATGCTTCTCTACTGCAGTGTTAAATAATCAGTTACAGTGATTTATGTTGGCAGACACAAAACTTAACTCTTGAGGCTTCTGTATTGAGGCAGTAGATGTAGGCATGCCTGCAGTTTACACAAAAACTCTTGTGAGCTTGGCTTCTTCTTGTACATACAAGCACTTGAAGTCCCCCTTCTTTTTTTTTTTTTTTCTTTTTTTTCTTTTTAATAAAATGAAAACTATACTATCTGCAGAGAAACTTGAAAATCTGAATCAGAGAGTTTCCAAGCAGGTAGAGACCACAACTATAAAGACAATCTTTTGATCTATCTTATAAAGGGTGGGTGGGGGTGGAGGGGGCTGCAAGGCTTGACGTGGCTGATACTGGCAGTACAAATGTGGGTTAGATCAGTGTACATGCTGGAGGACTCCAGCGGGGAGTCACGATGAGTCAGCCTGCCCCATACAGGTATTTTGTCCCAGAGATGTGTAAGGAGCACATTTCCTTTCCCACTGACGTGCACAGTGAGACATACTTGCCCATGGCACAGCTGGTCGTTTGTTAGCTCCATAGCTGCCGTCTGTGTGCTTTTCCTTCTTGCCACCCCTCGCTTTCCCCAGGTCTCGTTTTCATACTTTGCAACATCCAACCCGGCTTGAGGAACTGGGCAAGCAACCTTTATTCTTTCCAGTGGGCAGGGAGTGCAGCTTTTCCTGGAAGAGTGAGCCACAGGAAACCTAAGGAACAGTCTGTTCCCTTCCACTGTAGTGTTACATAAAGGACTCCGGAGACCGCGGCCATCTCAGCAGTGAGAGGACCAGCTGACTGCTGTGCAGCCAAAGCGTCAGCTGAGAGGTACGGGGTGGCAGAGGACACTGCCATTTTGGAGAGGATGATAAATTCTCGTTTTGCTGATGCTGTCAGACAAGATCTTCATTTTTGTCAGGGCCTCATCAAGTGATAGCCACATGCTAATTTATTTGGCAATTTAAGAAGTGGGTTGACTCAGTCTTTCACTTTTTTTTTTTTTTTTTTTTTTTTTCTGGACATGAGGAGATTAAAAATTGAAAGATGAAGCAGGAAAACAGGCAGATCTCTGTAGCTGTCTCCTGTCAATCCTTGCTGCTTTTCCACATCATCTGTGTGGCAATGGTAGAAATCAAAACACAGGGCAGGTACTGAAACCTGCACTGCTTTATCTCTTTTTCTGTTGAGGGAGAAGTTTCTTGTTATTGAAGGCATAAATGGGTCATGTAGCTGCTGCATCTTAAAAATAAAATCATTGGCAGGCTTCCCTTCCTGCAATGTACTGTGCTGAATTTCAATGAAAATCCCCCAAATGTACAGATCTCCCAGGCAGCTCAGAGTGCTGCAATATAAAATACTGCAGCACACACTTCTGGGCAACTTCCGTGCCATTACATTTGCTTGTTCATAAATCATTTCTCAATCAAAGTACCATTATTTTTTTCAGACTAATATCTAGACTCTGAATTGAGCAGCATTTATAACACTCTCTATTTCCTCTTCCATGCACATGTAGAGGATGATAGTTACTTTGAAAAGATAAAATACATTCTTGTGAAAACGATCAATTTAAAAGGCAAAAATAAGCATCCAAAACTTGTGGTTTTGAAGGAGGGGAAAGAACTCTTAGTGAAGCTTCTTGTAAGAGTTTGTTCTAAGAGACAGGTAAAAAGGCTTTGTCAAACTGCTGAGCATTCTCTTTTCTGTTTGATTCATTTCTGTTTGTCATAGTGCTTCACACATGCCCAAAGCATCACAGGTATGACATAGTGATACAGGATTGCTGCCGTTCAGCCAGCCTCTTGACCACATAAAATACTGCCACAGTGATGCCAGCTACCCATTGGCTCCTTTCTGCCACGTTATGCTGCAGTTGTAGGGCTATGCTAGATAATGTGTACAAACATATTGCAAGGTACGCGTGATCAAGTCGAAGTCAGCCAGGCTGGGATGAAATCTCTAAAGCTTCTCTTGGATTCTCCACTGATATCTCACTGGCGTGCAGAGCAGACTGACAAAGCAAGCACCAAAGATTTTTTATTCCTGTATTCCTCCCACCAGCCTCAGCTACTTTGGCAAAGTAATCTTGTCTAAATGGCTAGCATTAGTAGCAAATTGTATATGAGGGAGCAGAAGAGCAATGAGTGTGTATGGCTGGCAGTAAAGTCTTAGTCTGAATATCTCACCCAGTCACTGAGTGTAAGTGCTGGAAGCAGGAAGAGAAATAAATGATTCTTGTGTGATCAGGAGATTAATTTCCCAGTGGAGGGCGTGCATCCCTTTTCACAGGGACATCTGTCTCCTGAAGGGCCAGAACCATTTAGTGCATTCCCCTAAAGCCCTGCTGCTCACATCTGGGAAATGCAGAGCAGAATTGCCATCCCCGGATGCCCCATCCCTGGGAGTGCCCAAGGCCAGGCGGATGGGGCTTTGGGCAGCCTGGGCTGGTGGGAGGGGTCTCTGCCCATGGCAGGGGGCTGGAACTGGGTGGGCTTTAAGGTCCCTTTCAACCCAGCCCCTTCTGTGACTTCACCTTTCCTGCTGCTGGATGGCGCAGAAGAAGGCAGGCGTCTGTCTCCTCTCCTTTGACATTCATCCCTTAAAGGCAACGAAGCTGGTGAGGGGCCTGGAGAACAAGTCCTACAAGGAGCAGCTGAGGGAGCTGGGCTTGTTCAGCTTGGAGAAGAGGAGGCTCAGGGGCGACCTTATCGCTCTCTATAAGTACCTTAAAGGAGGCTGTAGCGAGATGGGGGTTGGTCTGTTCTCCTACGTGCCTGGTGACAGGACGAGGGGGAACAGGCTAAAGTTGTGCCAGGGGAGGTTTAGGTCAGATATTAGGAAGAATTTCTTTACTGAGAGGGTTGTGAGACATTGGGATGGGCTGCCCACAGAAGTGGTGGAGTCACCATCCCTGGAGGTCTTTAAAAGATGTTTAGATGTAGAGCTCAGGGATATGGTTTAGTGGAGGACAGGTTAGTGCTAGGTCAGAGGTTGGACTCGGTGATCTTGGAGGGCTCTTCCAACCTAGGTGATTCTGTGATTCTTGACATCATACCATGCGTCAGTGATGCTAAGGTATTTTCAGTTCTGCATCTCAACTTAAGCCCACCCAGTGGCAGACCCACAGCATAAGCTTTAGAGAAACTGGTGGCTGTGGGTTGGAGAAACCCTTGTGAGGCTGCGCAGAAAAGGAAACTCTGACAGTGGTCAGTAACTGGGGAGCTCTGACTCATCAGCCTAGCAAAACAGAGGGGAAGGGCTGTTCTCTCAAGCAATACTTCAGTCACATGATTTTACCTCCACTGACAGTTCTTTCTAGCTGCCTTTGCTATTTTATTTAGTCACTGTGGAGAAATTATTCCTCATGTATTTTTACATCAGTTAGCACTTGCTTGTGTGAAGATTACCCATGGTAAGAAATGTCTGGTATCATTGGACTCGAGGAGTTGCATTTGCTATGTGTTCCATATGTAATGTGGGGTTATTGACCACATTTCAATCTAAATTAATCTCATACATATGCATGTTTGTTTTGAAAACATTAACCGTCCTGTCTTTCCTTCTTCCCAATAGTTCACTCTCCCATATTTATTCTTGCTGGCCAATGAATGTCTCTGTGCTGGTTGTTTAATTGGCAGTTGTGTTCCTTTAAGTTAATAGAAGACATAACTCTGAAGGCAAGCATGTTATCGAAATGTATAGACTAATCTTATTAGGTGAAAGCATTTTTGTTTCAATGAGAAATGATGAGACTGCATCCTCAGTACCTTTTCAAGAGTGGCTACAGGTGATTGCTGTTCCTGGAGGCTTGTATGCTGCTTCCTGAGTCACGTAATTCCAAACAGAGAGGCAAAGGAAAATGATTTCCCCTAAATGTAAGTGATGAACTCTCTTGCCTCCCATGCTGAAATCGCTGTACTGTTGCTTTCAGACGTCACTGCAATAAGCAATATGAAACAGTGCATGCTGGGAGGTATACAAAATCCCTTTTTCCCCTCCCCCTAGCTGAATCCACTCTATTTTATTCCTGACTGCCTGCAGCTGAAGTCATGTGGTCGTACATCTGCTTTACATGAACAGGACCATTTTACATAATTCATTATGTGCAACTGCGATGTCAGCTGCTAATCCAGGCTAATCCAGCACTTCCCTGAAGAGCTGCATTAACGAATCTTGCTTCAGCCTTTGCAGCTCAGCCCTTGATGGCTAGCGGTCCTTCATATGGCATGTGGTGCTCAGAGGAGGTCAGCCGGGGTGTGCAAGGCCACCAGTCTCCAATCATCCCCGATGACCAGAGCCCTCCGTGTCAGGGCTGCAGCACAAAGCCGTGGGCTGTGTTGCTTGCTGTTCTTGCTCCTCAGCCCTCTGTCATCAGAAGCTACAGCAACAGAAGGAGATGCAGTGTCTGGGAGAGCCAGCACTGAAAACAAAGAGCTGATGTGCCAGGACAGGCATGGCCTCCGGTCTGCATCGGTGACTTTTAAAAGCAATACTGACAAGCACACCTCTGGGAGAGAGCAGATTGTGGTCTGCGGTGTGTCCTTGCATCCTGCATGGCCAAATCCATCGCCTATCCAGAGACCTGGTTTGTTTCCATGAGTGAGCTGAGGATCATTGAAAATAACAGCAGACTCAACGATGGTTTTTCTTTTCATTTAACCTTAACTCATTTCTCAGTGAATTTTTTTCCTACCTACCTATTAATACAGCCCTACTTTACTGATAAAGGCTCTGTATATCTTGGCCCTATCTGGAAAAAAAAAAAAAAAAGGCTTTTTTTTGACTTTCTCATTTTGGCTAATATAGATGTTTAGACCTTATTTTATTCTGTGACTGCTCTAATGGAGATGATGGCACAACTTTGTCTCCAGAGGCCAGAGAGCACAGCCTGGTATAAAGCAGTGCCACAGCTCTGGGTGTGCACCTTGGGAGGGATGGCAAGGTGGTGATCCACCCATCGTACAGACTGCATTTCCACAGCGTGCCTACTGGCAAGAAAACACATCCGCTGCCCAACTTGCCCAGGTAAATCTGTTGCTGGAACAAAGACAATCATCACCGTACACTGTCTGCAGTCGGGAGTAACTCCGGGTTAAATTTGGTGCATTTTTAACTAGTATTTGGCACAGAGCACCAGCAATCTCCTGGAGGTTTCCCCTATCTAGGCATCCAAGTCTCTCAGAGCAAAGCTAGATGGAATATTAGTGTTTTCTCAATTTTTCTCCTTGCATTTACGTGGTTGTGACGTGCTGTAGCATGTGGATGTCAACATCATAGCTCCTCTGACAGCCACAGCGTGTGTGCTGTGTTTCAAGCTCTGTCACTTGTACAGCCGTGCTGATTTAGGGGAAATGCTTTGTCCTTTTCTCAAGTATTTGCCCAAATAACAGCAACAACAGACAACCAAACCCCAAGCAGAGGAAGCATGACTTCATCTTCTCAGTTTTCTCCATGCTGTGCTGGGCAGAAGAGCAGCTAAGGCATTTGCAGATGTAAAAATACACTTCTGGGAGTTCTCCCTGTGGGAAGCCATTGCTTCACAGAGGAATGATTTAAACAGCTGTAGTTTGTCTTGACAGCATTATTTTCTTTACCCTTGGAGCTGCAAAATAACCTTTCTGCCAAAGTTACTTTCAGCTGTGAAAATCAGATGCCGTGGTATATACCTTTGCAGGTGTCAGGCATTTCTTGAAAGAGGCAGAGGCAGTTGAAAAATGCAGGGGCACTTTGACAAAAGTGACTTTTTAATGCCAAAAAATCCAAATATTTTAATTTAAAAGGGGAAAATAACCAGATTTTTCACACATAACCTAGAAACAAAGATAAAATTAGATGAATTTTTTTTCATCAGTACTGAAACCCAGCTCAGACAAGACAAGAACCAGAGGTAGTACGGTCAAGTTTTGAAACCACCAGACTTTCTTTTAGCTTGCCTAAACAACATGGTGGTTTCTAATCGAAAAATGGAAATTTTTCTTTGGAAAACACTGTTTAGGAGGAAAAAAATACTCAAGAAACTTAATTTCTTTAATGTAAAAATAGGTTTAATGTGGCAGGTCACTCAAGTAAATAGCATGAGATGTTAGAAAGTACCACGGATGAGGGGCAAAAAATATCTGTAGGGACATTCTGTAAGAGATGGGCAGAACCCGAAGACTGTACCAGACCCAAGGCATTTGGGGCTGTTGTGGTCTCTGAAGTTCTGCCAGCCACTGCTTTGTGAAAGGATGGCCAGGGCTGCTGGGAGCCTTCCCTTCCTCAGCTTGCTTTCTGCTTTTTTTTTTTTTTTAATTTATTGCCTCAGTTGTTAACTTTTTTTGTTCCTGTGACTCACTGGCAGTAAGTCAGTGTCCACGTGTATCATGCAGCCATTGACTTGTATATTTCCATCAGATTTAATTCCTCCAACTTATATGATTCGTTGATTTGGGTGGTTTGTGAATCACTAACTTCATAAAAAGCTGACTGTATCACAGCGTTGTGTAATACTTACAATTAATTTTTAATCCTGCAGAGTATTCATGGAATAGTGACAATAGTTCTGAGTACCTTTGTTTGAGGAGATGATGCATGTGTTACAGAGCTGTTACGGGCCTGCACCGTTTTATTTTCCAGGTTAATTTTAGTCGCCAATGTCACTTCATTGACTGAAGTCATGTGTCCTAATTAGTTCCCATTTAAATAAAATAGGATTGAGGAATCCAATTTCAGACTCAACAGTGAAACTGGCCAGTTTGCTGCACTGGCTCAGGACTGAGCACGTAGCTAGCAGTTGCTGTCAGGAGATGGGAAATAAAGCAGAACAAGTGTTCTGCTTAGTTAGCTGTCAGGTTTTCATAGAAACTGTAAAATCTCTAGCCCTGTCGCCCTCATCTTACAATTTGTCTCCATTCAAAAGATTTTTCTTCATTTCAAAGGCTTTCCAGAAATTGTTTTGAAATTGTTAAAGTATTTTCTACCTCTCATGGTATTCAGAGCTTCAGAAGTTTGTATTAAGCAAGAATTATTGACCTGAGCATTTCCAGGGAGGACTGAACAGGGTCCACCAAGGTGTAAAATACAAAGGCTAAAGATAAAGCTTAAACACATCAGTGGTGGCTGCAATTCCACTCATCATTTCACAAGTTTTCCTTAGTATTTTGTCAGACTGGAAATCAAAATGACTACTAATATGCTTAGTTGTTTTGTACTGTCAAATAAGGGATGAAAATCAAAGTCAGTGCATGGCAATGGTTAGAGGAGTAATACTAAAAATAAAAATAAAAATAAAAATAAATAAGTTAAATCTCAGCTGCCATTTTCACTTTTAAAGCTCTGCAGAAACACGCTGGATGTTTTGGACTGAATAGTAGGTGGGTTTTGATTAGTGTAAAATGACTTAGACCATTGCAGACTCTCTAGATAGCCATGGAAAAATGAACTGTGCTCACTCAGACTTTGGCACTGTCAACAAATTTGCCGGCCAAACTCAACCAAGATACAGTTCCCTTTCTGTAACCACGTTGGCCTTCCTTGTCTGCTTAGGCTGTTGGCTTGTTGGGGCAGGGTTGGGCTGCGTGCACCAAAGGGACTTTGCATCCTTCGAGGTGCTGCTGTGACACCAGTGCTGTTGGTGCAGAGGAGAACATCTGGCTGGCATCTAGTGAGTAACAAGCCAGACCCTTTCCTGCAGCGCATTGCTCCTGTCTTCACCTGAATTAGGGCTGTTTGTGCCCCGTCTTCTGATTGCCTCTAAATAGAAGTATTTTAAATTCTGATTGTTACCCTAATGCTTTGGTAACTTTTCTCTCTTCCCCAGATTGCTTTTTCTGATTTAACTTTTGCTACTAAGCATAACAAGAACTATTCTAGATTAATTTCATAATACAGTAATATATTTAGTCTATAGGTTTCCACAGGTTTCCAACTTGGTTTCAACCGAGCCCCTCATCTCTTAGTCCAGTTTTCACTCATTCAGGTAACTGTGTGCAGTGGTCTGTCTTTCAGTCGGGTCATCTCGGAGAAGGGCAGCACTGCAAGGCTGCTGCTCCAGCTCTTGCTGCATCTTTCCACCCACCGCAGCAGCTCTGCTTCTCAGCATGTTTTAGTGTGTCTGCTTTCAGCTTTGATTCTCATCCTCTGCAACTTCCTAAGGCTTCCAGCGCTTTCCTGTCCTCCTGCTGTCTGACCAGTGCTTCTCTTGCATGTTTGGGGGGGGGGGGGGGGGGGGGGGTTAAATAGACTTTCTCTTTTTCACCTCAAGACCCAGCATGTCAGTGAATATGGGCTGGCCTCTGAGGGTAAGGCTGTAAGGATAGCCTGGGAGGAGCAGCAGTTCATTAAATCTTCTGTTTCTGCTTAGTTTCTCCTCATGCTCTAATTTAATCTAAGAAACCGAAATGTGCAGTGGGCACTGAAAATATGTTTTAAGGTAAGGGCTTAAGGCTGAATATCAGAATTATAGATGCTGTTTTCTCCAAACAAACTTTTAAGCATATGTTTTCATGGGGTTTATATTGTCACCCAGCTGTTTGAAGGGCCACCTAGGCTTTCAGGGGTCCCACACATAGCAAAAACCAGTTTGTAAAATGCTGTCATCAGCTGGGCTTATTGTTAATATCGTCAAGCCTGGGAGTACTATACGGTAAAGTCAAAATAGGTATGTTTTCTTAAAGGTATTTTGCTCACGCTTGTATACTGTTGGTTTTGTTACCCAAGAAAACCTTTAGTACAATGGGATTTATGCATATTTATGCTTTGGAGCTCCAATCAACCCCCCACTAATGTGGATAAGAACTATTTTATTCCTTTTAATGAACTTTTGATCAGTATTTAGATGGAAAACCTACTGTGCTGTAAGTGGAACTTCCAGCTGCCTATATTTAAGCTAACACTTAGCAAATTAGCTTAGGACTTCCTATAGTGAAGTTAGCTAAATCATTTCTGCTATACTGTTTCATTTTAACCTTCTTACGCCAGCTTGAGCTGTTATGGATTTTGGATGAAATACCCCAGCACTGGGGATCTGTCCCAGGTGGGATGAGGAAAACCTACTTCCTCTGCCTGCCTTTTAAAAACACAGTTTTGAAAGCTTCAGCTTAAAATAAAATTATTTTTTGATTTATGAAATTTGGGCAAGTGGAGGAGTTGTTCTGCCTGTGTTAAAAAAGCTCACCCAGCTGTCTCACAGAGGAGCACTGGTATCCACTAGGACTGTGGGCCACAGACACAACATTTAGCAGCCTCAGCTGTTGCCTTCCTGTGTAATATCTGCCTGCACTTGTGTGTCTGTGCTTTGCCTTCTGTCCGCAGCTGTCCCAGCATCTTCGCTTGCATCGACCTGCAGACACTTTCTGCATCCTTTTGGATAGACTATCCAAAAAAATTTCCTGGCAACTAGCATGCTGCCTGCTGGGACTGACAGGGCTGAGCAAGACTTTCTTACAGGTGTCCCTCCGAGTGGTGGTGGAGTGGTGTGGTGCTCAGCTGTGGAGTGGAAAGCAAGAGGCTGCTTGTTCCTTTGGTGCTCCTCCTGCTGAGATCATGGAAGAGACAGCCTGACTTGAAAGCCCGGGGTGACAAACATGCAAGTGGATGGACATGAAGCAAGTGAAATGAGGGAGAAGGCTGAAGGAAGGCTAATTGAGCACAGCTGAAAAAAGAAGGAAAAAGCAATAGGATAGGTGCTGGGTGGTATAGGAGGGAGGGAGCAGAGCTGACAGAAGCCGGGGAGAAAGGGACAGGAGAAACAAGCGGTGGGACAAAGGTGCAGGATGCGCTGGAGGCCAGAGCAGAAGCAGCGTGGAGGGAGCTGGAGGCTGGTCCAGGGGAAGGAAAAGGCAGTTTGAGGCTGGGACTCTCCCATGAAAGATTCCCACAGCATTTATTTCATTGTTTATACCAAGGCAGCAGCAACCCTTATGCCCTCATTGCTACTTTTCATTTTCAGCAAGCAGCTGTGGAGCCTACCAAGCAAAAATGTGCACACCCTCCATGTGCTACTGACTCCTTGGCCCCTAGAAGGGCAAACCATTCACCCCATTATATGCAGTTTTGTCACAGGCAGCAGTGATCTCAGCACACAGCCCTGGTGGCTGCAAATCAGAGTGGTCCCACTTAATTTCTTTTTATTTCCCTCATCTTGCCATCTTGACTTTTTTAATTATGAAGTACCGCTCAAAACTAAACAAATAAAAATGCTTAGTATTTTACAACACAAACATAATCTCTCTGAATCCTCTTACACAGAGGATCCAACATTGTTTGGTAAGTGCTTTGAAAAATAAATAGCTAAAATAAATATAACCTCCCACCCCATCAAACCATCAGAGTGCCCTAACTTCTCAGCAGGGTTCATCTCCTATGTCTGCATTTCTTGTAGCTATCTGCAGGTTTAAAAATGCTGTGTTCTACTAACTTCCAAACTAACTGTCCCCATCTCTTTCTAGAAAGGCAACAAAATGGTTCAGTAGACAGCAGTCACATCCCGCACACCTACGCCCACAGGCACACACAGCAGCAGTGCATATACTTAAGCTGTCTCTGACACATAATTTTCCTTTTTACTAAGTGCTCAGCTCTTCCCTTTTCAGCGCCTTTAAAATAAAAGATTTATATGTGCTTGCGTACATGTAGGAGAAGAAAGGGAGGGAAGAAGTGTGGGAATTGATTTGTCTGCCTCCAGATCCCCCAAATGCATCTTGAGCAATCTCACCAGATTTGGGTCCAAATCCAAAGCCTGTGGAGGTTGTCGGTTACCGGTGTGGTGCACAGAATATTTTGGAGAGTAATAGCTGCCTGGATTTCTAGAGAGTTTAATGTACCTCCGTAACAAGTGTGTCATGTGGCACAGGCATCTCCGTGAGGAGGTGCTTTACAGTTTGTCATGCAAACTGTGACACAATTTTCTTCAGAAGGATGCGTCCTATTTAACACATAAGCTAATAAAATTTACATTTTTCTGAAAAAATGTATGCTCTTCTTTAGAGTTGTTATTTCTTTTTGCATGCAGTAATACCACCAAATCTTCAAGGAATATTAATCAATTCTTTTTCACGTAGTACCTTATGTCAAGTCCATGTGCTTTTCCCAACATGTGCTCTATCAAACCACCGGGTACTGAGTATGACTCATGGTTTCTTTTTGTGTGTTTGTGTCAGCCTGGAAAACTGTAACCAGCTCTTTTGAGTATACAGTTGGTGAGTTTATGCTAATGTTGGGAAGCATCAACATCCTAAAGGCTTTACGGTTATTTCAGATAATCCTCCCTGATGTTATTTAGGTCTTTCTTTTTTTTTTTCATTTCTCACTGCTGACATCAGGCCAGGTATTTAATGAAGACAGTTTTTATGCACTCTTTATTACATTACTTATGTATTTTGTTCTGTTGAGGAATAATATTCAGGTATACATTGGGGAGATTATTTTGATATTTCTATTTCTAGGAAAGGAGGGGAAAGCATGATACAAAAGAAGTTGTTAATTGTGCGCTTACTGAGCTCAACAGAGTCTGTATTACAGTTGGGCTTCAGTTTTAATTTAAGCAAGATTTTAAGTAATCCAGTTGGGTACTTCATTCAGCTATGGCATTTGAGAATATGAAAAAACAAACAAACAACCTGAACATGAAAATTTGGCCGTGTTGTGCACAAACGTTTCATGAAATTGCATTGCAAGCTTACAATTAAATGATGGTTAATGAAGCTTTGTTTTTTCAAGCACCTTCATTCTTTCTTGTATCAAACTCGGCCTTGCGGGAGCAAGATAAAGACAGTCCCCTCCCTCACAGGGAGCCCTGCCCCTCCAGCAGGCAGACGTGGGGGAAGCCTGCATTGTACCATGGGGCAGCCGATCCCCCAGGGATGTGGCGTGTCAGAAACTTAATGAATGAAAATGGATTGCTCTAGGAGCAAACTGCGAAAGATCGAAGCTTTCTTTGAATTGTTTCAAGAACAATTAATCCTACAAAAGTCAATTCCAAAAACATCAGAGAAATGCAATGTATTACATTTACTTATTTAAGCCATTTCCAGCCATCTCCTCAGAGACCCTGCATACAGGGAGAGGATATGAAGATGAATGCAATTTAACATTTCAATATTTCTGTGCTTTAAACTTTGTTTGGCAAAAAACTCCAATAGCTTGGTTTTTCATCTTTGTTTGAGACTAAAACAGATGTCGAACCGTAGCGATTTCCTTCACTGCAACAGCTTATATTTTTGAGCAGCCAAAACATACTTTGGAAGTCTATTTTTCTTCAGATATGGTGCTTTCATCATGCAGATGAGAGTACCTCTATTAAAATAATCATTGCATTCTTATATTTTCCTTACCCTTTTCAAATACCCTTGTATTTTTATGTTCTCATATTGACATGTTCTCCAGTACGATTACTGCCCTCCTTTCAGTAGTCTTTGACTGTGCAGAATGACAGCGCTGTCACAAATACTGGAATCCCTGAATGAACAGAATTGGAAATGGCCAGCAGATTAACAATATTTGTTTGAAGTTTACTCTTTGGTTTGAAGTAGTGGGGGAAAATATTTACATAAATGAATTTTTAATAGATGCTAAAAATAAAAAGCTGCTAAAGAAAATACAGCTTGTGTATACATTATCATGTGATTTTAATTATGCTAGCATTTATGTGATTTGTATATTTTGACTTAGGGCCATGTGAAACGCATGAGTGAACTGTCACTCATGTAGAGTTAATTATAATTTGTCCATATAGGGGAAAAAAATAGGAAAATATGATAACACTTTTCATTGGCAGTAAGCATTAGTTGTTGTTAGTCCTTTGAGAAAATTATTCTTAGCAGACTGTACGAACTCTGTAGTTCAAAGTGTTCCCTGAAAAGGAGTATATTAACATGTGGCTGGATCCACTACAGGAATGAATTTTATTGACTAAAGAACTGTACCCTTTTGCACCACATCATTTATTTCATTTTCCTTTCCCTTGAACAAGAAAATATATTTTGATTCAGTGTTTGGCAATCCAAGCCAGGTTATTTAAAATAATATTCATTTTGTACTTAGTGAAAAATGCTATTTTTAGACAAGACACTTTTCCTCTTATACAGTATTGCAAACAGAAATTTCTCATAAAATTCTCATACAAAACCAGTTTGTAGAGAGTCTTTAGACCTCCTTGTGCTTCTCCTTTTCCCAGTAAGTGACAAATAACTGGGTCTCACTGACACATAGAGTAACAAATGGATAAAGCAAGCGTGGATTCTGAGATCTATAATTTTTAATAATTTTTAAACTAGCTACAAAATGTCAATCACTTCACAAACTGACAGGAGACATAAGGAATTTCATATTACATGCTGTAAATGATATTTATCTCACAGTTTATCTAGAGTTCATTCATTTAGGTTTTTTTATTATTTTTTAATTAAGTCAGCTACTAAACATCTCAGCGATTTGGTGTGCATAGCTCTAGGTAAGCAACAGAGAACTGTACCGATAACAAACCACATGGGGATAGCGACTAGTAAGAGATAGCCTTATAAAAATTACATTTCTTTGCACCATTTCATATGGTAGTCGTTTCCTCCAAAAGATAGTCTTCAAAAGCAGCAGACAAACCCAATATATTACACTTATTTCTTTTTGTCTTTGACATATTTTCAGCCAAGCTTCTTTTGCTGGCAATGGCTAAATGGTGAGTGCCAAATCCCTCTTTTTTCGTAATTAAAAAATAAATAAATGATCATGATTAATAACTATATATATCAACAAGAAAAAAGTGGCACGACTGCAAACTTGCTGGTATAACATAGTCCCAAAAGAGTCCGAATACTGAGCATGCTTTTGTTGTCATTGTTGGTGTGCTACTGCCATGGGAAAAAGTCTTGTTTAAGTAGGAGTCTAAAAGTCTATTTATTCCTCATGCATAAATGCATAAATCACATCACTTTGTAGTGCAATGCTTGTTATAGTAATATAATTCCACATTGTCTAATCATGAAATCATAACAACGGATAATGGCAATGAAGAACCGAAGACAGCAGGTTTAAGTGCTTAAACATCATGATACCCAAAGACAGGAGCATGGCAGTAGCTCTGTGGAATGTCACAGTTTTACAAGAACAATACTGTATATTTAAAGGTTAACAGCACGTTTAGCATTCCAACAATGTTGTCATTCAGCAAACATCATTAAAAAAAAAAAAAAAAAAAAAAGAGGAGAGGAAAAAAGAAAAGGAATCCAAACAGAAACAAGGAAAGGAAAAATCCCAGAAAACATCATAGTGAGCTATAGCCATCAAATCAGCACTATGTACAACCTTTGGAAAGAAAGATATCTAGAAAAAAATAATTACAAGTATCATTTTTGGAAAGCTGACAAACTACACAGGACAACATTTACAATGGGGTTGATATGTGCATGTGTGCAAACCTAGTAGGTAAATACCATGATAAAAGCATGAAGGTACTGCCCTCTTGGACAGCATTAAAAGGAAATGCACTTTGCTGCATTTAACCACTGCCGAGCATCTTTGTTGCACGCTGGTTGGCTTCATCAATCCTGGTTTTATTGGAATCGGCCTAGGGAAAGACACAGGAGACAAATTATTACGTGTCAGAGAGCAAACGTGTACAATGCTTTGAGGACACTCCTCTGGTGTTGGCTGCATCAGCAGGAAAGAGAAGAGAAGAGAAGAGAAGAGAAGAGAAGAGAAGAGAAGAGAAGAGAAGAGAAGAGAAGAGAAGAGAAGAGAAGAGAAGAGAAGAGAAGAGAAGAGAAGAGAAGAGAAGAGAAGAGAAGAGAAGAGAAGAGAAGAGAAGAGAAGAGAAGAGAAGAGAAGAGAAGAGAAGAGAAGAGAAGAGAAGAGAAGAGAAGAGAAGAGAAGAGAAGAGAAGAGAAGAGAAGAGAAGAGAAGAGAAGAGAAGAGAAGAGAAGAGAAGAGAAGAGAAGAGAAGAGAAGAGAAGAGAAGAAGAAAACACCTTGCCAGCTCTGTAGCTGGTGCTAATTGCTTGCACCATTAACCGTGATGGCATGTAAACTGATGATGTGCCATGTGGACTTCACCAGTGAAAAGCTGCCAATGCTCTGTAAGACAGATTCAGTGTACATGGGCTCCGTCTGGATCTCGTGATTGCACACGTGACAAGAAAGGAGTAGGTAGGAGTGGTGCCATTATGGCTTTCTCTCAACAAAAAAGCTCGCCAGCATAGTTGCAAAACAGTAACCTCTCATCGGGCAGCAGCACAGACAGGGATTAAGCAAAGGAAGGGAGTCTATCACCATTTGGGATTCTACCATTATTTGAAAGAATCAAACTGGAATTTAGTCCAGCACGGGCTGAGCTGTTAATTTAGCTGTCTTCCTTGTTGTAACACTTCCCATGCTTAAAAAACGCTGCTAATGAAGCAGCACACCTTGGAGGTTTAGGAGTGCTCTTCCAGTGGACAGAGCACTTTTCACTGTGGCTTTCTGTTGCTCTGCAGAAGGTAGTTTTGGAGACAAAGACATTGCTGCAGCTGACAAAAACTGGCAAAGCTCCTTCAAGCCCATGTTGCTATGCCGATTTATGCTAGCAGAGGGACTAGAGAGAAAATGCTTTCAGTGTTTGAAATCAGACCTGTGGGAAAGGTGAGAGTTGTGTTACTGCTTTAAAAGCATGACATCAAACAGCAAGCTCTTTTCTGTGGTTTGATGTCTTCATTTTTTTAACTTTGATGGTTATTCCCCTTTCTCTGGGGGTGTATCCAAATTGTACAGATTTATTTTAAATCTCCAATTTGCCAAGGCAGAATGGTGAAGCAACTTTCCCACATACATTTCAAAACCTTTTAAAAATGGTTATACTGATGTGCAATAAATCATTCTTAAGCATCTTGGGCTTTTCTCCATAATAGATCTGGCAAATGCTATGTAGATGTGTATTTTTAGTACAGCAGCATGTGCCAGATCCTCAGCAAGCGTAAATCAGCATAACTACTCATTATGAACCACACTCCTTTATTTTAGCTGTGAATTTGACCTTGTCTATCATGGAATAGCTTCATGTGCTTTTGCCAAAAGACTATCTAAAAAATAACTTAATGGCTTGGAAGCAGTTAAGTTTGTCATGAAATGCATGCACATTGATTATTAAGTATTGATGAAACATAATGTTTCTAAATGGGAATCCTAAAGCCTAACTTTGCTGGATGATGTTTGGTCCAAGGCAGTGGGAGTCCTTGCCCAGACCTTCCCACCTGGGTCAACACAAAATGTTCTCAGACCCTTCTGCTTTCCTCCAGCCTCCCAATAATGGCTTGTTTTAGGGCCAGGTTGTCTTCTGGTGATGATGTCTGGCCCATTTGACCTACTTACCACATCATCATTTTAGTTTTTGTCTTTTTCTCTCCGATCTGAGGGAAGGATAAAAACCTTTTATTTATTGTGTCCCCTGATTACCGTGGATAGTCAGATTACCTCTCTGCATTATGACATTGCTCTGGTTTGGATGCACGCATCCAGTTTAACATAAGTTGCTTTAGAGGCATTTGGGCTAGCTTTGTGATGTACCCCAGCCTTTGCAATGTGTGCCAGCCCGGGTCTTTCTAATGAGCACGGCTGATCAAAAGCACAGTGCTCCAGCTGGTCAGAAAAAGGAAGCCTCTCTGTCAGTGCCCTATTGCCCGCCACCATATCACACTGCAAAGTGGATGTGTATGCACTTGTCGCTTCAGTATTACCCAGACATCATTCCTGTCTTTTATAGGAGGTTTTCCTATTGTGTTTCTTTTTCTAGTATCTCATTACTGCTCAGGCCACATGTCCTTACTCAGAGAAATTCGGCATATCTTCATTGAGACTGAAGGCTGTCTTGTTTTTGTGCTGCTTCATGAGGACTGCTCTGTGTACACTGCCCGTCTTACAGAACTGTGTCACTGGTCTTCAATTCAACAAATGGCGATAGCTTGCAGTTTCCCCATGGCTGCATGAAATGCTGTACACGTGACGCTGCAGGAACACCACACAGATGTGGAAAGCCAGTCCCTCATTAGCCAGCTGCTCTCAGCATGCACTGCCTCGAGACTGAGCCATGTGCTTCATGTGGGGGACCACAAAGGGCCTGGTCAGTGATTTCAATACTGAGATGTTTACAAGCACGAATTGATAGGAGAATTCAGGACGGCTGCATTCATGCATACACAAAGCTGTGTACTCTTCTGTGCTGTGTGAGATGAGTTTCCTGCCTTTAAGACAACTTATGCTTCACCCAATTGTTATTACTCTTATTATTAGTAGAAGTAATTATTATTACTCTTTGGTATCAAACCACAGCAAGGAAAGTTATCTGAGTGAATCCCTGACTGCAATATTTTCTGTATTTTGTTGTTGGTGTGCCAGGCTCTGATATAATTACTTGACATGAAAAACAGGCGTGGACATCCTGCTCATGTAAGAAGGTTTGCATGTGTCAGAAGGCTCAGGAGTAAAAGCTCTACCCCTTAAGTTCAGCCTTAAGTCTAAGCAGCACATGTAAGTCCTTGGGTTAGATCCTCAGGTTGTGTAAATCTCAGCTGAAATCAAGTGTTGTATTGATTTTACACCAGATGAAGATCTAGCCTCTTATATCACTTCAGCCTGGCTGTGCCGGTGCCTGGAGCTCTGCCAGTGTGAATGCAGATGGCTTGCAGATCTTGGGATGTGAGACGGCAGTGAGTTCCCAGCCGGGTTTGAGGGTGCTGCTATCTGCTTCAGAAATCTGCAGTGCAGCCTGGCACTGGCATGGTGCTCTCTGCCTTTCAAATGGTGATTTCATGATAGAAAGACTGAGCTTTTGGACTTCATGGGGCCCGTGTAGGGTCCCGGTATGTGTAGTATGCTGAGAGAGCTGATGGCTGCACCATTACCTTACCGCCTTGCTTAATATGTCCCCATTGTCTTTGGGGACTGGTCCTCTAAACAAGTGATCCCCTTCTGAAACTCTTGTGGAGTTTCTGAGGAAGTAAAGTCCAGGAAGGTTTAAAACTTGCCAGGAAGTGCCAGGGTCCAACCTCCACAGTTCTGCACAACTCAGGGTACTTCTCCTTTCCCAAAGCCCTTGCAGAAAGAGACTTTATTTGAAGAGGTCTCGCCAGCTGCTGTCTTGCAAAGCCACAATGCGGGTTCAACCAGCCTGCAGGGAAGGTTACTGAAGATCCATAGCAGCAAGCTCTGCTTCGGCCCAGAGATAGGGAAGGAGAAGGGAAAGGAGCTCTAGGAGCTATTTCCATCCCCAGTCCTCCTCCAAGCTGAATTAAAACTACTACTCTGTGAGGGCAGGCTGGAAGACACTCCTTCTGCCCCTCTTGGGCACAGCCTGTGCTTGCAGAAGGGAAAACACAGCACTTTTTGGGGTTCCCTAAGTTCTTACCTTCTCCATGATCCTGTCAATCTGGCGATTCTGTGTGTCGATCTCGTTGCCCATGTCCAGGGCCATGTGACGTAAGTTGCCAATGATGCCGCTGACCTGCTCGAGGTTTTCATCCATTTCGTTTTCCCGGGCATCATTTGTTACCCTGGGAACAAAAACCAATTATTTGAAGCAAAGAGAGAGGAAGTTCCCCCGAAAGTCTGATTCACCCAGACCTCCTCTGCATCCTCCTTCGCTTGTCACCTGTGGAGCATGCTGCTATGCTCAGCTGTGAAGAAAAGGGATTAATAAGCAGCTAGCCTGAAAACCTTCACATGCTTATTTTTTGGATGCGGGGATTAATTGTCTGGGTTTGTCACTACTCATTCCTTCTGTTCCTAGATGTGTTTTTGTCTGAGTTTCTCTGTTCCACTTATTACACCTCTCTGCTAGCGATGGTCCTTCTCAAAGGATGTGGAAGAGTGGAAGGATGCTTCACATGGGGACCTGTGTGTGGTTCAAGCATGTGGAGGTGCCAGAGCATGATGGAATTGAAGCCGTACCAGCCCCCTGCGTTGACCTACACGGGATAGCCTCCAGTCCTCGCAGACTTGGGGCTCACTGAAATATTGGGCAAGGACAGCCTCTTTTCTCTCTCCTCTTAGCCCTGTCTTTTACAGTTGCTTGTTTTTTAAAAGAAAAACTCACACGTGGGCCAGGGCACAGTCCAGTGCTCCAGCAACTGGAGAGGCTTGTGGTGACTGGCACTTGAACAAGCAAGGCCATGGACCCCACTCAGAAAATCACTACTTTGAGGCCTCTTGTGTAATTTGTGTTCATAGAGGTGCCAAGAGTGTGCTACAAGCTGGTCATGAAGAATTATGGATGGCATAACTTCTCTTCACTTCTATCTGCTAGCATGTCCCAGCCTTTGGTTTGATGGGGCTGCCATCCAGAAATAAATAAAAAAAAAAAGTGACTGGCAGACCAGCAAACTTAAATGGCAACTCCATCCCACGCTCCAGATTGCATGACAGCATTGTTTCTATCACACTGATTTCCCTTTATCACAGCAGCCAAAAAAATAAGTGGATAATAGTTTTTGGAAAGATAATTACTTATTAATCCAGTGTCCTTAATCTTCAGAGATCAAAGCTTTGCCTGCTGGTATGCCTTTATCCATTCAGCTGATGGCATTGTCATCTAAATACATGCTCTATACACACTGTAATCGGTATGTACTTATTGTGGGATCCCTACATGTTGCTGGAAGTTTCCAGCTTGGTTGCCATTAGTATAGCTGTGTGTTTCAAACTGGCTTTCATCTGAGTGCACAGGGGTTGCCACTGAGGTGTTGCTGTTTCCCACAGTTGTGATTTTACAGCAGCTGAGGAATAGATCATCGTTCCCTGGTCAGTGAGTTTTTCTGGATAGTCATGAGCAGGGAAGTGGCTTTCTCAAAAACTATGTACCTCTGGTAGAAAGTGTGCTTCAGGTGCTGCGCTTGGCTCTGCTTTGGCAGAGAGCCCGAGGCTCTTCTCTTTTTGAAAAGGAAGAGGTGCTGGATGCTTTGGTACATTTTCTAGCAAGGATGGATAATGAGCTCTATGTATCTTGAGGCAGTAGTCATAAACCAGTATTTATCTGGCACTTCATTTCTGAGGTATTTGACAACTGTACATTGTTGCCTCCAGGGAGCTGGAGTGCGGCAGACAGGGCTGACCAGCTGTGAAAGTCTGCACCCTAACATTGCTGCTGTGCAGTATGCAACTAGGTATTATTTCTATTTTATTATTGCCCAGATCTGGTCAGTCTCAAGCAGGAAGCTTTAGGACTGCTTTTTGAAGCATCTTCTGATTCTTAGGGCTGAAACTCTGATATCCAGGACTCACGGCACATCATCACCCTCTGTGCTACCTCAAGTGCCAGCAGGCTGGGGGGAGTCACTGGATGCAGTGGGTCCTTAGCACCTGTCCCAGTGGGTGTTAACCTGTATCTAAGTACCCACCACCCAGCGGAAAACACTGGCTGCACCTCATTACCCAGCACTGCTGAAGGAGTTAACGAGCATCACAGAACTCATGACCATATGGAAGAAATCTAAATATATCACTGACAAGGAAAATCAAGAGAAAACAGTGGAGAAAAAGGCTCACCTGCGGATAAAGCCACCACTGATGGCCATCTGCTCCCGTTCATCTACGACACGTGCAGGCTGGCTGGCTACAACACCGTCTGATTATTGCCCCAGGCTTTTTTGTAAGCATCACTTGATTTAAGCCTATGCAAAAAAGATGATGAGTAACAAAGCATCAAGTGGACAAGGACAAATGCAAAACTCTTTACTTCTCCAAGCTAAAAGCTGAATCAAGCAAATGAGTTTTCAGATAGAGGGTCATTGATTATATACCGATATATCATAACCCTGAATAAAAGGATTTTTTTTAACTTTACTGCCACAGAAACTGTGATGGTCAGAGTTTTGTTTCCAATAGGGGTGAATTGCAATTGTCAAGTCTACAACACTTCAGACAGGTTTTTAGATGTTGACTTGGTTTTCCAGAAAGGAAGAAAAAAAAAAAAAAAGAAGAAAAAAAAAAAGAAAAAAGAAGAAGAGAAGAAATACAGATAACTAGAAAACATTATTTCATTTCAGTGACACATACGTTGTGACATCAAACACAGAGAACGTACTGGCAGACAGACATCAAAACAAAACTGCCAAGTATAGTGTGTACATCACATCACAGCAACACACCTCTTAGAGAAAAATGGATTTGGCTAGATTTTAACATTTACCATGCAGAAGATTGAGCTTTTGCTGTTAACATTTATGTGGCACAATAGGCATTTAAAGCCACTAACCTTTTCCATGGTGGTTTGGGGATGATTTTATCATAAAATTCATAGGGTTCATTAGATTTTCAAATAATATATCGGTACTTGAAAATAGTAATCATACATCGACAGTTGATGTACAAACCTTTGTCCACAGAGACAAAAAGTAAAATAGGCAGAAGTGAAATGAGTGCAGGAGAAAAGAAAAGATACAAGCAATCTAGCATCAGAAAGGGAAATTTTTCTACATTTTCTTCATGCACCAGCTACAGGCATGAATAAGAAGTAAAGCATTCTCACTAAGCACAGTTGCCCCAATAGTTCATCATACTCTTAATGCATCAGCAGTAACAGCCTTCACAATAAGCAAGACACAGGCAAAAATGGATCATCACTTCCTTTAGGAGCTTTAAACCACAGGACTTTAAAATAGCCTAGCATGTCACTATGTTTATTATTTATGACGGTTAGAGTAGCTTTCAGAGAGCCATTTTTGACTGAGCTGCCGTGGACAGAAAATTAAAATCCAGGCATACCTTCAGTGGCAGATTATTAGCATGTGCAGCATATTTAGGGTTGCTGTCACTGGGGATGTCAGACTAGATCGAACACTGTGACAGGAGAGGGTGAAAGTTTGGGGTCTGTAGCTGTGAATTCTTGGTTTTATTTGAGAAGTGGAGCAGTTTCCAACACAGCTGTTGGGAACTTCCAGTCTCCATGGTTCCCCTGTTCTTCAGTCATATACATGTAAACAGCCCTGTGGCTTGGATTTGGGGGAGATACTTGGCATGCTTCTGGGGGCTTTGGGAAAGGACACAACAAACCCATCTCTGGTGTTACGTTCTCTCCATGCCCCCTGAGGCAGCTCATCATCTTTTGAGCCTGAAGTTGTGTTGCATGTTTTGATGTAAAATTAAAATACAGATGCAAAGAGGATCTTTCCCAAATATTCATCTGTTTGTTGCTGACTTCCTATTACAATTTGTGAAGAGTGCTTGGCTTCCTTTTTCTTAGTTCTCTGAAACTACACGTTGACGTTGGCATTTCTAGAAATGAGTGAAAGTGGTTCTCTTGCTGCATGCACATTTACAGATATTTGTCTGTTTTCGACCTGCACAACTCAAAGTGACACAGTCTCTGCATTTAATGTGAATGATTTTATACACCCAGAGCTTAATCTCTGTTTTCTTGTGGACTTCTAGTTAAAACAGGTGAAGTCTGGGCTTGCTCATGGTCAGCAGCAGTTGTACTTTGACTGCAGTCTGGACAAAGTTTCGTGCCATGGGCTTTCTGCAATCACTGTGTAGTGGTAAATGCTTTAGGGCCTCATGTCAGGTAGTAACCCCATCCATGCCACAGGTCTGACTGTCAGCTTAGCCTTCCTACAGTACAGAATATTAAATCTGTTTTAAAAAGATAATAATAATAAAAAATCCTGCAAAATGCATGGGGATTTTTTTTTTGTGTGTGTGTGCTTCAAGGAAGAACTTTTGATGTATGCTAGATTTCTCCAGGAGAAGCAAGCCAACTGCATTGGCTTGCTCCTCTCTAAGCTGCAGCAGCTTTTAGAGTGTGGGAGTGTCAAAGTTTCTGCTGCATGCTCTTCTGCCTGCACCTCTTCTGCTCTTGGTCAGCCTCCTGCCATGGTGCAAAGGGAGGGCAGGATGCAGCCTGTGCTAGAGCTCATACGGCTGCAGGCAGGTCCTCTGACCAGGGCTGGGTCTGTGCATAGCTCTTCCCATTCCTCCTCACCTCTCCCATTCTGCACACCAGGCAGTAGTACACATATTCTGGGCAGAATGTTTATCCCAGCAATGTATGTATGGCTGTGAACACAGGAGCAAAATGGATTTTGAAATCTAAGGCAGTGTCTGCATTGGGTCCCAAGGGAATTCACTTCAAAAGAAATGTTGCCTGATAAGCCCAGTCCTGCCCTTCCTACTCCAGGCCAAACTCCTACCCAACTGCACAACTGCTCTCTTTCATTTGGTCTTGATAGTTGTGGTAAGATCACCTGTGAACAAAGTTTCTGTGCCACGCAGAAAGGGCGGATGATACTGCAGGACCCCTGCACTCTGTGCTGTTGTCTCTGGCCAACCATGTGTAAATGGTTTCACTGACACCTAGGTGGTAGCTGACTCACTGCATACTGGATTTGCTGTTCCACGAAGACTTCTGGTCAGTCCACTTTGTCCCCTGTTTCCTACACCCGCGTAACAGCACATCACATTTTCATTTGGCACTTAAAACAAGCTTTGCATTACTTGGAGGACGGTTTCGTTCAAGAGTGATGGCATGCAAGCAAATTCGATGCATTTCAACATTTCTGCTTAGTGTACATGCTACCCAAATGAGAGAAATTTGGCATGACGTGTTTGGGTTTTCTCAAATTTGGTTGTCTATGGCAGGATGAAAACCATTTCAAGTTGGCTTCCAATCGTGAAACGTCATGTTTCGTTCAGGCTCTAATCAAGGACAATTTCTGTTGAACAATGAAAAGAAGTATGGTTTTCATCCATAATTTTGAGTAATGTTTATTATTGGCTCTTCTGCATTTTTGAGCTACAAATTTTGTTGCTGTTGTTGTTTTTTAAACTTTTTTTTTGTGAAAATATGTTTTAAAATTTAGGACCTCCAGGAATAAAGTAGCCCCAGTGGTTTTGTTTGCCGGAAAATGGAACCACTTAGTACACTTTGTGTAAAATGTTGAAACTTTTACCATTAAAAGGTGTCGACAGTGAAGCTTTCACTGCAGTATGCCTGATTTTAATGCATCTACAGTAATTCCCAGTCAGTTGTCTATGCTATGAGATGAATGCATTTGAACCAGAATCGTTCTTTCTGCATGCCACATGCTCATCCTGTCCATGTGCCTAGCAAGGATGAGCTTCACAAGGCCTTTGGAATCAGCCTTAAGTGCTCAAAGAGATGAGGCAGGCAGCACCTACTTGTTACATGGACAGACACAAAGACCACAGAATTTTCCTAGGTCCGTCAAATTCTTTTCTGCTTCTTTCATGTCCTTATTGATTTGGTCCATTCCCTCTTCGATGCGTTCCAGTTGTTCTGATTAAACATAAGTATTTTATCCCCACAGAATGAAGCAGATGGAAAAGGACAAAGAAAAAAAAGACAAAAACTTCAGACATTCACTGTGACAAAAAACTGGACACCACATAGCAGAGCCGGTACCCAGTACCTACTTGTTACAAGGACATATGAAAAGGCCACAGCATTTCCCTAAATCTTTTAAATTTTTCTCGGCCTCCTTCATGTCTTGGTTGATATGGTTCATGCCTTCTTCAACACGATCGAGTTGTTCTGGTCAGGACAAAGGGATGACAGTGTGGAATGAATTGTATTTTTGTTTGTTTTTGTCTTCAACAGAATGTGAAAAATGGCCATGTAGAACTGAATCAATAATGACATTACAATGCATTAATCTGAGCTGATGCATTGTTAAAAGGATGTAAGCCGTACTGGATGCCGAAGATGTTTTTTACTAATATGGAAAGAATAAAACAAAGGAGGAAGATGTTTGAAATATATTAATTTAAACAAGATGTAATGATGTAAAAAGGAAGGGTTATAAAATTTAAAGTCCATTAACATATTACAATACATCCACTTACTAAGACACCAATGACATCCAAGAGAAAGAAAGATAAAGTGTTATCATTTTGCATTTATGCATGTTAATACAAGAGAAAATGTATCCTTCCATGGAAAATACCACAGTTACTTACACTTACAAATGCCTTGGAATTAGGTGAGGTGTGGCAGTGTAACTGCTCGGGTTAGTGGGTGCCTGAGTGAGGGAGCTGGCAGTAATGGGACCAGAGATGGTGTGAGCTGTAAAGAGCCATTTCAAAGTACTCCTTCTTTCCAGAGGCTGAGGAACCTGGGACCTGCTGCTCTGATTGGCGTGGGAGGTTAATCTCTGATCTGAGTGTGGCTTTGGGGCTGATTTTCCTTCTCACGTGGATGCTGCAAATCAGGCATAACCCCAGCAAACACAGAGGGATTACAACCACCAGAGGAGCCTGATGCTCACTGAAAGAGGACCACTGTGTGTGATGTACATTATCTCTCTCCCCAAGCCATTTTATGAAAAAAAAAAAAATAGTTGAAGACTAAGGTTTTTCATTGGGGTCACTTCTGATTTGCTCTAGGGCAAGTGACCAAAGCATCAAGCCCAGTAACCAGCCTGATACAGGCACTGCCTCTGCCTGCTGGCATCAAACAGAATTTGTCTTCTTCACCTGAGGCAGACAATGATGTAGGGTTTTCTTAGTGACTTGGTAGATCAGAATAATGCAGTGTGTTAGAGGAGCAGAACACCGCAATGTAAAATTGTAGGACCAGATCCTCACTGGTGTAAACAGATGTGGATCCCATGGGATCAGGGATCTGAGTCTGTGGTAGCTATGGCATTTTACACTAGTGGAAAGCTTCACCATTTCTTTCATGAAGGACAAACTTAAGTAAGTATTACATGCGATGAGAAAGTTACTTGGAACGGCAGTAAAAAATTGTAAAAAATATACCTAAGGAGTCTAAGTAAAGCAATCCCAGTAAAAAACAATTACATTCCTTTTCCCTATATTCAAGTAGGGAAAATATAAACACAGAATTAGACTTGAGAGGAAAGGAACTAAGACAGCACTAGTTATAGGAGAAACCTAATGTCATGCCTGATATTAACTGAGCCCAGCCAAGAAAAAAAAAAAAAAAAAAAGACATTTTTGAAAAAAAATCATTGACGTCAGTGTGAAACTCTTCTTAACCTGTTTGGGAACATGAATAGGCCTAATTTCTTACTTGGGTTTCTTCTAACAATTGAGGCTTACATTTTCAAAGCTGTTCAGGGGATTTGGATGCCCAATTCCCATTAAAATTAATTAAATAGAATTAATTTTAATGGGAATTGGGCATCTCACCCCTAGAGGGTCTTGATAGTCCTGTCCTAAATTATTCAAGCTGAAATAATTCAAATACTGGACTTGTGCTGTTGTTTAATCCTTGCATGATGCTGGGCTGGGAGAAGGAGAGGTGCCATGTCAGTATTGCCAGCTGCATCTGCTCTTCAGCTGTCAGTCCTCATTCTCCTCAGCTGGATGTGCCTGTCTCCTGACACCACGGGCATTATGGATCCCAAACCCAGGGAAGGTCAGAGTTACCCGGCAGTGTCCTCTAAAAGGAGCACGTACAATGTGAGCAAAGGATCAGGAACCTAATAATGAAACCTGAGAGATTCCTTGCACGTGTTTTGCCAGATAGATAAACTGCTGAGCAAAGAACCAGAAGTACAAGACTGTATTGTTTTACTGCACATGGTAATTCTACATTTTGGCCTGGAGGCTTGAGCAGAAGCTTCAGTTCACGTTTGTACCCACAGATTGTGAATCTCATCAGAAATGTGAGCACATGGAAAAAGGCGATATTCCTCTAAGTGCTTGTGCTCCTCACTAGCTCAGAGCCCTGCCTGATCCTGCAGAGTTGGGCGATGCTCACCCTTGCTCTGGGAAGCAGCTGTGGCAGTGTCAGCTGGCTTTTCTGCTGGCTTATGCAGTGTGATGGGAATGGCTAATTTCCATCGCAGATTCCCTCTTTCTGCTTGTGAGAACTGTGTTTGTAGAGCCTGGCTGGTTTTCCAGGCTCTCAGCTAAAAGAAGGCAGTTTCCACACACATATTTCGACACTGGGAGGGACAAGAGGAACTTACCTTTCTTCCACCAGCTGTACCGCCTGCATTTTCCTAACCTGGGCTGTGCAATAGGAAATGCCACCTAAGACTGCAGGGATCAGTTCTAGATCAAGTACCACCGGTTGGCTTTCAGTCCTGGCTTCCTTGCTCAGGTCTCTGAGGCCAGGTCTCTAATAGGGCCTTCTGAACTTTCTTTTCCTGTTTCCTATTCTGCCTGAGTAGGTAAGTGTTAACTGAGGAGTAGATTTGATGTGATTTAAAGACTTTAGTTTAAGTTATAGCTCTCTCCAGGAATCTGGCTTAATACTTCCCGCTTCAGGATTTTTCTGTGATGTTTATGGTATTTCTGAAGATAAAAGTGATCAGCAACTAATTTATCTTTCCTTACAGGAAACCTCATCAGTGTAAAAAGCCCATGTCATGTTTGTAGCCCAGAAGTCTAGACAGCCCTTAAAACCATTTGCTAGCTGTTAATATAGTGGGCAGGATCGTTAACATGGTTAAATCAGCGTAGTTATGTTGGCTTCATGGAGCAACACCAATTTATACCTGCCAAAGATCTGGTCCCACGGGCAAGTAAATAGATTCATGAGTCTACCCACAATTATTGAGGCATAAATATTATAGAGGAATTAACTTATTGAGGTCGCTCTGAATTTGTTTTGGTATGAATGATATTAAAACCTGGCCTAGAAAGAATCATTGCTGGTAAGAAATTAGATGGCTATCAAAAGCTTAATTTATTGTTTTCAAAGATTTTTCCAGCTTTGTGTATTGTATTAAAGGTTTTAGGACAGACAGTCTGCTGGCATATACTGCGATGAATCTATGTAAATTCTCACCAGCAAAGATCAAGTCCTTTATCTCTAATTTACAGAAGCATTTCTGTGTCAGAGCTTAAACATCTTTTGACAGTTTGTTGCAGTGGTCTTTAAATATACTGCGTCTATATCTACGTTTATATACATATATACCTTACACTTATATATAGTATATAAGGTAACTGGCATTGCCTCAGTCTGGAGGCAGAATACACACTAGGGGTATGTAGATTCAAATTTCCTTTTTCTTTTCTTTCTTTCCTTTTTTTTTTCTTCTTTTTTTTTCTTTTTTTCCAGGTTGGTCTGCAAATTAGTAGCCCCTTTTGCATATTGATGCCATTTATGTCTGAGAATGTCACTTGAATTCAAATATAGTGGCCATATATCTGCTTGGAGCTTTTACAGCAAACCAATGGCATGTCTTAGGGTATAAGCAGGGATATTTTTTTACTTGTCAATTACTTCTGTGTTCACACCACAGGTGACTGAGGGACCATAAGCTTTCTCCGTCGGTTCCATGGTAGCATTGTGGCCTTTTGTCAGGGAGCTTCTGTGACAGCTTGGCAAATCCCTTCTCTGTGACTGATCCGGGGAAGTGGCTGGGAGGGGGCAGCTGTGGCAAGGGCTCCCCTGAACTCCTCCTGTGGTCTCTTGAGCAAACACATCTGTAAAAGCACCTGAGCACAATGTGGGATGCAAGACTAGGACAGGGCAAGTGTGTGTGCTCCACCTTTGCAGCCCACCTGCAATTTATAAGAAATATTCTTCAGCTAGTGGCCAGTACAGGGGCCTGGGCTTCTTGAATGTCAGCAAAATGCCTTTGGAGAAGGGAACATGCCCTTTGCCTGGTGTATGGTGCAATGAAGCAATTTCCAACAAGGATAATATTAATTAAAAAAAAAAAAAAGGACATTTAACAGTACATTGTAATCATAATTGCATACAAGAGGGCTGAGCTTGAAAGAGAATCAGCAGATTAACTATTTCAAATGATAGCTGGTGACCCCATTTTCCATAAAGGAGAATCATATCGGAGTGAAGTACATTTCTAGGACAGACTTCTCAGAAAGCCTGAGTCCTGACCTAGCTCTGCTCTGAAAGGCATCGCCAAGCATGCATACGAGTGGAAGGAAGCTGGGGGGGAGCCCACATCTACTGCTGCTAAAAATAACAGTAGACGAGGCACAACCTGCTTTTGTGAGGGATTCGTTTGTCTTTTGTTCTGCACTACACTTTCAACATAATTAATGCCATTTTCCCTGTAGAATCTGGAATGGTTGATACCCACCATTTTTTTTTCATTAATTAGCAAACCAGCTCTGACTGTAATCAACTCAGCTCGTAGGTGTTGGTGGAGCGCCTTTAGCAGCTCTGCTTCTGACATCTCACTGCCTATCAATTTTCGTGGTAGGTGTTAAATAGGAGATAAGCTGGGGAAAGGGCCTGCACATGAGGCCATGGCTTTTCTCTCAGGCAGAAAGAATTTGTAATTATGTTTGTATTTGCTGCAGTCATTTTTCCAACGCCATAGAAACAGGTCAGCCATAACTCATGGAAAGCTGGAAAACTCAAAACTCACACAATAGCTGTAGAGAGCTCAGCTGGCAAGGGCACTGTCAGCTGAGTTTTACGTCTGGTTATTCCTCATTATTCCAAAGTTTTACCTCCATACCTCAACTTGATCTGGAGTACAGATCTGTTGGGTAGATTAAGCTCCTCTCTGTGGTCGCTGGCACTGCTGGTTGTGCACTTGCAGTTTCTCTGGTGCAGGGAGAAAATTTCAGTTGCATTGACACTTTTTTTTCAGTTCAGCAAAGTTTTGGATACTCCTCTCTCTCTTCTTGGATGAAAAAGGGCTGTGTGGCTACTGTTATTGGAAATGTTTCTCCCCACACCTCATTCTGAATACAAGAAAAAAATTCATTTGTAATAAGCTGTGTGGAGATAACATCATACACACACACAAAACAGTCTTGAAGGTCCAGATTGCTCTGCTTGCCGATACTCCTATGGGAGTTGGTGATGGGAGTTTCTGAGAAGGATATTCCCTCCCACTGGAGGAAAAAAGCTACTGTTCTGGGACCACACCAGTTTTGCAGTCCAGGTTTATCTTCATATCCCCTCTGTGTACTGTCAGTTTCATTTCTACACTCTGCTTTTTACCAACATGAATCCAAATGTTAACATTTTTCTAAGCAAGCATGTTTTAAAGACATTTAAATAAGGACAGCAATTGTTACTCCTCAATAATCCTTTGCAGCATAACATTTTTAGTGTAGAATATAAATATTTTAGTTTAAATTGTTATGTGTATATTTCAGTAATTCAACAGGGGAGTTGGACTCAAGGCCAGGTTTAAGAAAGGTAGGCATTATGGATGCAGATAGGCTCCGGGAAAGACTTTCTCACTGATGGATAAAATCTCATTCAGGAGCATCCAACCTCAGCTCCTCCCTATGGGTTCCCTCAGGGAATGACAGTGTGGAACAGCTTTGGGTGAGAATACCTGGCCCAAAAGGCGGTGACTCTTTGTTTTGCATAGGGACTGCTCCAAAAGCCCACTCAGATTCCCACTCGGTGACTTCAAAGGGTACTGGAGGAGGTCTCTTTTAGTCTTGGCAGCCCCAACCTCTGGGAAAAAGGAGTAGTGAAATTGCTTGTGAAGCTCTGTGTTTCTGTAGGGTCACACCAGACTGCGGTCTGTTCAACCAAACCGCTGGGCAGCAGGAGCTAGCCAGGCTGCCTTGGCTGCGTGAGTACCAAGTTGTGTATCATTATGTTGGCTGATTTTATGATTTTATGATCCCACAGATTTCTGCTTGTGATGTCAAAAAATGAGTTCTGCTTTGTGCTACTGAGCCTGAGGTTAGGTCAGAGAAGTTTTTCTGAGGTATGTTTAACTTAGCAAACAATTTTGTAAAGAAATCTAGAAACAGGGCTTCAAGCAATTGCAGCAATTAGATATTCTGCTTGCCACCCACTGGAAAGATCAATGTCATGGTTTTTGTCTATTTAACACCTAATAATCTTAAGTGACTTGTGCACTCAGCTGAAAAGAGATCACATGGCAGTGTTAGCAAATGATTTCCTTAATCTGATAATCTGTTGAGACATCCATGAGTTGCACACATTGCGCTAATTACAGAGGATTCAAGGTAATCATTAGTGTATTTTGCCCAATAATAGAAGTCTTTTGTCGCTAAAATAAAATAATAAAAGAAATAAGGAATTATTACAGCTATATATGGCTAAAATGGACAAAACATAATTAAACATTTAACATAGTACAGCAATTACAAAATTCCCAGGGTTTGTAGCATTGTTAGGCTGTTTTTTCTTGAGAAACCCATAGTGTTATAATCACAAGCTTCATTTACTGAACCTCTTAAGGCATGACCATAACCAATTTAAGGAGGCTTTTAAGTTGTCTGATTCCTTCCTGTAAGTATCGGCTATCCATGTCTCTACGCATACAACATGCATTCCAGTTTTCACTGTCAATACAAGTTTAATACTGAGCTTCCTGGCCTCCAGAGAGGTCAGCGCCTTGGCTCACAAGGACAGTCCTTCCTAGCATGACTAGGTGGGATGACTCGAGAGTGCAGGGGCTTACCAGTAGTGATCAAATAGAACTCCAAAGGAAGTAACTAAATAAACAAGGGGTTAAAAAGAAAATAACCTCCCCTAGCAATCTGTGGAAAAACAAGAGCTAAAGAAAAGAAACCTACTTTCCTAAGGCTAAACACAAGGGAAGCTAGAGGCACTGCTAAAGTTTCTGTGGATCTGCCCCTGACTTTTGTTACTGGATACAAGTGGACATTTGCAGACTTTCTCTGACAATATTTGTGATTTATTTCAAGCGTTAATACACTTCTGAAACAAAGCACATTATTTACACAAGTGCTGTATCTGTTTCAATATAAATGATCTGTTTTTCTGTATTCAGTGATAGCTCTGTTGCTGACATTATTCAGGAAATAAGAAACATCCATAGATAACATCTGTAATATTTTTCTTGTCAAGACAAATTGATGAGAAAAACTTGGTTAGTTTAATTTCTTTTCCTTAAAAGGAAAAAAAAAATAAAATACAAGAAGCAATAATACATGTACCTAACAGCAAACAGAAGAAAATATTTTCTGTTTAGGTCCTGTTATTACTTTTCATTCATTTTCATGCCAGAGAAGCAGGGATGTAATAGATGAAAAGGGCTTGTCGGGTTATGCAGTCCATTTCCCAATAATGCTGTAACGTTGCCTTCAATGGTTGTTGGGGCTTGCTGAGCTACAGAGTGTCACCTCTGTAGAAAATGTTTCCTAACACAGTTTCACATTGTGCCACAAACTAAATAATAACACTGGCTTTTGGGGGGCTGGATTGATATAGAGTAGCAGAAATACGTACTCTGTTGATTAACTTCTCTTTGGAGGCTCCCTGTTGCTGTTGCTGTGGGTCTGCAGCAAATATTAGTTTATTCGGGGGGGTGGGAGGGGGGGGGGGGTGAAGGAGAAGCTACCTGCTGCTTTGTGATATTATGAAGGGCAAAAATGTAATTTCCTGGGATGCACTGAATACATCTAGCTCCGTCTGTGTCACTGTCATCCACAGGCAGGGACTTGTCAAAGTTTAAAGGCTCAGATATGGTCACTTGTAATGAGATGGTTGTTCTGTAGCTTTTAATGTTAAGCTCCTGTTATCCTCACTGACATTTCTTTAAAAAAAACAAAAAACAAAAAAAAAAAAAAACACCCTGAATTTTGCACAACCCAAACCATTTTAGTTTCTCTTGGGATGCATATATTGCATGCCTTTCACTTGTAGCTAAACAAGTGAGAAAATTACATAGCACCTGCTTAAATAATGTTGGATTTTATATTGATGGAGGCAAATCTTCCCATCATGTAGCTGGATCTCGACCCAATGCTTGCTGAAAAAAAAGATGATTTTGATGAGTTCAGCCTGCAGCTCTCTTTGATATTAATGGGAAACAGATCAAAAGAAGTACAGACTCTCACACAGCTATTGTACGTTCCTTTGTCAGACGGTGAAGCTGAAGGCAAAGAGATTTTTGGGTTCTCATGCATAACCGTACATGTTTTATGGCCCTGGGTTTCAGGGTTGCACACAGTTAGCACAGCACTTTGAGAATGGTTTACGTCCTTACTGAAGCAATCTGAACTTACCTCCTTGCTCATCCAACATAACCAAAGTCCTGATACCAGCATCTTTACTCTACATCCCAATAGTGGTAGCAAGGTAAGGAGAGAGAAGGGGAGAAGAAAGAGAGAGAAAGAGAGATCAGTGAGGGAACTCTCAGTCCTCGGCACAGGACGTAGGAAGACAAAAGAAAAACAGTGAGAGGAATGACAAGGTCATAAGGGGCTGGTGGCACGATCCAAAGCCCTTATGTGACTGGGCACCGTAAAAGGAACTGTGTACCCTAAACTGTACCATCAGCCCTTTAGGATTCACTGGGACACTGAACTACTGCAGAAACACAAAGTCCCAGACCATGCCATTAAATAATCACCTTATGCGAGAGCCATTTCTATACAGAGGGTTTGTTCCCAAGTTCTCTGAGCAGGAGAAGGGAAGAAGGGGGTGTTGACACTGCAGATGTACACTCATCCCACAGGAGAAATAGATGGCACACAAACATGTTTGGTAATAAGCTGTAGCACTTCGTACACAGCCCTTGCAACACAGAAGTCAGAGAGCTTACCTCCTTAGGAAATCCATTTTAAGGCAGGCTAACATTTAGTAGGATTAAATCATATTTTTTGGCTCAGAGACCTAAAATGTTTTTGAGCCAAGTTGTAATTCATTCAACAGCCACCTTTAGTGTCCATCAATGGACTTTGGACTAAGCTTGAAGGCAGGACTTTTAAACCCCTCCATGCCAATCCTATCTTGGTTCCTGTGAAGGCTAAATGGAGTCTTATCACCATCATCTTTGCTGGGAGCAGGGCTTAGGCAAAGATGAGCACTTCTGAGCTCCCTCCTGCCTGAAACAGCAGCAGGCCAGCTTTCACAAATACAGTTTTTGCATGCATTATCACCACTCTGGGGTGCGACCAGGTGTCTCAGGTTTCTGGGTGCTGTGATACAAAGCTATATCACAGATTAGATTAGCTCCTTTTTAATTACAAAGGGAAAACTAGCTCCGTTCTGCTTAGAGCAGTGATAACATCTGTGAATAATTAATGGCCTGAACGATAGCCTGACTGTTGCATCTCAGTAACAGATGAAGTAAGTCCTCTGTGGCCTGACAGCTTGCCAAGGGAGTTACCTGGACATGTGTGGCAGTAATTTAGCTGCTTCCTTGAACAGAAAGCCACCCATGTCCCCGTGAAGCAGATAAAGTTGGTGGTGCTGATTTTGCAGGGGCTGGGGAGAGGCAGTTGCTTGCCCACAGTTACACAGCAACATGAGGAAGAGAAACCTTGTGTCCTGACCGTCCCTCCTGTTTTTTTCAGGCTGTCCCCCTCCTCCCAGAAGCATGTCCAGGGCTTCACATTATCCCTCCTGCCGTCACTCCTCCTTCTGTCGGGGAGCAGTGGTGTCCCTCTGCCACTGGCACACTCCGGGGTGCCTGCATGCCAGCCAGCAGCGCGCTGCATGCCACAGCTCAGCTGCCAGCCCGCCGGCAGCACTCAAGGTGGCTGCAGCTGGAGCTTCTCTGCTCTGCTTCAAGAGCACCCCACTCAGTTCAAGAGGGATGTGAGATGCCCCTTGTTGCGCTCTTGTCTGCCTCCCTCTGCACTCCCGCTCTTCTCTTTAGTGCCTGCGTCACTGTAGGAACTGGGACGAGCATCAGATGTGTGCAGCCGGGTTTGCTCCCCCTTTTTCAGGCCCTGTGGGAATTGGCAGGTGGAGAGAAGCCTCCCGCCCTTCGGCCAGCTGTCTGCCAGGTGCTGCTGCTGCTCGCTCTCCTTTCAAGCTCACATTGCACTTGCTTGAGTCCCAGCCAGCTTTTATTTTCACAGCCTTTGCAAACTTAGAGTCCAAGGGTCATCTTAGATTTGCCTATATACAGTAAGGAAGCCGCCCTTAATGATCTTAAGTTTTCTGTGGGACAAGTATCAGATCTGCTGAGCAGTGGATGTTAGGTAGCTTGTTACGGTGCCCTCTCTGTGCTCTTGGTACCCAAGGTGGCTTACCCGGAATGATTATATGCATTTTAACAAAACATACATCATACAAACACAAGGAGGCTGCTTGGATCCTGAGTCCTCTTGGGTTTGAGTAAATACAGTGTGGTGTGACATTACACCTTCCTGAATTAGAAAACCTGCAGCTGGTGGTGTGAGAGGCGTTGGCTTTCAGCGACTCCAACATAGCCAGGCTGAGAAATGCTTGATGCTCGTTAGCCCTCTGACCTTCTGTTTCTGCAGTTTCTGAGATCTGAGCAATCTGCCTTTATGCAGCTAAGCTGCCCAGTGACCTGAATGAGACCTATGCTGAGAGAGGAACTTGGCAATTGGACCTTATGGTTTGTGTTTCGTATTAAATCCTTGCACGGAGCTAAAGAGGTGCAATTTTCTGCTACTTACTTGGCCATCAATACCATTTCATTTCATCAGGCAATACTCTATCTCTTAAGAAAGTGACCTGTAGCTCAGCCTGCCACAGCATTAATCCTAATGTGAAAATATTAGAGAGTGTGCATTGAATACACTTGTCTGCATCTGAGATCTAATCCAAAGCACATTGAAGCTAATAAAAAGATGCTCACTGACAAAGACAAGAGGTGATTCAGACATCAAGTGACAATCTCCTCCTGTTCCAAGTTTTGATTAAGCATTAATTGTTTTCTTTTTCACAAAAAATTAACCATGTGCAGCCAATTTGAAAAAATATATATAAAACCACATTTCTACATTTAAAACAGTTCCAGACTTTCCCAAGAGTTAATTATTTCCATTGTGACTGACTTTTTAGATAGCTCAAAACCAAACAGAGCCATTTGGCAAATGTGCTCATCATCCAGACATCTGAGCAGGAGAGAAACACTCTGGATATCTGACCCTCGGTTCAAACAGGCTGAGCCATCTTTAGAAATCTCAATCTTTCTTCATCTAAAGGAACAGAGAGGAAGAAAGGTACCAAAGAAATGTATTTGGGGCTCATGGGAGAGATTTCCCAAGCACAGAACATGTTGGTGTTTCCTGCACTAAAACTACCTCTGAAACTGCCCTCGGTCAGTGGGAGCAGCTGTCGGCAGACACACGCGAACTGGTTGCTGAGAGGTGACGAAGGCTGTGTTTGCAAGTTGCCAGCCCAGAGGAATATGGTTTACAACAACTGATCATAAAACCTTGTTAACAGGTTCCCAGATGAGCCCATGTCACGGCAGCGGGTGGGTGCCGGCGTGGGATTTGTCCCATCCAGGGGCTCAGGAAAGGTTCCCACCCACACACAGCACTCACCAACATCAAGATCCTACGTGGGAACCTGTGCATGGGCAGAGGTAGTGAGGTCTGTGGTGTTATGAAAATGTCTGCTAATGGTGTGCTTTCCCCAGGATTAGGGCATTTCTGTCTTCCTGTGCAATGGAGGAATTAGTTAAGGCTCTCCAATCCTTGCACAGGCAATCCTCCATCTAGTTTGCAGAAAATAAGGGTTCTCAGAAAATGGGATGCTTAGGATAGTTCAGGCAGGAGAGAAGAAAAGTACATCTTTGATGGGGTCCTGCAAAGTTCATGGAGCACATGCCACTTCAATCCATCTCTCAACAGCCTCGTCTCTTTGGGTTCACTTTTGACTCTCTTTCTCTTCCTGCTGCACCTGAGAGGAGAATTTGGGCTGCTGGATTTTGCCACAGTACAGCAAACATCTCACACTCCTGTGGTTTCTGTGAAGCACACACACGGTTTCTCCACTGGACCACAGGCTAAGCTACTAATCAGAAAGCTAGAATATATGATTTTAAAACTTTGGGCTTAATTCTGCTTTTAGATACATCATCTTAAGGCAGTGTGCTTCAGAGAAGCCAGTTTAACAGCATAATTTGGATCCCCACTGCAGTCTTTAATATACATTATCCTCAATCTTCTATAACAGCTTTATAAAACTTTTTTGTAGTAGGGTCTCACTCAAAGCCCATTAAATTAATCTACAAGGCATTCACTGTAATTTGCCCAGCACTTTGGAGGGGAAATGCATTGCTGTGTTGACTACTGATATGTCACTGAATTTCCCAAGGAAGGGAATTGGGAAGACTTCTCAAAGGGCCCGCCAGTCCCTCCAGAAATACAGTGTGTTTCCTATCCATGCCCCCTACAAAAGGCAGCTATGCCAACCGTGGTTAAGCCCAAGGTTTGGTTTTCCTGGCAATATAAGGGAATGATGCATCAGATAGAGAACCCAAATTCTAGAATTCCTCTGTGTTTCAGGAAGTAGCCTGAAAAACAGGTATGTACTCTCACTTATGTGAAGAACACATAAACTTCCTCTTCAATGAAGAATTTTGCTTTAATCAACATGGTTTATAGAGTTTGTTTTGAATAAATTAACACAGGCAATTATAAATGAAGACAGGCTGAGAATGCTTGCAGTTCCCAGTGACACTAAAGAGGCATGTCAACACCCTAAAGACAAAACTGTGGTCAAAGAAACACTTTTAGTCATCCGTAGTAATGCGTTTCGTCAACTCCAGCTCCAGGTTCACTGTCACCCTGTTAACACTGTAATGTCTCTCTGTGCCTGACCGAAAAGCCTTGTTACTTTTCCAAGCCTGTTAATTCACCCTGGGGCTCAGATCCTCAGCCAATACAGGTCTGCGTATAACCCCCTTTGAATCCTGCGTGCCTGGTTTTCATCTAGTGCAATTTCCCTGGCTCCAGTGCTACCCAGCTGACAGACCCAGCTACACGGGGTTTCATCCTGCATGGCAAGCACTGACACCAGAGTTATGAATCACCTTCCTCTGGGCCAGACATGTGTTTCTGTGGAATTACACAGACTAGAACACTTGTCTGAGTAAAACCATTCCAATAGCTAATGATGTCAAAGGGATTTTTCAAATCAGCTTTGACAAGATTTGGATCAAAATCTAAATTAATAGATTTTTTTTAAATTCTTTAATCTATAATTAAGGGGCATTTGACTGTGGTAATAATGTCACAGGAAACTTAACTTCCCAATCACAAATGAAGGAGGTAAGTAAAATGGTATACTGTATGTTCAGTGTCCTGTTCCGAGCAGCATCGTGACGTTATCAGACTTCCACAGCTTAGCATTTCAGCTCTGATAGCTTAATAAACTTGACTCTAACCCTGCAGCATGTAAGAGGAGAAATAGTCCTGTCTGGATTTGGATGTACAAAACAACTCTTTTGTCTGTGCTCGTTGCTAAGTGCTTTCTTGCTGGGCTTTCTGCACTACTGATCTTGTTGATATTTTTTCCCTTGCTGCGTCAGAGCTAGAAACTATCTTCTTTCCACCTTACAATGATCAATTTTTTTAAAAGCGATGGTGGTTCCACTAGAATATGGTAGCAGACTCACGGCTTTTCTCCTACTGTGTTATTCTGCATTTAGTACAGCCAGCCCAGAGGTTAAAAGCTCGAACAAGAAGATAATGAGAAAGTCAGCTACAAACTATGTTTTAGTCTTACTTCTCCCGCTTAAGTTCATTTTTGTTTTATGTTTTGGTGGAAACATTGCACAGCAATGTAATGAAGTGCAGGTGTTTATGGCAGCGAGTAGCAAGCAGTTCCAATGCCGTTGGTTAATGCGGATGTAGCTGTGTGTTGCATAGGTATGCCAAGCACCACAGAGCAAACTGATTTTTGTAATCCGCCATCCCAGTACGTAGCTGCCCTCGGGCAAAGCAGTGGCCACTTTACAATGTCCACTCACCACTTCTTCTGGCTTCTCCTGTTGTGCTAGGGCTGAAACAATCAGCTCCTTGCAAAGCTGGGTTATAAAATGAGCCGCAGTAACAGATTTGGTCCTTCAGCAAGGAGAACAGCTCCGTTTTCCTCGCTGACATTTCCTGCAAACAGCAGCAGGGCTTAGTCTTCAGACTCAGCCGAGTCTTCTGAGGCAAGGAGGGCCCAGAAAATCCTTTGTGGACATCAGATTTGTCCCTCATGCTCTGGCCTCATTTCAGCATCGTACTGCTGTAGGCCTTCCCTGAGCAGACAGCACTCCTCTGTCCCTAGAGCGCAGCCAAGTCAGGCTGTTTACTCTGTATTTCCCCAGCATCCAGCAGAGCGGAGCCAACCCTGACAGGAATCCATATATATGTATATGTATATAGGAATAATGCTTAAACGTGGGGGCATGCTCTTCCTCGTTAAGGAGTACTGGATTTGTTTTATCAAGAGAATAAAGTAAAAAGCATTCTTTCATTGAGGAAGAATATTTTCTATCTCTACCCACTAGACAGGTTCTGCTAAGCAAGTGAGTCTAATCGGATTTCTTTTTTGTCTATTAAATCAGAACAGTGCAAGTTCAATTTCAAAGACACTCGCCACTTGTCTTTTTAGTCTAAAATCTTTCACTTCCTAACCGCTGCGTGCTTTGTGAAGTACCTAGAAAATGGGGTCAGAGTAATCAACCCGCTGTTCAGAGCACAGGAGAATTTTAAAGGTCTTTTGTAGTCACATTAGTGAAAATAATATTCAGCTCATTGTAAATGAATTCCCTTGACTACTCAGGGCTAGTTTTAGAAACTTCTGTATTTGCACAGGAAGATATTGTAGCAGCTGAAAAAAAGCCAGGTCCAGAGAGATGCCGCACTCCTCCAAGAAGCACTGGAGTCCTACACAAATTCATTGGTAAATGCAGCACTCCCAGTTCTCCTCCCACTTTGCCATTTGCTGTGATTTAATACTAAAATTCCAGTGGCATTCACAATATGCTCATTCAATATGTTAGGAAAACTCAAGCAGTGCATAGGTCACACAAATACAGCTTGGGAGAGACAGGGCTGATATTTACCAATGGCTCGGCCCTGGGCAAATCACTTCCCTTTCCTGTGCCTCTTTTTCTTCCCACTCATCATCTGCGTTGTCTATTTTGATCGCAGGCATTTTGGGGCAGCGTGCTCTCCTGCCTTGTGTTTGTGGAGGTACACGTGTAAGACTTGTGCATGTCAGCGAAGTGAATTAAAGCAGGAGCTGCGTCCAGCCGGGAGGTGATGTGAAGCAAAGGTTAGAAATGGCACATCCAGGGAGTTGAGCAGAGAAGAGGGGCAGATTGCTTGCAAGACAAGAGCGTGCCTTGGCTGCAAGGGGCCCAGATCTGAATTGTTTGTGGCAGAGAAGTGATGCTGACTATGCTCAATGACCCATCTGCTCATCTATCTGTACACGGAAATTTAATTTTGTCTCCACTGGGCTCCATTGATCTCCACAGTCCTGATTGATTTTGAGGCCGTGAAGCCTACGGCTGGGCTTGTGCTTGTTCCTGGACGTGGGACCTGATGTCATGTTCTGCCCATTGTCTCTGCTGGAGACTTCTCCAGTTGTCAGGAGTACCGGGACTGTCAGTACTGATGACCCTGATTAAAAATGTCACCAGTTCCAGAGCCACAGCTCGCACAGTGTCTGGAAATAACACAGCCTGTCAGGCAGGAGCAAAGTTTTCCACCGCCTGATGCCTGATTGCTCTAACCTGAACCGAGTTTGGTAGCACCCAGCTTTTAAAGCCCTTTGTTATGAAGAGGGTGAAATGAGGGCAAATTGCATTTTCCTTCTGGGGGTGACCCCTGCAGGTGGGTGCAGGCTGTGTTAGCCATGGGGGCTGAGCACAAGTCCCCTTCCCCAGCACCGTGGAAACAGAGAACTTCCTTCTCCAGAGCTGTCGATCTAGCACAGCTCATAAGCCTTGAAACCCTAATAAATGTTTCAGAGATGCGTGAAGTGGCACTTAACGTGTGGTGACTGATGCTCTATAAATAGCTGCAAGTGGTTTTGTAGAGGGAGGTATCAAAGAGGACAGGGCAAAGAGGCAGAGGGCCTTTCTCACCTTCCCCGCTTGCAGCGATATGGCAAGGACATCAGGGCGGTGCCAGCACGAGGCTCCAGGAGCTCTGCAGCAAACTCAGCTGTTTGTCCCTCACTCCTGGTCACCTTCAGAAGCTGTTCCCTTGCCTTATCTCGAGCAGCCTGTCTCTATGGGTACTCAGATATGGGCAAAACATCGTGCCTCAGCAGCTGGCCTGCAGCTCGACGCTGGGCAGCTGAGGCACGGTGTCTCAAATGAGCTTCCTGCCTGGGGTAGGGTGAGGAGGGACGGAGTGGTACAAAAAGCCATGGCCGTGCCCTAGCACTGTGAGTAAGAGGGAAAAAGGAACCTCCCAATGTGTCAGTCTCCATCGCTTTTGCTCACAACAGAAGCTCAAATAAAATGCAGTCCTTACCTCTTCAACAAGCTGCAGCATTCGGCGGGTGCTCTCAAGGGACTGGAAAAAACAGGAAAAGCCACTTAGACCACTTAGATTTGGCAAGACACAGTTTCCCTCACTAATGTGCAGGCTCACGCTGACAGCATGTTTCTCCTGTGCTCTTTGCCTTCCCCCCAAATCAGGCCATCGGCGGGTGACAGCGATCTCCTCATCCTCAGCCCCCAGGAGGGCTCACGATGCAGCGCTTCCCACCGCGTCCCGGGGCAGCTGCGGGCTCTAACGCCTGCACTCCCCTCGCCCGTGCGGTGCCGCGGTGGTGCTGGGAGCAGCTGGTGTTCCACTTTAGAAACACAGCCTGCAGTGTTCAGCTACTTTGCAATCACCTAACTGGTGACATTTAATATTGCATAGGCTTGGCAGATTGAAGGGATCCTCAGACAATATCATATTGCTGGGTTTTGCTCTAAGGGCAGTCAAACTGCTGCATGTCCTAGTACCTAAACCATGTTCATGATCAATAAATATCTTAATCTAAACTACTTAATCTGGACCAAACACGATGCTGAATTGTTTCATTTCTTTTCCAGTTCTGCTTTCCGTGTTAAGATGACAGAAAACAGAATCAGTCCCAGAACTCCTCTGCCAGACCAGCTCCTGTCTCTGGCCGTGCCTGTCACCCACACCCAGCCCCAGGGTTCCTGCTTAGCCCTCGGCCTCACTTCATCAGCAAGCTGGTCGGCACGCCGCTGCATCTCTTCCAGCTCATTGCGCATATCTGCGTCTTCCGCCATTTTAGCTGTGGGTGTGTTTGTGGAAGCTGCAGATCAAGGAGTTGTGCTCAGCTGCCTGCGAGCCTGGAAGACAGCGAAAAGGGAAAGAAACGGAGTGGTTAGGCTCCCTGAAGCACCAAGATGTGCTTAAATGCCAGTCCCCCAGAAGTGTTTTTATTACGAGTGCCCTCACCCAAACGCTTTCATTCTGGATAGTCATTCCTATACAGAGCACACAGGATTTGTCAAGGTGGTGCTTTACTCCTGTGCTATTAATCGCTCTTGAGGAACAAGGATCTATTCTTACTGTGTTTGCTGAGGAAAAACAAATCCTTCTTTCTTCATTAATGATTCAAAAGCTATACACACCACATCTGGAGATTCAGGGGGCACTGCTTGGTACCAGAAGTGGGCTTCAGACCCATTTATTCTGCCCTAAAATTAAAAGCCTTAATTTGAAGGAGGTCAAGGTCAAGCCTATACCGCTCGCATCCTATATTTCAACTGCATCGCTTGGAGGGCTGGGCGCTCAGCTAATGTATCTCTAGTGAAATTAAAGACAACGAAACTTCAGATTTTTATCAGCTAACGACTTGTCCAGGATGCTCTAGTTCAGACTCTGAAGCAGTGTTTACAGCTGGATCGGGTGAAGGTATCTACCTGGGCGAATCTTTCATTTCAGGTGAAAAGACTGCAGGACTTATCTGGCATTGTCAATGCCACTGAGCTCATCCTAACCCGAGATCAGGATGCAGCCCACTAATCTTCATTTGGTTAGGGCTTCTTTTTTGTTATAAATTCGAGCTAGCTCTGATTACTGAGCATGACTTGATTAAGAAAGGCGGGTCCTCCTACCATCTGTCAGGTCTTTATAACAACAACACTGGCTTATTTCTCTGCTTGATTCAAGCATGCCACATTGCAAATTACTGCTCACTGAATGTTAGATTTGTTCATTGCAGAAAAACCTAATCCCAGGTGCAGAGGAGGTGGGGAAGTTGTGGGGGACTGAGAATAAACAGCCATAAAGCACATGCCATCATGCTCAATTACAGAAAGAGGACAAAAACAGCCCCTTTCAGTAAAGCTGCTGTAGGAAAGCAAAATCCCAGGGGCTATCTTCTGTCCTGTCTTTGTGATATGTGTAGCCTTTATAAAACAAGATAAGCCAGGGCAGAGTTTGGCTCTAAAATTTTAACAATAATAACTCTTTTTAAAAGCAAATTATTTTCTATCTGAGATGAACCCACTTATTGCTTTGACAGCACTTTCCATCAGCACAACAGGAGTATGAGCTGAACAGGTACGGCTGTGTGGCAGGGATATTTCCTGGATCACACCCTGTTTACTTAGAAATGTGTAAGGAAAGCAGACCACTCCTTGCATTTCTTCTGCAGCTCCAGCAACAAATTTACTTCTTTTCTTATCTATGAAGGAATATGTGACCTTCATGCTTTCACATTAGCCCTGCCCTCACTCGTGGCTGCTTTTCCTCTTTGAAGCTACAGCAGGAAGAAATCCATCTTGGAGAGCTAGCCCTGAAGCTACTGGCACAGCATCCTACTTTCATCACTGAGCGCATCGCTACGTCCTTGTCAGAAGGAGGCTGACATTCTGTGAAGGGTCACACAACATTTAGGAGCCCAAATATATGCTGGAAAAGAAGCCCACCCAGTTCTGCCAGCTGCATGGTCACAGTGGTGTGAAGGACCAAGCTTAAGCAACTCATCTGCAGCCCCGGATGATGCTAATGTGGAGCTTAATTTCATGGCTAATATTCAGACTGATATCAGGCACTTCAAGGATGCTCACAAACAGCAGTAAATAAGCTTTGCAAAACTGTCACACTCCAAGGATTAGGAGGAAAAATTGAATTAGGAACTGGTGTCCTCCTGAAGGGCACGTGAAAGAGTGGGTAGGTTTTCAAGGCTACCCCAACCTTCCCACCCCACTGCTGTATGCACATTGCTTTTTGTGGCACATCATGCAGCTTCATGAAGAAGCTGCTCCTGATCTGCTCCTGATTAGCAAATGGAGCCAGCTTGACTGGCATAAAAATAAGTTGTTTTGATAAAGAACCACTGTCCAAACTCCTGTCCCACCTGGCACAGGCTGGCACTAGAGCAGTCACTGCTTCACAAATAGTGGTTTTTCCCAGATCGAGGCAAAACTCAGCATTAACATAGCTCTGGCACAGCAATAAAACATTCTCCTCTGCCTGGATTCCTCACTACACTTGTGCTGGCAGAAGAGCAGCATTGATCTTTAGCAAAAGTCACAAAGATTTAGACATGATTTTGGAGCTGATCTAATTGGTGTATACATCTCACTGTGAGGAGCAGAAAACTGGTCCTGGTTTATATCTATTTGGTAGTGTTTTCCTCACTGTAAACAGGGGATTTGGTTCAATCTCTAAGCATATCCCATGTGAGCTCAATGATTACAGACTTGTAAGCAAGTGCAGGTGAGATGAGTGCTTCTCCTGACAATAGCTAATAATGCTGTCTGCTTCTCAGTCACCACAGATAGTAAAAAATGTGCAGAAAACTCAGTTCTCAAGTAGATTCCAGCCTGACTTTGGATCTTTTACTTATTAAATTCTGATCACAAACCAGCAAGTGTTGGGTGGTGCAAAAAAGTAACAAAGGGGTGGAACTTCTTGATTTTTCTTTGGAGTTTTCCTTTTTGGTTAATTAGAAGCATCAGTTGACATTTTAGTGACAGATGCATCCTTTTTTTGCATCAAACTGAAAAAAAATGTCAGAGGTTGTAACCAGAGAGATGTTCTGGAGCAAGTGATTGAATTTGACAGGTTTATTGAGCTTGTTTGGTATTTGTAAAGCACTTAGAATGGGTTGAGAAATAGCAAAAAGCATTCTTCCAGACAAGTCATTTTACATCAAGTTTTAGTCATAAACAAAAGTACCCTGCAGCAGTGCTGATTCAACTTTACTTAATAGAAAACCATGCGCAAGAATCAATAAAGGTTACTCATTTGCAGACAGTATGATAAACTGCATATATGTTGCAGGTGACTAGGAATGGGTTTCATTTTTTTTCAGATTTTGCAGTTCTAAAGGTGAACTAGGACAGATTAGAGATAAGAGAAGCCCCATATGTGCTTAAATTCAGTTCCAATTTCATGAAATTCCAGCAACAAACCCTGTTATCTATAAAGTCCCATAGAGAACATATTCGTATGTTCTAAAGGGAATTACATCACTACAGTACAAATTAGGTTTTCCCTCTAAGACGTTTTTTTAAAAAAATGTGGGGCCTATATATGGTCCGCTTGATTTATCAGAACATTGAAACCAAGGGATGAGAGAAATGGCCAAGCAAATGTGAGTGGTAGTGGAGCTGCGCTCACTGACTGCCGGATGGGCTTTCAAGATATGAAATAGTGGTCTGGTTTTGTCTGTTACTACAACCTGCTGCTGTTTTAGTTACATGGGAACTGACCAAGGATTCTACTGGGGACCTCGGGGAATAAATTCCTTGTGATATTTTGTGTTCTGTTCTCATTCAAGCTGATTTGAATCAAGTACCAAAAGCCTACAATGATTTAAAAATCCCCAATATGACTGGGCATAACCTCTCCAAAAAGTGCTCTTTAATTTTCTCTACATTTTATTTTGTCTATGGTTACTGCAGAGGTGACAGATCATCAAAACAAAGTGACGTACTATGTTAAGGATCTTAAGCTTTGATTAAAAAGTTGCTACAGAAGCTACAGCGACTTGCACGCACTCAGTCAATTTGTGTTTATACTTGCAGTAATTGCATACACAGATGCAGTTGCAAAATTTTGCAAGGATCTTGGTCTCTCTGTTTCAAAAAAGGGAAACCCTCTGGGATCACAGACAAACATACGTAATGCTCTCTTAAAAGAAGACAGAAGTCCAAATGTTGTTACAAAAAATATCATGTGCCAAGCCGAGGGAACGGGGCAACTTACATCAAATTCCCTGTGAGCCAGTCTTGCGTGTTACACCAGGGCTGGCAGAGGAGCACAACAGGAGACTGAGGGTTACAGAAAAGCGTAGAGGCTGGCTAATGGAAATGCATTGCCTATTATACTTTGAATTCTACATCTGCTAGTTTAGTAGTGCTCGGGTGCAATAAAGGATCTCATGGCCAGAACATTGTATATCCTTACGGAATCATAGTGAAGTCTAAGAGAGACCTACATATATCCCCAGAGGGAGAGAGAGACAATGAGTGACCTTTGAAAGCAAATATTTGTTTCACAGTGATATAAACACTTCAGTGCAATAAATACAGGAAAATGAAAATGCTGCAATTTACTGTGGTGAAGGCAACACTGCAATAAAGTGTTCTTTTTTAAGCACTCTCCTTGTTATTAAAGGACACATCTATTCTTCCCGTGGATATTTGTAGCCAGGGGATGACTGCACTGGCGTATTCTACTAAAAAAGTCAGAGTCGGTCAATACCCCACTTTATGCTTCTTTCGTGTAAGATTGAAATAAATTACCACAGCGCTGTGGCATTAGCAGAGCTGCTGAAAAGCCAAAGAGAGATGTTGGTCATCAAGCATCCTGGGAAGGATGTTGAGTTATTAAAAGCTGGATGCTTGCATTACAGCTATTCCCCTTTCAGTTTTAATTTGGTCATTGGCAGAAGGAGAAACGCACACTGCCAAAGGGAGAGATGAAGTTCAGCTGTGGATAAAAGGGGTCATCCTTTCTCCCCAGGGCTGCCTTGCAGCAACTCAGGAGACTCCCTGGGTCCTGCACAAGACAGGTTCAGCCACGGAATATGGCCGGGAGCAAGGCAGCTTTAGGGATTTATAGGATCCTTCTCTCAAGGCACCCATCCTCTTCCCTGCTCAGCTGCCGGCACTTTGATCGTGCCTTTCACCGCCTCCTCCAGCCTTCCCTAGATGGGCTGGCTCTTTGCAGCTGGCTTATAAGAAATTTCCCAGCATTAACCATGAAGATTGGTCTAGACCAGAAAGTGCCTACTAACACCAGTAGGGAACAAAATAGCATCAGAAGTGCAAATATGCTGTGGAAAGACACATAAATACCCATATCTGCATGTTGCTTACGGTTCCCCCTGAAACTATGTTGGGGATGCAGTGTTGAAAGGCAGCTTCCAGCAAAAAGCCCTTACTCAGTCTGATAAACAACAGGTGGTGAGAAATTATTTGGGTTGGGAGCTTACTTGGGTTGGGAGCACGGCTTTTATAGATTGCGGGCTTTCAGAAATGTCCCTTACAAGCTCTAATTCTTCTGGGTTTTGACTTCTGTCATCTCTATTGCACCCAGAGCTCACCACAATTAATACTGTCTGTAACAGAAATATTTCCTGCATTTGCTCTTATTGTATTTTAATTGATCTGAAAGCACTTGAAGAACAAATCAGCTACTTTTGCAATGAGGAATCCTATTTAAAGATTTTATGCTATTGTATAAAACACGGCAATGAAAAATTTCTCTGTTGTTTGGATTTTAATTTTAAATAGCTCTGAAATAAAACCTTGAGGAAAGACTGCTTTTTGCATCCCTTCTGCAGCACAGCCTATTGCCTGGATGCAAGTCACCCCAAGAGTTTCAGCAGTTACCATTTCCAAAGAAACACCTTTGTCACGTCCGTGCTGCCTGTTAAGTCATAGAGCAGCCTCTGCCTGTGGGTACGGCAAGGTCCCAGCTCCCTCCTGGTGCTCTCACACAGCGGCTTGCTGGCCGGCCTTTGGCACAGCTCCACCCCCCAGCTGACAGAGTGTGGTGACAGCCTTTCCCTCTCCTCTTTTTGCTGCATATTCAGGAGAGAATAATGCCTACCAGCGAGGGCTTGACAGGGAGCGACTTTGGAAAAGACAGGCACGGAGATCTTGCACATTTGAATTCAGGAGAAACCAGCAATTCCTAGTTTGTCCCTGTCTTCCTGCTTCGCTTTAGACAACTTATTTTACTGTCAGGGCTTGCTTGCATTGCCTAAAGACATGTCTCTGGAGCTATGTCAGATGCTCTGGGTGTTTGGTTGCCTGCTGCTGGCTGTATCTGTCAGCCTCATGCAGATGTCTTGGATACCCTCTGATGGGACTGCTTGTCCGTGTTTAACAACTGAATCTGTCTCCCATCTGCACGATGCGGGCAGCATCCTTCCTACCCTGTCTTTTTTTTTTAGCTATGGAATTGCAGGTGTTTCAGGGCATGGACTGGCACTCAGGTTGGGGATGTTTGTGCTACCGGACGAGGTCTTTGGGGTAAATGCTACCAAGCATGATATGCACCACTGTGTCAGAGCTTGCATCTGGCTGGAGCGAGAACACCCCCGCCAAAGGCCAAGCTGAGGATGTTGAAGTATAATTAGACAAAATATGATTCCTGACTGCTGAATGTTTTGGAAAAATAAATAAATAAATAAATAACTGGAAAGCAGTTTTCCTATGGGCTTTTGATGCTGTAGTGTCAAAAAGCCCAATACAATGATTTGTTAGTGTGAATGCAGCTGCGCAGCGTAAATGCGCTACCAGGGGAATCACTTTTTCTGGTAAGCGTGGGCACCCCTGTCCCTGGCAAACCCTGATCATTGGTGGGTAAATGAGCGTGACTGCGCACGTACACGGTTGCAGTGCGGCAGACAAGTTGTGTTGACACAACCACTCCGTGCCTCCGGTTTCTGCAAATCGGGAGGTTCTGAGCAATACATCCCACACTTCCCCCAGGCGCTGCAACCAGTGGCAACGGCAGGTGGAAAAAGTTGCCGTTGAGATCTCGGAGAATAACAGGAGGTCATAAAAGAAATGCCTGGAGCCACCCTATCCCACACAAAGCAAGACATTGTTGTCCTGTCGGTTGTCAGACAACACTGCTGTTTTATACAGCTCCAGCATGTGCATGTCGCTTTATCAGGCTCCTGCACTGAAAAAAAAATATTAAAATACCACAGAGCAGCCGTTTTGTAACCATTTCACTTCAGGGAAATAAGAACCTGACTTTTTACCCATTTTACTGCTAAAAAAACACTTTAGAAAATAAACTTTGCAAGGTGTTATCTCTCTGCAGTCATTTCCAGAGCTATGTACCCACACATTCTTTCTCTTTTTTTTTCTCTCTCTCTCTTTTTTTTTTTTTTTTTTTTCTTTTTCTTTCCAACAGCAACAGAAAAACATTGCAGGCAAAAATTCTTTCCATTTGGGAAGGCAACCACTCGGAGTGGTGGAGGTTGAAGAGAGAAACCCTCATACCAGGAGTGGGCATCACATCTGGAGGGAGCTGCTGGCAGTGCGGAGGACACTGAACAGAGACCAGGATTGAACAGGCTGCAGTGAGTCTAATTCCCTGCTCTCGGAGGTGACTGCCTCATACAGCTTCATTCATAATTTAGCAGGGTCCTGTGATTCCCAAAGTTTGTTGTGATCCCACTAGTCCTGCTAGCAGGCCAGACCCTGTTAGTCCTTCCTTGGCAGATGGACTGTTTGTTGCCCTGACCATCCCGGGAGTTGCTGGTTCCAGTTTGAATTGGTCATCTCTGGAAATGAGTGGCCAGCACTTCACAGAATTTTTAATGAGGACATGAGCATTGCTCAAAGGGCTTAGTGCTTCCCCTTCCCTCCAGGAGATACCTGCTCCAAAATATCCTCCAACCTCACTTGCCATTGCATAGCTGGATCTTGCTGGTGGCTCAGAACAAGAAATCCAGGTATTAGTAGAGAGGATTAAAGAAAATGTCTTGATTCCTAACAAAGCTATTTACATTCTGTGGCCAGAATCTGTGAGAAAAATAAAAGGAATCTGCTCAGCTGCAGGATGAGATTTCCAACTGTCACGATTTTCAGTGACACTGACACCCTAAATTTGCTCAGGTGCTCCTCAAAATCCTCACCCTCGCTGCAGCGATGACAAGCAGCCAGTCTCTCTTCCCTTTGATTATAGTCCAACCTGGATTTCTTTATGCTGCTCCTAAGCCACTAAATCTGATTAATGGCCAATTTTAGAAGCTAGGGGTGACAGTCACGCCCCATTTCAAGTTGGAAGAAGTTTCACTGCTGCCATGAGCAGGGTCAGGCTTGCAGGTGGGGCTACCAGCTGGCAGCGTGCGCCTAGATCCCAGCAGTGTGCAGAGGGTGAACAGTGGAGCACGTGCATGGGGGTCTGTGTGCAAACATAACACTGCTGCGTCTGGAGTCCTAAATGCTTTTGAGACAGATTTTCCTGAGACGTTACTTGTCCCCTTCTGTTTCTCTTCAAGAGGTATCAGGTAGGTGGATAGACAGATTGATAGATGAAATATATATAAATGTATAGAATTGAATTATTGCAAGACATTTACTGAAAGATTCAAGAGACAGTGAGAAGTAGGAAAATTCTGTGGCAGATTTTCCTGGGGAGCACAGGGGGAGTTCCCACCAAGCTGCATGAGGCCTGCAGCATTTTTTCTTCCTGGGTTTCTGGAAAGAATGACACTGTTCCCTCTGCACAGTCTTCTCAGGAGTGCACAGTGCCCCTGGCCCAGCCCCCTGCCTCCATCTACACATCCAAGCCTCTTTTGAATCTCTTGGTTTAAATTAATCATTGCCTCCATTGAGCATCCCAAACCCAAATGATCCTTTGGCGCAAGGGCTGGAATCAAACCTGGTGCGTGGCAGGGAAATCAGTGCAGGACTCAAGACAGGCACACGTTTCCCAGGAAGCCAAGCAGGACCGGCATCCACCCTTGTCTTGTGGCACCAGCGCCCACATGCACCAAAGCATTATTGCCCCTTTTCCTCGTTATTTTAAGAGTTGTTTACTGTCCATGACTGCTAAGTGCCAAGGTTTGGCAGGTTGTATGAAACACCTGCTTGCAGTGGGCTCAAGGAAAGGGGCTGGTCACAGCGTGGGATGGTGGTGGGCAGTGAGAAACAATCTGTTCGCTCACAGCTCCCACGGAGGCCAGAGCAATCTGATTCAACCTTATAAAGTCACAGCAATACAGACGACGAACCGTGCCTGTGCCTATTAACTACCCCCCGGTGCTGCAGTTAGCGTGTGAGTCAGGAGCACTTAGCTACGTAACATGTAATGCGGCGCGAGAGAATTACAGCAGCTCAGCCCTGTCTGCTCATTCTTTTGCTCTCAGTCCAGCCAGTGGGGATGTCTGTCAGATCTGCGTGGTGCAACCAGCTGGCTGCTGGGGGGTTGTGTTCCTGGGTGAAGGGTCTCCCTCTGCATCTTTATACATCAAGGAGCGGACTCTGTGGCAATGGAGAAAGCAAGCTGAGCTTCTGCAAGAGAGCACTCAACATGAGTGTTGTTCAAAAGGCTTCACTCTTCATTGCCTCAACCTATTCTAAGTTTGCCCTGACTTTGCAAAGTCTATGTAAAATACCACTGTGTTGGGAGCGTTACACATCCTTACACTATGTGCAGTTTGAATCAATGGCAGAAAATGGAAGACAGCAGAAATCATCCTCAAATTTCCTATAATGACCCAAGAAAGCAGACAAACAACTGGAAAAAGAAATTATAAGCTAAACTGGTGATAGAAAGGAAGTCCTTAAGTATTACAGGAAGAGAAAAGAGCACATTTGCATTGGCCTCCATCAAGAAGCAGTGATGAATTCTGCTGAATTTTGTGGAAGCCAGCAAGTCAGGGGGAAATTTTGTGGTAATTTTATTTAATTAAAAAGTGATTTTTTAGATTAATTGGATGGAACAATTAATAACACAGTCATTAAAACAGTCACAGAATTCTTAATTTGTTTGTTAAAAGATGATTAATTTGGTGCTGTTCCTTCATTACAAACCTTGGTGCTTTTAGGCTGAGACAAGCTGTGAGTGAAACTAATTTTTTCAAGCTTGGTAGGGAATGGCTGGTGATTTTGGTAACTGGGAAAATATGGAAAGAAATTTAGTGAAGGAAAAAAAAAAAAAAGCTTGGCAGTGAAATAATTAACACCATCAGCATCAGTGTTGCTGTAGCTTTGATTTCAAAGCAATAGACGGGAGTGAGGCGGTGACAGTGTTTCTTACAGGCTGTTGGCAGACTCAGGAAGACAACATTTCATTTCTTTCTGTGTGGTTCATATCTGTAAGGTTGTTTTGCAGTCCAGCACTCACACCTAACCCGCGCCCTGAACTGTATTATACCAGTAAGGAGTTACTTGTCGTATGCTGAACAGGGCTTGATAACTGTGTGTTGGTTGAACTGAGTGCTGCAGAAGCCCTACTCCTTCACTGCTCAGCATTCAGTCTTCATTATACGCCATTATTTGCTCTTTTTGCCTTCCCAGTGCCATTGGCACCTTGTAAGTGCAATCTTGCTTTGCCAGTGAAGCACTCATGCATTTGGCTGCAGGGCCAACAGGCCGTGGCCTCACTGTGGCTTTTGTGGGGAGGTTTCACTGGCTTCCATCGCCTTTGGGTGGGCATTGAAGCACAGCCGCGATGCCAAGGGGCACCTTCCTCTAGCAAGAGCTGGTCATGTAGGCTCTGGCCTATGCAGATGTAGCTTTAACTTGAACAGAAATGAATGAAAGGCAACTAATGCCTCTATTGCTACATATAAGCATTGTAACCGGGGAATGCAATTCTGCGTGCTTCAATCAGAAGGGTATTAGGAACGTAAAGAGACAAATTTCCCCTACAGGCTTATACTCGTGGCAAACAAACCAATTCATCGTGTTTATGATATTCATTCTTTCCCTTCATTTCTCCCTGATGGTAAATGGGTGGCCATGTTTCAGCCAAAGACCCGATATATTTTTAGCAGAAAGACTAAATCTTCTTTAACTAAGTCGTCAGAGTCAAATCAGCAGCTGACAAAATATAAGCATTATGAAACCAGGCTGATGATATCTGTAGAATGGGATGTTTGTCTGGGGAAGGGTGATTTTTTAAAGCTCTGATGGATTCAAAGAAGATGTTGAAGAAAAGATCCCATTCTCTCTGTGTCCCTAGGCTATAGCTGATTATTCATGTGCTTTTCTTTTTCAAATGAAACAGACAGAGCCTCATCTTCAATGACATGATTTCATTGTCCATCCATCAATTCGTCTGTCTGTCCATCCTTCTGTTCTTTACATCACATGGCATTTGAAGCAGGTAGCAAGAAGGAAGAGAGATTGACAACTTGAGTCTTTCCCTTGAGGCACGTAGCCATTTGTGGTAAAGGCACTGTCCTGTGCAAATGCAGTGCCATAAGTGAAATAGAAAAGACACAAGAGATTATAGGCCTGAAGCAAAGCCCTATCATGTCCAAGGGACTACTATCCAAAATATAGCTGAGATCTCCTGAGAGTTCAGGAGATTTGTACCTCTCCAGTACTGACAGAGGATTTTCTCTAAAGCAACAGAGCTGTAAGAATGGACAAAAAAAAAAAAAAAAAAAAAAAAAAAAGGGATTGAGAGAGGATTGAAAGAGTCTTTCCCAGGGTGTTCCAAACTACCCCTGAGTATGTTTATGCTTTGCAGATCAACAGCCATGCTCCTGGCTCAGGATTCATCTCCTGCCATGCCCAGGGCAGCCCAGCCCTAACCCCCTCTCTGCTCTCCTCTACTTCACGCAGTAGTCCCCACTGGGGACTTACTTGTGGAGGTAGAAGTTAAAGTCCAAGAGCTCTGAAAACTTACTCCCTTTCAAGAAAGAAAAAGCAGTAGCTACAGCCACATTATAAAAAGCAAGGACCCTACTTGTTTTTTAACAACCCCTGTTCTCTCTTTACGTATAGGTGATACATAGGTAAACACATGAGTATGAAAAACACAGCTGGCACAACATAAGGACACAACAGAGTACCTTTTGTAAATGCATTTTATGTGGTAAATAGGCTCGGGAGCCCAATTTTAAACCAATAAACCTTTTATAGATCTATATATTGTTATTTTGAGGCTCTATTATAAGGTCACAAGGACTAGAAATTCTGATACCATTAGACAGCTCATCTCCCTGAAGCAAAGCTGGACCCCTGACCATCGCCAACCCCTCCAAAAGTCTGTAGTTTTGCAGATGCCGTTCAGACAAGGGAGAGGAGCTGCTGCTGCCTTCACTGCGCGTGATTGGGAGATGAAATGGGGAGATCCTAGTGTCATATCCACTGTGCGTTGCTGGTGAATGTTTATACCAAAAACAATATATTGGGAATGACTGTTTAAAACGTATACTTCCAATGCACTTGCAATTGTACAAGTCAAATATTGAAAGCATCTGACATTTCTAGGCTAAGCAACAAATTATATTAGCCACAGGAATGCATAATAGCACCCCACGGATATGCAAAACTTATTCACTCATTTTCAAAGGCCACTGCTGCTTTCTGATTCACACCTACAACTAATGCCTGGCTGCTACTCATTTCCCAAGAATCAGTAATATAAATTCAAAGAGGCCAAGGGCACCTGCACACACTAGCTTTCCCCAATGCAGGCTATGAGAACTCCTCATTATTTATTACAGGCTTGTGAGGCTGATTTAGAAACCTCTCTTTCCTCTGAAGTCCATTTCAGCCTTCACAGGCTGATGAAAAAATCCAGCACGCTCCTTCAGTGCGCCGAAGATTACCCAGACTTGCAGGCGAGGATTTAGCCGTGCTAATACAGGAGCACAACTTCTATCCTTTTTTTTCCCCTTTCTTTTTTTGTTGACCAATCAACTCCACAACAGGCTAGATTGTGCCTCAAGGGCATCGCTTTCAGCCACGTGATCAGCAGATTAACAGAGAGGCTGCAAAATCCTTTCCGAACAGAGGATCAAAATCTTTCTCTCTGTGTGGGGATTTTTATTTAGCTAGTTCTTTTTATTCGGTTTGCACATGTTTGTGAGGGAATTAAGGTCTGCAAAGGCATGTAAGATGGTCTGTTCTGGTTTCTAGCTTTTTCTCTTCAATCTGTATTTAGGAGTAGAAAGTTTTCCAATTCCATGTGGGAATATTACCCCTCCCCTGAGTCTTATGGTTGCGTTGTTATCGGTTGAATCTAGTAAGCCCACAGATGATGGCCCTGAAAGGTCACAGCTTAAAAATGTTTTGCAAAACTCCTCCTTTTCCCCACTGAAGTTCATATGTTCCTTAAGGGAGATGGATATATTGAAATAGGCAGTGATACAATCTGTGGGGGAAAGGCTTGGGAAAGGTGTGAGCTGGGTGAGTCCTAAGGAGATGCATGAGACTCAGAGGGTTCTGCTGAGCAATAAACCACAGGATTAAATTTGATCATGTAAATAAAATAAATGACAATTGACTGGTTGTTGGCCCCAGCAGCCTGGCTATCAGGAAGCCGATGTGCCAACTACTTTGCAGCATGGAGATATATGGGGAAACCTTTAATATTCAAAGCACAGATCTCCTCCAAGGTATGCAGATACAGCTACTGCTGATGGTAAGAGAGGACTCGGCTGCATTCACCATTGTAGCACAGAAACAGAAGTGTTTTTACTGGGGAAAGAGTACTTAAAAAAAAAAAAAAAAAAAAAAAGCAGACAGCCTTACATTCATCTAAGGCGTGAAAGCACTGAAAGCACACCTGGAGCTACGCAGAGTGAGGATCACATGGAAAGGTGTACACACAGCATAGCCAAGCAGTTTCTTTGGCTGCAGCATTTGTTGAAACAAAACTAACCCACTTGCTCAGCTGACAGATGACGAACCACAGCAGCATGCTGGGCTGAGAGCAGTTCACGTACAACCAACAGCAATGGCAAGAACAAACTCAGCACAAAAATAAGTGTTGGCATTTGAGAGCAATCACAGTCTGGTCACAAACAAGTCACAGAATTCAGCAAATAGAGAATTTCCCCTGCATTGTGCTTGGTTATTCCCACAGTCTCACTGTCAATATCCTACAGCTCCAGATTTCAAGCTGGGGAGCAGAGTGTGTGCAACACTGCTAAGGGCAGAGGGATTTTGCTTCACTGCTTGGCAATGAAAACTCCAATTCTTTTTCATTTAAATCCATAAACCTTTTTCTGCCACCACTGGGAGCTACATAGGGTGACTTTGGGCCTTTAAGACCAGAGGCTTTTGAGTAGCCATGCCGAAATGAAGGAATAAAATGTTCCTTGCAATGGATAAATAGTCACAGATGATCTGTATTTTTTTCTAAACATTTAAATGATCCAACCTCGACCTTTGTAAGACTCACACCTATTTAGGCACACCTGCACTCATTCACCTGAGCATAAACCCAGAGAAGTTCTGAGTTTCAGCTGAGACAGCCTGCTTTTCTAGCCTTCTAAATGAGAGCAGAGCTTTTCCCAAGGACAGGCGACTATCAGCAGTGCTTCCTCCAGAGCATTGCAGAGATGACTCACCCAGACTCAGCCCCCAGCAGCCTGGGAGCGAGAGGCACCATTGCTTACAAAACCGCAGCATGACAAGGACCACAGGGCAAAGTGAGACGGAGCTGGGGGTGTACAGGTCATAACTCTGAGCACATTTGGCCCAGCACGGTCTGTGAAATGAGGAAATGTCTAAGCAAGAGGGACGGCAGCAGACGTCCTCCCAAAAGGTGCATCCAGCATCAGTAAGTGACTTCTAGTTACATTCCCAAATGGGGATCTGGGGATTGGTACAGTGTCTGAGAGCAAACATTGGAAAATAAGGAAACTCTGCCCTGCAAGGTACTTTTCCCTTTTCAAGTGGCCATGCGGTCAGGGTTCAGTGCAAGGCAACATAAACAGATGGTGCACTCAAGTGATGTGCTGGAACTGATCGGGATGTGGTGTGTGTCTCTCCTCTGAGGCCCACTCAGAGAAAGCCCTCTTCTCAGGTTTTGATAGGGATGCACTTTTCTTTCACTACAGCCAAAACCCCTTCTGTGGATATGTTTGAGGATTTTTAAAAACGGGAATGTTTTGAAGACATGAACAGTACTTGCTAATGAAATCATTCTTCAGTAAAATAAGTTATAATCAAGAATATTGACCTAATTTACCATATATTTATAGATACCGCTCCTGTGAGTAAAGGCAGTAGGATGGGGCATGAACTCCACTTGAGTGTAAACCAATTTCAACCTAAAGCAATCATTGCTTTCTTGTGTTTTATTTAATGTAAATTTCTGGATGAAGAATCAGCAAATCTTCATCCTGGACCTAAGAATAACATGGGAACAATTTCACATTGGATACAGAGCTTGATTTCTGTAAGCAACATTGCTCAGATTACATATTTCAGACTGAACTGCTTTCACAGGACTGATACTTATTTCTCAATAAGGGAATGCAAAGAGGGAGATGGCTTCTTCCTTCACGAATCCCCAGTGACACATACTGCAGAAAATCCATGCAGTCTAAGAGATTGTGTAGTGCAGCTGCTGCCTGCACACTTAACCCACAGGTAAATTGAAGACCACAGTTTTAAATGAAGTTACCCTCTCAAGCTTTGAAAATGCATCTAAACAGCACATCTCGAGGACATCTAGCCTGGACACATCTGGTAGGATAAAAGTCCTTTGTTCAGGCAAATGAAAAACAAAATCCATTGTTGAGACAAAAATACATAATTTATGTCTCTTAAAACGATTTATGCCTTAAGTAACTGAAACTGTATTTCAGCCCCTGTAAGCATGGAGGCCAGTGACTGAGAGCCAAACCATTGTCTGAAATGCCCCAGGCTTAGTCCTTAGCCCAGGTAAGACGTGCAACAGGCAAAGACAGCAAGCATGGCCATGGTCACAGCCCTCAGGCTCTGCCCTCCTCCCTTGTGTGATGAGCTACCTACATGCTAGAGAAAGAGCTGTACTTCCAAGTGACCTTGAGCTCAAGAGAAGAACAGGAGCAAGAGATTTATTTAAGGAGCTTGTGGGAGGGGCATGCTCTATTTTTAAAGAAAAATAATCTATTTGTGGAGTTTATTACACTCCTGGACCTGGATGACTGCCAAAGAAAAAGGAGCACCCTCCTCCTCAGAGGGATATGTTGCAAACCCTTCATCAGCCTTCACGTTGTCTGCAGCACCTACCTGTTCTCACTGCTAGTTCAGGCTCCGTATTGATTAATCATGGTGTGTTTGCTGCATTTCTTGACCCTCTTTTGCTGGGAGCTGCCGTGTCAGCCTGGGGGATGAATACAGGCCGTGCAGAGACTCACCCCAAAGGGTGCCAGGCCCAGGAGCTGTGCTGGAGGTGGCTGCAGTCTGCCTCAATCAACTTTGCACTTGAAATCACAGCCAGCTCCCGAGCTGCCCTTGGGGCTCCTCTGCTCCCCAGCAGCCCCACCAGCAGCCGGATGCCTTTTCCCTGTGCCACTGCTCGCAGCCATACCCACAAATCCTCCCTGCAAATACTGCTTCTGAGGTTGCAGTGAAGAGGCTGAGAAGGAGGATTACTCTGTGTTGAACACAGGCAGGAGTAAAGCAGAGAGGGCATACTGCAGTATCCATCTTAATATTTGATGCAATGAAGCCCTCTGCCTTGGGGATTTGCTCTCAGCTGCCGCAGCGTGTGCAAACTGCTGCAGGAGCTGGCGCTGGAGCCCTGTGGGACCCAGATGGCCTCGCTGGGCAGCAGAGGGGGTAGCAGGCAGTGGGCAGGGAGAGGGGGCAGGGTTGGCAGCCCCCGTCTCCTTGGGAGAGGAGCCCTGCAGCTGTTAGTGAGGTTTTGTGTTCTGTCCTGCTTCTGTTCAGAGCCCAGATGTAGAGAGGGACAACAGCAGGCTGACTAATTATTTATTTTCTTCCCTTTTCCCTACATCCTCCTTTCCTTGCCATGAAGCTGCCTAGAATCCAGGTTAAGTAATGCAAAAGAGCAGAGTCACAAAAAAGACTAATTACATTCTCGGGTTTCATTAGACATTGAGGGTAATCTCCATCAGAAACTTCAGACAGGCCCTAGATGGACACAAACCATCATCAATGCCCAGTAGACATCTGGCAGCAGTTTGTGAGGCAGCCTTAGCTTCACTCTCAGCATTTTAGGCACCTCAGAAATAGAGGCCATGATTTAAAACTTCGTCCTGGCATACGGAAACAGCCGTATCTGTGGCTGATACTGGCAAATGAGGAAAATTACTTTTAGATGAATTCTGTATTTAAGAAAGCAAAGCCAGCTTGCAAGGAAGTGTTCTGTACTCTCCTCTTTTTTTCTTCACTGCTGGAAAGCAGGGAAGTGCCTTGGGCTGAGTGAACTAAGCCATTGCTGGGTTCATTGAGGGAAGCATTTAAAGCAGCAGATCTCTTCTGAGGACTTGGCATAAGAGGCTGGAACAAGGCTCTCCCATTGTAATGAAAAACTCTAAAGATCATTCCCCTGTCAAGCTAAGGTTAAAAATAAACTCCTGCAGACCTTTTCTCAGAGGATTTGATCTCACTTCTGCTGAAGCAACAAAGTCTTTCTTATGAACCAAGTGGTCGCAGATTCTAGCTCATAAATCTCACATCTTAGTAGATCCTTGTCTAACTACAGATATTTATTCATAATGAAAATGATCAATATTTATTCATATTTAATAAGCATTCTTTGAAAGCGGATACTTTCCCTGTTCAGCAATATCAAATAATTTCCCCCTTTGGTAAAAGGGGAGCAAGTTCTCAGAAAGAGAACTTTCTGCTGAACCGTGGCACTCCCTGGGCAGCAGCACAACAGGAGCCTGCCTGTCTCCATCATAACCCATGTCATCTTCTGAGGAATGCATAGCATTCTCTGAGGAGGAAAACAATAGACCAGCCCGTCAGTCCTTGGTAAGAAGTTGATTAATGTCAGGAGTGAGATCATCCACTAGATTTCTCCTAGTTATTTTAGGTGGGTTAGTGAAATTTCTGATGCTATAGGAATCCTAGTCTTTGGCAAGCTTTCCTGCTCCAAATCTCTGCTGACTCAAAACAGGATCAAGAATTAAAAATACACCCCAAAGCTTAAAGGGTCTATTGTATTTCCAGGACATTTCAATAGGCCTTAAGCTAAGCACTAAGCACAAGCTTACCAATAACACAAGCACAACAAACACAATGTTTTATAGCACGGATATGGAGATCGGAGTAGAAGCCATATATCTTGACCTTATTGTATCCCAGTGTAACAACAAAATTCATGTGAAGGCTTGTTGCTAGAATTAATAAACATGCTGGACTGCAGAGCTGGGAGCATTAGGTCAGGAGCAAATTAACGTAATTGAGGCAGTGAAGCTTGACTAGGTAAGGCACGTGCCATGTCTGGACTGCTGAGAAGGCTCCTTCATTCACTGCTGAGGAACACTTGGCCTTGGCTAGCGAAGGCAGTACTGGTGAGACATGGAGATGGCCTGTCAGACAGGCCGCCTCCTGAGCCATCACTGAACTATTAGGAAAGCCCTAGGTGTCCCTGCCTAAGTGACCAAACCCAGAGCCACCCCAAAACTGGTGTTGTGTCACTTATACCCACTTCAGAAGAAAAACAACAAGTTATAGGATTTACTGCCTTACTTCTTCAGACATAAAGACCATAACCACCTGGGAACACTATCTAGTGGCTAAAGGCCTATTGGCAAATCCATGGAAATTCATGGCATGAACAGCTTCTTGCCCAGACCCAGGAAAGAAAACAAGGAAGGAGAGAAGGCAGGAAGGCAGGAAGGCAGGAATGAAGGAAGGAAGGAACCTGTCCTCTCAGCCTCAGTAGTTATCCATTCCTGGAGAGCAAGGGCAATCTCAAACCATGATCAACTCAAAAACTAGATGGAAGAAGATTCTAAAACAAGAGGTATTTCAGGTATTCCCAAAATCACCTCCCTGCAAGAACCTTGGCAATTTTTCCTGACTAATATGTAGCCTTGGACCCTTGATGGACCCATTTACAGCCTTTGCAGTGGGTGCTTTTCTCCTTTGAGAGCCTAAGACCAGAGCAGGTACCCAGAAGGCAACATGAGGGATCAACTACAAATGTGTATCTTGATACAAGTAAAATAAACAATTCATTAGGACCATCAGTATTAAAATATGATTTCTCCAACTGTTTGTCTTTTTAAGGAAGTATGGTCCTTTTTGAAATGTGGCACAGCATTCACTACTTCAGCCTATAAAACGTTCAAGGCCATGCATCTTCATGCTTAATGCTCTTTCCAGAAGAGACGGGAACATGTATTAGAGGCTGCCAAGCACAGCTTCCATATTATCCCAGACATCTGATGTGTCATCTCCAGAAATGGCTCATCCATGGGAAGTCCAATCAGTCTTCATCTGCTTGATATCGTCTAAACATGAGATGTAAACATTTCCCACTTTGACTACATTTCCAGCTCCAAAGCTATGAGACTAGAAAAGCTTTTTTAACATCTCCGAAGTACAAGCTACAAAACTTTGTCCTCTTCTCTCTCCAGTTCTGATTGTATATCAGTATTTCTTGGCTCTGAAGTCTATAATCAGTCTAAATGCTTTAAGGGGGCTGGACTAAACAACAGTACAAATGTCATTCAGCAGTGTAGACTCTTTGGCAGGAGTTAAACTAGACTCCTGCCAGATACATAGACAGGCATGAGTAAGCAAAGAAACAAACAAAAAAAAAGTTTTCAATTTTGTTCAAAATGTGCAATACACCAATTCTATAAACTCATCAAATAATGATCAAAAATCTCACTAAGAAGATTAAAGCTCTTAATTTCGTAGATAAATGGAAGCTTTGCAGAAAATGAAATAAAGCACAAGTACTAAAATTATCCTTAGCCTTTTTGCAGCATTGACAAAAATGGTTCCTTTTCTATCTACTAGCAAAGCAAATGTGCATTTTCAGTGGCTAGAGTTCTGACTGCTTTGTCACACTTTATGTACACATGCTTGCTAATCAGCTACTAAAATAAATGCCATAGTATTACCTCTGGAGGGAAGTTGTGTTCTCTTTGGTATTGGAATAGGTAGAAAGTGGGTTAAAATTCTCATTTAAAATATTGAATTTCCCCCAGTACTTCACATTCTGAGCTTTCAAGTGTTAACATATAATGGAAATGTCCTCATTTTGGAAATGCCAACTAGTTAAGCAGTAATGGAGACACACACAGAGTGAGTAAATGAATTATGAAATAAATTAATTTCAGCAGCACTAGTTGAAGAATGTTTCTATTTTCTTTGCTGGTCTGAGTTATTAAGCAAACAATTTCTCTGCATTATATTTGCTTGTCTCTTGGTTACCTACAGATAACACCTATACTAAAATATAATGCCACAGGACACAGCAACAGTAAAGATTAGTAAACTTGACTGGTAGTTTACTCAAAAATCTAATTAATCACAAGCAATAATTTTATCTACAAGAACAAATGCTTTCTTTTTCACATATGCAAAACCGACAGTATTGCTTTTCACAGAGGCAAGAAATGTTTGCAACTCTTTTCTTCAATTTATCTTTTTATTAAGTATTAGAAAATCTCATCCTTTAATATCTTACTCCCTTCATTGTTAACCTTTATAAAGTTAATTCTTCACATGGTTTTACAATGTGCTTTTCATAAAAAATGGTGCTTATCTTTTGCGCTTTTTTGTGAGTTCTAAGCAGAAAACTTCAAGAACAGTCAGAGATGTTTGCAGTAATGGCCAACTAAACTGTCATCTGACCTAGAAAGAGAACTTCTTGAATCACAAACACAAGTGAATGGCTTAATTTCCTATGACATCTGCAGTTACATCTGGACATTTCCCTTCGGTCCATCTGTATTTGGCAGTCCTGCAGTGTGTTTAATTTGCTCAAAGAATGCAAGATTGCTGCTGACCGTTACAAGTCCACATGCACACATCTCTTCCTGTGAAGAGAAACAGGTCCTGACAATTTCAATAACAAATTTTACATAGCGGATCCCAAATCTCTATCTCAGGTCAATGCAGCTCACCTCTGGCTTGAGAGGCGTGCTTTTTGATCTCATGCTTCTGTGTGTCATGTCCCATCTGTGATTCTTGGGCACGAGTTCATGAAAATGAACTTGTCAACCAGGCAACAAAAACTTTTTCCACCTCAATGGTTCAAAGCCAGTTTTGCAGTTCTTCCCCATATTAAAACACACGGCAGCAGAGAAAGCGATTTCCTAAAATTCAGATTAAATGCTTTTGTTCCAGTATCCCCATCAACTTAGAATATTTCATATAACAGCATCATCCTATAATGCAGCCTGCCTGCACTTGCCATTTGTTGCTCTGTTTCACTCATGGCAGACCTGAATAGCCTGTCGTCTTCCTTTAGGAGGCCTTTTAACAATGTTAAAGCTTCTGTGAGGGAAGTTATAATCCAGACAAGCTAAATTGCTGTCCTGGATATTCTTTGCTCAGTATGATTCTTTGGGGGCAGCATCTCTTGTGACTGTTTCTGGAGACGGTTGCTATTTCTGCATAGCTGAATGTGATAGCTCAGCTGAGAAAATGTGACCAACGTACCTACAACTGCAGAGCTGCGTTTTTAATAGCATCCTCCTGGTGCCTCAAAATATCATTTCACCTGACTCTTTTAGGACTTTTAGGGCTCCTATCAAAAATCTTGTGGACCAAATTACACAAAGTAATACTCGCCAAAGCATCATTTTTTAAAAACTGTTTAATTAAGAATATTCACAGTGAGCAAATTCTGGACTGAAACTTAGGCTTTACACTGTTGCCACATCTGCAGACTTTGCACACTCAGTAAGGGAGCAGAAAGCCCTTGTGCTCTGCACATGAAATTGAAAAAATGCAGCATTGGTGGAGCTTCAAATGTGTGCAAAGAGCAGGCTGAATATCTAGAAATGATTTTCTCTGAAATGATTCAACAAATAATTTCAAATGAGAAGGAAGTCAAGAAAAAACACAATTCTTTGTGAGCAATCCCCAAAGTCAGAAAGATAATGGGGGTTTCACTATATAATTTATACGCTGCAAATTCTTCTCTTGCTTCTTCAGCTGCGATGTGCCTTAAGAGTATCTCAGCTGTGTGATTACCGAGGTGCTGATGAGACATTTTTCTCAGCTTTGCTCCTGCTCTGGACTGAAAGAACTGATTCAGTAGAGGTGACTCAGTTCTGCTCTGCCATTTTGGAGAGAGGACCTGGCCAAGTTCTCCTTCAGACACGTGATTCATAGCGAAATTCCTAGTGAGCTCAACTAGATGAGAATAGGCTCTGTTCCTGCCTTGTATAATCCACTGCATACCTGTGTGTATGTAGCTCTTTGCCTAGTTGCTCAGTCAGTGAATTAAATTGCTATAAACCCTGAGATTTAGGCAGGGGATGTACATAGTGGCATGCAGAAGACAACAAGTGCATGTGAGACATGGTGTTCAATGCTTCCTGAACCTCCACCGCACACCGTGTGCTTGGGCTCACACTGCTCTTGCCTTGGAAAGGAGGAGCAGCTCCACAGCTTGTCTTCTGCGTGCTGCAGCTATGCATTTTTAATGCTTTTGCACTTGAGAGGCTTGCTTTGGGAATAGGCCCCTTTGTTGTTGTGTCCATAGAGTTAAAAAGTGCTTAATTACTGCCAGAAAGACCTTCCTCTTCCTCCTAAAGTGTGTTTTTAAGTCAGTTGTTGTCAGGATCTCCACACAGTGCCAATGAGGTTTGCTCTCCTGATTGCAGTGGTGCTGTGCTGGTTTACCCCAGCTAAGCCTCTGGGACTATATGCTCGGTTGAAATGGGAAGTGCCCTGCCTCTGAAACAATTTCCTTTTCTTGTAGCTATTGTTCTGGCTCTTTCAGCTCTGCAGGATGTCTCATTCCAGGCATGGTCTGTCAGACGAAGAAGGGCTAATTCTGACTGAGAGGACCTGCCAGGGGCAGGTTTTCAGCCCTCTGGTTGCTAACAGTCTACACAAGTATTTCTGGTGCATTCCTGTAGGCCTATATGCCACAGGACACTGATAATCCAAATTCTCATCTAAAAGCCTGAAAAAGTGTCCTTACTTGTTTTTAGGAATGTTCTTTTTGTGATGAGGACTCAGTATCAGAACATTTTTCTGTGATACTTCCTCATTTTTCCCTTGCCCTGTACATAGTTAGCAGAAGTATTCTTTCTCTTACCCACTGGAAGTGAGGATGGGGTAGGAAAAAACATTCTTCCTAGTCTACGTGAGCTACTTCCTCTTCCTACGTGAGCTTTCAAATTACTGTGACTTTTTTTCCTGTCTCTCCTGCACTCTGGCCTGTAAACCCATTCATCTGAGCAACTGCTTACAAGCATGAGCATGGCATTCACAAATCCCACCTCACAGTGGGATCTCATCACTTCTGGTGATGCCCTTTTTATAGTCTACCACTTTCGTTCTGTCTCATGACTTCAGCTGTGAGGCAGTAATTTAACCCCCCATCTGGCGCTATTAATTTGCACTGATAACTTCATGTCTCTTCTAAAATAGGCTTCTATTTCTAACACACTTGAAAAGAGTGCCTTTTTTTAGGCTTTCTAGCTAAATGAGAAAGTCTGGGCTCTGCCTTGTGATATCACAAACAGTGGTTTGCTTTTATTTTTGATGTAAGTGCTGCAGAATGAGTGTGCTTGTCTCAAATACTGCAGTGAGTAGATAGCAGTTCATTAATGTTTTGCTCAGCTTTGTGTCTCTGAAACACTAACTTGATGATAACAGAAAACTTGATTAAATTTTGAAGGCACTCTGACTTCTTATGGAAAGTAGATTGTTTTGAGAAATAAATTCTGGTTGCAGGCATGAATGGAAGAGTATTTTGTCTGGAGATCATCTACATGTACAACTTACCTCTTGGAGATGTCACCACATAAACAGGCTAGACCTTGAAAAGAAGATAAAGAAACTGAAATCTGTAAACAGCTCTGGAGTCCCACATTCTGTACTTGAAGGTCTAATCTTCCAGCATCACAGAATTTGGCCTGGCCACTGGATCCCTGCTTTACCTCATCACCTGCCAAGCTGGGGAATCTTTTAAAAGCTTTGTTTGTAATCTCTTAAGTGCAAGAAAAGACTTTCTGAGAGCAAGGAACAGAACTATAATGAGATCCTGACTGGGAAAGAACAGAGCTCTCCAGAATATGAACAGTAAAGAGGAAGGTAAGTATTATTCCATAAAGAAATAGGAGTGAAAGTGGGAAAATCATAGCAGAGCAGCAGTAGCTTCTCCTCAATCTAAGTAGCAATTTATTAACTTTGCGGACAAATGGTTGCATCCACAATGAAAAAGTTGTGGGATTTCACTGTTCAATTAAAAAGCATGCATTGTCACATTCTCCACCAGTGGCATTCTTGAAATCAAGACTGGATAGTTGTACTGCTGCAGAAGCAGTTAATTTGGAGAAGCCCCATAGACTTTGGGGGGCTACTGGTAAGTAACCTCTTGTCCAGGTGGCTATGTCTCAAGGAGACTAGATTTTGATTCAAGTCCCTGCTGTGCTTTGACCATGTAAACCATGTAAACCATATCCTGGCTGTAAATTCTTTCCTTGCATCTCCATCTCCTGGCAGGGTGGTTTCCCTCATGGCATTTGGGAAATAAAAAGAGAGCAGAAAGCTGAGGTTGAGTGAGGTGAGGTGGACTGGGAAGAGACCACAAACTCCCAAGAAACAAAAAGGCAGCAGAGTTACTGAGGCCTCTAAGAGGGCAAGAGGTGCTGCTAGGCTCTTCTGTCACATGCTACCACCTATCATCCGGCTTAATACTGTCACATTAAGTGCCCTGGGCACTAATCTGGGAATTGGGATACTACCATAGCTAACCCTGGTCTTGTGGTGCCTGCAGCTCCTTTGCATTATTATTTGTCAGCCTGTCAGAAATGCATGTCAGTTATTGTTTACCAGGCTCAGAAAATCATCTTTGGAGTCTAGAAGTTGTTCCAGGAGCATTTGGTACCATTCAGAACAGTTAATTAAGAAAAAAAGGAAGTAGACAATGCAATGATTTAAAAATACCTTGCTAATATTTAAAATTGGAGGCATGCAGATGGCCCTACAGTTGCATTACAAAAGTGGTCTAGAACATTATAAATGATACTCAGTGCATTCCTGGCGCCTCCAGGGTTTTTTCCACTGTCTCTTTCTTGCTGCGCTCAACCCTAAAATGAGCTAAACTGACAAGCCTCCACCAGAGCAGAGAGCCATCTTTCTTTTTCTTTCTTTCTTTCTTTCTTGCTTGCTTGCTTGCTTTTTCTCTCTTTTTTCCCCTCTCTTTCTCTCTCTCTCTCTCTCTCTCTCTTTTTTTTTTTTTTTTTAAATAAGGAAAACCTCTGAGGAAAATCAGACTTGAAGGGACTTGCTGCCTTTTCTGGGCTAGTCTCTTGTGACCACCAACATGTAATCCCCTTCATGAATTCATCAAGAGGCATTTTAAAACCATTTGCTGCCGTTGGCCTTTCTGTCCCCGCTACTCTTGTTCGTATAATAAAAGATGTATATTATCAAGAACCGGAAAAATGGGTGTCATATCTCAAGAACATGTTTTTAATGGCAAAAACCTGTAGGAAATCCTTCAAAAGGTTAGGCAACCAATACACGTTCCCATACAGCTGAGCAAATAAAACAAATGCTTCTCTGGGGAGAAGGGCTGTTAGAAGTCAGCAGTGAATTCTGGTTTAATTGGCTTCGCATACCTCGGTTTGTTTCTTGAGGGCTTTTCACATACTTGAGTGTCACTTAGGTGAATGCTCTCCGGAAAAGCAAATGTTTGGCTGAAATGCTCAAATATTCACGAAACCTGTCCAGGTTGTATATTCAGCTGTCGCCTTGCCAGTTTGGCACCGGCACTGTTGAACAAAAAGGGCTCAGCCCCACTCTTGTGGCGTTGTGTTACGTCTGGCCACAGAAGCACAACCAAATGTGTGACTGTTCCATCTGCCCTCTGGCCTGAGATTCTTTTCTCCTCTTGCTGCCATGAATGTGGTACGAATGCTCTGGGACTATCTGGCACCTTCCAAAGCCTTCCACCCACCTGTAGGGGACAATCATTTGTACCATCCCCTTCAAGGCAAAATAAGTGATACACAGCCACATTGGGAGAATGTTGCATGGATCAATTTTTGGGTCACCAACATGAGGCAGTGGAGACTGCTGTGCTCCAACATACATAAAAATATCCTTCAAAAGTTATGGGATGCTTGTCCTGCACCTGAAGCTGTGGAATGCAAACTAGAAGTTGTTTTAATCTCAGTTCTCTCTTCTGTAAGTGAAGGTAATTGAGGCACTCGACAAAGGTTTTATTTATCTAGTGTGTGATATTTCCATCTGCATCCCAACATTCTATGTGCAGACCCTGTGCTTGAATCACTAAACAACGATATCTGAAGCTAAAATGACTGAACATCCCTA